>NC_087070.1:49221199-49478875 GCF_963678635.1 Symsagittifera roscoffensis | reverse complement strand
TGCAACTTTGATTTTGGAGCATCACTGGCTCTGAATAAAAATGAAATTTTAAAATTAAAAAAAAAAACAAGCTTGTTGATAGCAAACATGACGTGAGCTAAGAATTTTTAAAATATAGTCTGAAAAAAAACGAAAAAATTATTAGCGAAGAACGGTTAACAGATAGTTGTCATTCGTTTAAAAATTGAATTTTTCGAACAGTTAAAACAAGAGTTATTGAACCCGAGCGCTGTATTAAATTAAGTTTGTCTTTCAAAAAAATATCAGTTCAGTTTTTCTTGCTTTTGATTGCATGCAGTTTTCACATAGATTTAGACAGGCAACCCTGGTTGACCTCCATAGACTAAATTTGCAAACAATGCAAGGTTGAAGATTTTTTCTCTGAAAATACACTTACCAGCCCTACTTTTTTCATACATGGGAACTGTATGAGTAGCATTAAATCATATTGGCAATCTATCATCATATTTAGTAGTTGTTTGACTACAATTCTTCCATACTGAACCTGCATGGCCATGTATTGAACCGTAATTTTAATCTTGGTCCAGTTTCTGTTTTCTACGCAAAAAAAATACAAAATACTTATGTATTTTAAACTGTATATTTTTTTCTGATGAAGCATGAGAAAGTTCCCTCAAAAACGAAAATAACAATTTGGGCTGCCGATTTTTTTGTAATTGAAGTTTTTCAGTATTTAACATAAAATTGCGTTTTTTTTTCTTCTGTGTAAAGGTGTTCTTTTGTATTCAACTCAGTTGGCAAGTTTTTGATGCAGATTACTGTGCTATTATTGCTTTTTGTCCTATGGATTGTTCCTCTTTGAGAAAACAATTGTGTTTTGCGCTACGGGCGAAACACAAAAATTTCAGGCAAAACTCAAATTGCTTTTTTAATTAGTCATTTAATAACCATTTAAAGCCAAACAAACTCTAATAAAAGAATACTTCTAGTCATACAATTGTGATATATGAAAAAATGTTAGTCTTATCGATTTCATTCTTTTTTTGAATGTAAACAATGCGTGGGCCATACATGAGAAATGTATGACTAGCTTTTTTACTCCGCTCGGACATTAAGGCTCGATAACTTGCTTTGATGCGTTTTGTTTCAGAAAGATGAACAAAACTAACTTGATTTCACATTGGCAAGAGATTCGCTGTGTTTTTCACAATCAAGTTATACTGGTTCCACCATGGCAACAGTAATTTCGACTCTCCTGGGATTATTGTGCTGAATTTTTGCGATTTTGCATTTTGAGCACCACTGGTTCTGATTTAAAATGATATTTCAAAATTTAACACTTAATTTGAACTTGTTGACAGAAAAAACTATGAAGTCAGCTACAAGATTTTTTTTATTTATAGTCTGTGAAGATCAGTTAAATGATTGTTGTTGTTTAAGAACTGAGTTTTTCGAAAGATAACAGTTAAATCGAAAATTTTTCCACCCAAATGCTATAATAATTTAAGTTCACCTAAAAAAGCAAAAAAAGTTTTGATTGCAGGCAATTCTTATCTAGATTTAGACTAGTCACCCTGGTTGACCTCCATAGACTAAAAATGCAAAAATGCAATGTTACAAATTTTGTTTGTAAAAAAACACTTACCAGCAATACACTTTTCATAAATGGGATTTGTATGAGTAGCAGTAATCATAATGAAATGGAAAAATAAAACTTTTTAGTTGCTTGACTACCATTCTTCCATAATGAAATTGTATGGCCATGCTACTTACTCTGAGTCAAAAACTTTAAGTTCAATCAAGCTTTGGATTGCTGTTGGTTCGAAACGAATATGTCGTAAATTTCATCTCTTTGTGTGCATTTCAATCAATTATTTTTCAAATACCAACTTTACGGACGTATTGGTTTCTTGATTCCAGATAATTTTTTTGCAGCAGTTTGTTTATTCAAAAAATATTAAAACTAAATAATCATAATCCATCTAAGTAAAACGTATATTTAAATTTTTGCTCAAACTTGTCTTGGAAAACAAAAACTTCATTCCCAATTATCTTTTAAACAAGACATGTAGTACAACTAGATTAATTAAGAATCAGCAAAATGACAACACAAAGTTGTGGACAAATAAGTAGCTTGGTTGCATCTGGCCAAAAAAGCGCTACCTAAATGCGGTCAATTGGAACAATTCTTTGGATCAGTTTCATCTAGTGCGACCACGTTTGGCTCAAAAATGAGTTAAGAATGCTTAAGATTTAAATTATGTTGAAAATTATGCCTTAAAACAAAAAAAAATTAAAATTTAATTGTTTTTCAGTATATAGAAAAAAAATGTTCATCTCTGGAGAAAACTAGAGAAAACACACTGCTAGTGACATCCACATTCAAATCTACAATAAGTAACGTTATGGAGGAGCCGAGTAACCGGAAAAAGAAGAACTAGAAATACTTAATATCCTATGGTTCCGACCAGTGAAAGTGGGAAGGGACTTTGTATTCAGATGAGTTTTAGTTCTTTTCTTGTTTTCCACGCAAAATCGGGTAAACTAAAAAATCGGCGAAAAGGATCGATTGACGCATAAATTTAAAGCCCTTGCAGTCATGATTCGAACTCTCAAAAAGTTTTTCAGTGGAAAGAAAAACCGTTTTAAAGTTTTTTTGATTGAATTAAGAGCAAAAATAACGGGCCATCAGGCTTATAATACAAAAAAGAGGCTTAATTCTACTGCAGAAATATTTCAGTAGTTTTTTAGGGCCTTGTTGACAACAAAAATTCTTTAAAAAACGGGAAAAAATGCCGAACTTTGAAAAAAAACTGTTCTGATTATTTTTTTTGAATAATACGGATTTCAAATAAGCGCATATCACTCATACTATTCAATGTTCATATTTTCTAAGCTTCGTTCAGTTTTTTCATAGCCGAATTAGCTAAATACATCACAATTTGCAAAAATATAATCTTTTTTTTAGATTTTGTGGCGGGAATTTTCTGTGCTATTTGCACTGTAATCGTCCAACCCTGATTTATTTGGAATTCGAAGAAAAAATCCCAGACATTTAATCATTTCTAACTAATATCCGCAGATCTCTCTGAATTTGTGTGCAAATTGACCCTTGTTCTGTTGCAAATTGACTAATTTCGTTATGATTTTTTGTTTTAAAAGATTTTTCACGATAATTACAGAAACCAAAATACCAACAGACACCATTCTCAAATTTTTATTTTATGTTTTTTTTCAGTTTTTCATTTCAAATTCTTATTAGTTTCAAAAGCAGTTTCTAATGTCTATATCTTCGCGCACGGGATTTCCATGCCTAATAATCGATTATTATTGCAGTGAAAATGTTGTATTTTGTTAATTTTGTTCAAATCAAAAAAATCCTTCTTAATGAATTATAGTCGACTTTTTTCAACTTAATTTTCAAATTTTTTTTCATAAGACACAATCTGATTTAATCAATTATGATAGAAAAAATTATTTAAAAAAAAAATGTTTTGTGTGCTATTTTCATTCGTTCACAACCTTTGCTAACCGACGTTAGTTTTATAAATTAAACTTCATGATTTTTGCTCAAATTCAATCCCGTTTTTTTTGTAATTCTTTGACTTCAGCTCTATTTTCTAGCCCCACATTTAACCCCAGTTACTTATTGCCTCCTCCTCGTTTACCCTCGTTCAACGGTTTCAGCCATGAAGCTTCGCTGCGTGTTTAAATCAATTTTTTTTAAATAAAAAACTCTCCCTTGAAGATACTATAAAAAATGCTCTCAATGAAAGACTATGCACAACAATTTGGATTAATTTTTTCTTAAGACTGCTCATACTTAAAGTCTGAAGAAAACCTTTTAATTTTGAAAAGTTACAATCCTCTGAAAAGTTACCATACAAACTATTGAAATTTAATTCCCAAAAGTTTCCTAAAATGAATGTTTTCTCTTTTTTTCTTTGTATAGAAGCATATAGATACAAAAAAAATCATTTCAATATCTCATGCAAAAAGATTTTTGTGTTGAAATGATTATTGTACACCAATTGGGCTAATTCAACTATCAGAGCTCGCCATAGAAATATTCCGCAATGTTGCCAACGATACAATATTTAAAGTATTAATTTTACATTTAAAATGGTACGAAACCAGAGCGAAAACGGGCCTTTGAAACCAAATTGTATTGAGCAGTTGCAGATTTGGTCGTACGTCAGTATCTGAAGTCCTGATTTGATAGCTTTCTTTCAGTAAAGTGGAGTTAAAGTCCAAATTTTATTCTTAATTGAAGTTTCTGAAAATGCAAACTCGACACAATTCAAGAATCATTTTTTCTAGTAAATTAATCTTTTCGTAGGTCATACCAAATACAAGATTACGCATCCGATATGCATTAAACACGACCTGGAGGTCTTTCAAGCCTGAGTACAAGAAGAACTTCATATGAAGTATCCTTCTGATGGGATAAGTTTTGGGACAGTATTTTGTCTTTCGCTCATTGCTTTAAAATATTTTTGATGCTGACATTTTTAGTTTTCGATCATATTTGCCGCAAAAAAAAACATTTCTCTTTAAAAAAATTCGAGAAAAGGGTTCGAACACAACAAACAAAAATTGTTTAATAGATTTCATGAAAAGTAAATGAGAAAAATGATAACTTTACAAGCTAATATCATTAATTTTGTGAATATAAGTATGGTATGGAGAAAATCAAGAAATTTTGTTATTCTTACTAAAAGCATTGAAACAAACTTTCAAAATATTAGCTAAGATTAGCTGTTCAATAAAAAATAAATTGTTTTGCTCTAAATATGAAACGAAAAAAGTCATTTATGACAAAGTATTAATCAGATATTTTTGTGCCATTCCATAAAAACATAAAATTGCATGAAATGATTTTTCATAGAAAAAAAATTGTATGATTACTGTTTTTGTAAAAGCAAAAAAGTGTGTTTTTTTAAGCTTTTTTCTCAAGAATTTTGAACAGTAAATGTAAATGAATAAATACAAGCGATTACAAGGATAACCGATTACTGTGCAAGTAGCACAGAAAGTTCCGACCATACTCATAAACAATAGAAAAAAGCCCTTTTTCCAGTTTACTTCAAACTAGTGTCAATTGTAGTGGGTGGTGTGATTCGATAACTACACAATCGCGTAGAAAGTTAGTGAGATAGGCATGATCGACAACAATCGTCACCAGAATTTGAATGAAAGAAAACAATGAATGAAGAACTTTTTGTCTAGCTTTTTGCACAAAATTTTAAAAGTTTTTTATGAAACTTTTTTGTCAAACACGCGTCAAATGAATTATTGAAAATTACTCTTTGTTATAGTGAATTCAAGTTTAATATCCTATATATCTTAGAAGAACAGTAAATTTCCATTTAACAAGCGTTGCCAGCTCGAAATTAGACTTAAATCGAATATTTCGAACCACGTTTTTTCGACACTTGGAAAACTTTTTGGAACTTTTTAACTTCGTTCGAACTAAAAAGATTTCAAAATATCCATCACTCAACTCACTCCGATGATTATTTGAGGTATGGTAGCTGATTTTGCATTGAAAACAATCAATGGTCGGAACAAAAACCGTGGTTACTCGAAGCTAGAGTCAAAAAATGTTCAACAGTTATGCATGTACATTGCATTGGAAGAAAACGAACCGAAAAAAATTAATACACAATCAAAATGTTGAAAGTAACAAACTTAAAAATTTTTTGTGAAAAATTTCAAAAACGCTTGTTTTCTTACTTCGAATACTAAATTGATCATGAATTGCCTAAGGCGTATGAACAATAAGCTGATTGTGCGTCTTTGAAAATTTGAAAAATAATCCAATGTTTGTTTATTCAGGATTATCTAGTACACACAAAAAATCTATGTGTTGCATGCAAAAAAAAATTGAAAAAAGATTTTTTTGAAGACAAAATAAGTACTTGCAGACTAAGAAGATGCTTCCGCGATAGTCGCGGCTCAAGAAAAAGTGTCCATCACTGTTATGGCCACCAACAAATTGAAAGGAACCGACTCGGCTCTTAACTCAGATTAGCCAAAATTAGCTGTTCAGTAAAAAACAAAATGTTTTGCCCTAAGAATGAAACAAAAAAAACTTCACTTATGAAAAAGTGTTAATCAGATATTGATCAGATACGCTTGTTTTTTCTTACTTCGAATGCTAAATTGATCATGAATTGCCTAAGGCGTATGAACAATAAGCTGTTTGTGCGTCTTTAAGAAATGGAAAAATAATCCAATATTTGTGTATCTAGAACTACCTTGTCCACACAAAAAATCTATATTTTGCATGCAAAAAAAAATTGAAAAACGATTTTTTTTTGACGACAAAATCAGTATTTGCAGACTAAGGAGATGCTTCCGCGATAGTCGCAACTCAAGAAAAAGTTTCCATCACTGGTAAGGCCACCAGCAAATTGGCAGGAACCGACTCGGCTCATCAATCAGTCACCCACAAAATCAAACACTTGAAACTTATCAGCAAGGGAACATTTTATTGGGCGAGGTAATGCTTTGGCCATCAAGCTGACCTGTTGTTTTGAACTAGGACAAAAACTTCAACTCGTTCTGATTTTCACACTTTTGGGATACCGAAACTGAAGTGTCAGATTATATTTCACAGAACGAATGCTTCGAGAGATTATGATCGTCAATCCAATCAAATTTCATGAACAAAAAAATGAACACCTTGTGGCCACATTTATTATTCTACAGCCTAAAAACTCAAAAAAACTCAATAATAAAAATCAAATTATGCTGTTTAGTTTATTGAAACGTTTAAAAAGTTTACTTGAGTTTACAAATATAAGCTCTGGAAATGGCATCAACAGCATATAAAAAATACATAATCATGAATAATAACTTATAAAAGCTACAGTATTTCAAAGCAGTTTTTTATATGATCAACATCTTCTTCAAACTCAGCTCCAGTTTGAAATCAGCAGGACCAGAAAATCTTTCGGCCGTTCAGAGGCTGGATCCATCGGTAGTTCGCCTCCGTTTTCCCCCCTCTCAGATCTCCCAGACTGCGCAGTTTATCCATGTACTTCTTGGACACCTTGACTGGGTTCTTGAAGACGATGTGCAACACCACTTCGGCAAAAGGAGGAGTTGTCAGGGATCCCTGGTAGGCGTAGTATTCGGACTGTCCGGCCGGGACCAGAGTCGCGAAGTCCAGCGCTGGGATCTGAGTAGAGCCGGGCTTGATGACCTTGCTAATGTTTTTGCCGATGATGTCATCGAATATTTTCTGCGCGTTCGGGTCACTTTGAGGCGACTCGTCCATCATTATACCCCAAACTGCGGCGGCATCTTTGACTTCTTTACCCTGATTGGGTGCCCATTTGAAGACAAAGTGGGTCTCGCCTGCATAAGACTGACCCTCAATCAAGTGTTCACATCCATAGTCCCCGCTCTCTCCCCAATGACTGTGGAAATGGTCCAGGATATAGTTCCCCTGGAGAAGACTTCCAGACAACTGCCACTTGCAACCAGCTGCGGGAGCCAAACTCAAAGTGTGTCCATTATTCGTCATGGTCCAGTTCGCGTTCGGATCTCCTTCGACGCATTTCAGGTTGAACTGGGGAAGAAGCACTTTGTCGGCATCTTTTTCTTTGATGTCAATTGGGGATTGACGGGCACCTGTGATCGACACTGGAAACTGTTTCGGCCAGGCAAACTGGCTGCTGTGATGCCAAGAATCGTCGAAACTCATGATGATTTTATACTAGGCAAAATTTTTCAATTTTTTGTTGAATTAACAATTTTAGTTCGGCAGCAGAACAACTCGATTGTATTTTACTTCTGCGATAAATAAAGTTAGTTATAAGTTTTCGCCGGCTGTAATGACTGCTGAAAGGTGTATCAAATTATTAACCAATCTGAGGTGAGATTTCTTCTGTATTCAGAGAGGTGTGTGTTCATCATTTCAAGCTACATGCGTTTCGCAAGTCGCCAAAGTTTGAACTTTCGGCTGGTTCAGATTTTTTAAAAGCGCACATGACAAACGCTGTTTTGATTTTTTTACACACAAAACCGATTAGCTCAAGTTATGATTATTTAATCTAATGGTTGAAAAATACAATACAAACCAGCATGGTACCGCGAGCAAGCTTTGCAAGAAAGTAAAGAATACGTTACGCCTCACAATTAACAAAAAATGAATAAACTTCTGTGGCTTGAACATGCATTTTGTCATACCCCTTCAAACGATATTAGACTTAGCATGAACTGAACTGACAAAAAACAGAAGAAAGACCGCAATATTACGACAACACAGGGGTGGACTTAGGGGGTGGGGGCGGATACGCCCTCTCCTTAGGGAGTTGACCCTCTCGCCAACCAAAGGCTCCCCCTTTTGATTTTGTTTTATGACATCCATTTTAGGCCGACCAACCCTAAAAGTTTTATTTTACTACTTTCAAATGAGAGCGCGCCCCAAAAAAGACGCAATTTTGGTCAAAATTTTCCAAAAATGCCCAAAAACTGCTTTTTTGACCTGTTTTTTTTTTCAAAAATTTGCCTGCAGCGCTAAATTTTTGCTAAGAATAGAGTCTTTTTATTGTTCTGGGAGTGCTCGGAACATCAAGTTGGTCAACCTAAAAAGAAGTTCGACAAAATTTTTGAAATTTTTTTGAAAAACTGCGCCTTCTCCCCTCAAGAAAACTCTTGATTTGCCTTTGCGACAACACGTTCAAATTTATTCGAAGAACTGAAGAAATGAACCACCAATATTTTTTTATTCCGGGGAATTTTTCAAGTAGTTCACATTACGGCCAAGAAAACTGATTCATCATAAAGCCTCACTAATAGGGTTTTTTGTTAAACTTAATTTTGGGAAGTTGTTTGTTATTCCGTATTAATGGGTAGAACAATCATATGACTCCCATGAGTGAAGTCAGAAGATTTATGTGAGGTTTTAATAGATGTAAGTTTACGTTGTTCCGTTGGTTATCTTGTGTCAGTTTTTTGATAAAACTAGCTGCCTTTGATTGCTCGCTCAAGAATTTCAAGATAAAGCTTGTGAAAATCTGTGAGCAATATAAACGATTATTTTAAAAAAATATATCAAAAACGGCAGTACAAAAATAGGCTAAAACTGAAATTACAGGCGTGAATCTATTTTCTTGATATAGAAAATAATACCGGTTGCTGTGTAAGAACTACAAAATATTCCATCAATTTTTCTCCCAAAGCTATCAAAATAAATGATTTGTCGAAAAATATGCGACAGGTGATACTAAAGCGAATTAAAACCTGTATTATTATTTTTTAAAAGTTGTTTCATTGTATCTTCCTTCTTAATATTATCCAAAAACAATTTTAGTTCGAAGAGTCTAAATTGTTGTTGGAAGAACTTTTCTGGAATCTTCAATATGATACCATATTCGACTTTACAGAAATTTGTTGACATACCTTCAAACGAGTAAGCCAATCTAAGAATCAAAAGCAGTGTTTTCATGCCGTTTTTTGGCACTTTTTGGAAGACTTAGACCAAATAATTGCGTTTTTTGGCGCGCGCTTTCCTTCAATACTTGTACGTATTGGCGTCCAAGGAGCGTTTAGGAGATTTTTAGGGTTCTTCGACCAAAAAAAGATGTCATTAAAGCATAGTGAAGGAGGACTTTTTGATTGATAAGAGGTCGAATCCGCCCCTGCCTATTAACCTATCTTTTCATTTAGTCTAGAAGTTAAAAGAGTTAAGTACAAAATAATGAGATTTTACCTAATCTTTGCGGCATTTCACAGTGTTGAAAAACGTTTGAAAGCATGAAAATTTTTTTAAAATTCTTTGATCTGAAAAACTTTATTTAACAACCTATTCGGGATTGTTCAGGTTTGTCTGTGTTAAGAAAACAACTCGAGTTAGCAAAATGTACACTTTCCACAATTGGAAAAAAAAATGGAAGTTCTCTTGAAACAGTTTATCTGCTGATCAGGCGCGGATCTCCACTATAAAGACCCTAGATTGACCAAAATTTCTGCGCCGCGGACAATTTTTTTAAAAAACAGGCCAAAAAATGCACTTTTTGGGAAATTTAGACAAAAAAATTGCGTTTTTTTGGCGCAATCCTCCCCCATCAAAATTAGTTCATTCATCCAAAATTTAAGGTCAGTCATCTAAAACTGGATATCTCAAAATAGTACAAAGGGGGACCTGCAAAATAAGTACTTGCAGACTAAGAAGATGCTTCCGCGATAGTCGCGGCTCAAGAAAAAGTGTCCATCACTGTTATGGCCACCAACAAATTGAAAGGAACCGACTCGGCTCTTAACTCAGATTAGCCAAAATTAGCTGTTCAGTAAAAAACAAAATGTTTTGCCCTAAGAATGAAACAAAAAAAACTTCACTTATGAAAAAGTGTTAATCAGATATTGATCAGATACGCTTGTTTTTTCTTACTTCGAATGCTAAATTGATCATGAATTGCCTAAGGCGTATGAACAATAAGCTGTTTGTGCGTCTTTAAGAAATGGAAAAATAATCCAATATTTGTGTATCTAGAACTACCTTGTCCACACAAAAAATCTATATTTTGCATGCAAAAAAAAATTGAAAAACGATTTTTTTTTGACGACAAAATCAGTATTTGCAGACTAAGGAGATGCTTCCGCGATAGTCGCAACTCAAGAAAAAGTTTCCATCACTGGTAAGGCCACCAGCAAATTGGCAGGAACCGACTCGGCTCATCAATCAGTCACCCACAAAATCAAACACTTGAAACTTATCAGCAAGGGAACATTTTATTGGGCGAGGTAATGCTTTGGCCATCAAGCTGACCTGTTGTTTTGAACTAGGACAAAAACTTCAACTCGTTCTGATTTTCACACTTTTGGGATACCGAAACTGAAGTGTCAGATTATATTTCACAGAACGAATGCTTCGAGAGATTATGATCGTCAATCCAATCAAATTTCATGAACAAAAAAATGAACACCTTGTGGCCACATTTATTATTCTACAGCCTAAAAACTCAAAAAAACTCAATAATAAAAATCAAATTATGCTGTTTAGTTTATTGAAACGTTTAAAAAGTTTACTTGAGTTTACAAATATAAGCTCTGGAAATGGCATCAACAGCATATAAAAAATACATAATCATGAATAATAACTTATAAAAGCTACAGTATTTCAAAGCAGTTTTTTATATGATCAACATCTTCTTCAAACTCAGCTCCAGTTTGAAATCAGCAGGACCAGAAAATCTTTCGGCCGTTCAGAGGCTGGATCCATCGGTAGTTCGCCTCCGTTTTCCCCCCTCTCAGATCTCCCAGACTGCGCAGTTTATCCATGTACTTCTTGGACACCTTGACTGGGTTCTTGAAGACGATGTGCAACACCACTTCGGCAAAAGGAGGAGTTGTCAGGGATCCCTGGTAGGCGTAGTATTCGGACTGTCCGGCCGGGACCAGAGTCGCGAAGTCCAGCGCTGGGATCTGAGTAGAGCCGGGCTTGATGACCTTGCTAATGTTTTTGCCGATGATGTCATCGAATATTTTCTGCGCGTTCGGGTCACTTTGAGGCGACTCGTCCATCATTATACCCCAAACTGCGGCGGCATCTTTGACTTCTTTACCCTGATTGGGTGCCCATTTGAAGACAAAGTGGGTCTCGCCTGCATAAGACTGACCCTCAATCAAGTGTTCACATCCATAGTCCCCGCTCTCTCCCCAATGACTGTGGAAATGGTCCAGGATATAGTTCCCCTGGAGAAGACTTCCAGACAACTGCCACTTGCAACCAGCTGCGGGAGCCAAACTCAAAGTGTGTCCATTATTCGTCATGGTCCAGTTCGCGTTCGGATCTCCTTCGACGCATTTCAGGTTGAACTGGGGAAGAAGCACTTTGTCGGCATCTTTTTCTTTGATGTCAATTGGGGATTGACGGGCACCTGTGATCGACACTGGAAACTGTTTCGGCCAGGCAAACTGGCTGCTGTGATGCCAAGAATCGTCGAAACTCATGATGATTTTATACTAGGCAAAATTTTTCAATTTTTTGTTGAATTAACAATTTTAGTTCGGCAGCAGAACAACTCGATTGTATTTTACTTCTGCGATAAATAAAGTTAGTTATAAGTTTTCTCCGGCTGTAATGACTGCTGAAAGGTGTATCAAATTATTAACCAATCTGAGATGAGATTTCTTCTGTATTCAGAGAGGTGTGTTCATCATTTCAAGCTACATGCGTTTCGCAAGTCGCCAAAGTTTGAACTTTCGGCTGGTTCAGATTTTTTAAAAGCGCACATGACAAACGCTGTTTTGATTTTTTACACACAAAACCGATTAGCTCAAGTTATGATTATTTAATCTAATGGTTGAAAAATACAATACAAACCAGCATGGTACCGCGAGCAAGCTTTGCAAGAAAGTAAAGAATACGTTACGCCTCACAATTAACAAAAAATGAATAAACTTCTGTGGCTTGAACATGCATTTTGTCATACCCCTTCAAACGATATTAGACTTAGCATGAACTGAACTGACAAAAAACAGAAGAAAGACCGCAATATTACGACAACACAGGGGTGGACTTAGGGGGTGGGGGCGGATACGCCCTCTCCTTAGGGAGTTGACCCTCTCGCCAACCAAAGGCTCCCCCTTTTGATTTTGTTTTATGACATCCATTTTAGGCCGACCAACCCTAAAAGTTTTATTTTACTACTTTCAAATGAGAGCGCGCCCCAAAAAAGACGCAATTTTGGTCAAAATTTTCCAAAAATGCCCAAAAACTGCTTTTTTGACCTGTTTTTTTTTTCAAAAATTTGCCTGCAGCGCTAAATTTTTGCTAAGAATAGAGTCTTTTTATTGTTCTGGGAGTGCTCGGAACATCAAGTTGGTCAACCTAAAAAGAAGTTCGACAAAATTTTTGAAATTTTTTTGAAAAACTGCGCCTTCTCCCCTCAAGAAAACTCTTGATTTGCCTTTGCGACAACACGTTCAAATTTATTCGAAGAACTGAAGAAATGAACCACCAATATTTTTTTATTCCGGGGAATTTTTCAAGTAGTTCACATTACGGCCAAGAAAACTGATTCATCATAAAGCCTCACTAATAGGGTTTTTTGTTAAACTTAATTTTGGGAAGTTGTTTGTTATTCCGTATTAATGGGTAGAACAATCATATGACTCCCATGAGTGAAGTCAGAAGATTTATGTGAGGTTTTAATAGATGTAAGTTTACGTTGTTCCGTTGGTTATCTTGTGTCAGTTTTTTGATAAAACTAGCTGCCTTTGATTGCTCGCTCAAGAATTTCAAGATAAAGCTTGTGAAAATCTGTGAGCAATATAAACGATTATTTTAAAAAAATATATCAAAAACGGCAGTACAAAAATAGGCTAAAACTGAAATTACAGGCGTGAATCTATTTTCTTGATATAGAAAATAATACCGGTTGCTGTGTAAGAACTACAAAATATTCCATCAATTTTTCTCCCAAAGCTATCAAAATAAATGATTTGTCGAAAAATATGCGACAGGTGATACTAAAGCGAATTAAAACCTGTATTATTATTTTTTAAAAGTTGTTTCATTGTATCTTCCTTCTTAATATTATCCAAAAACAATTTTAGTTCGAAGAGTCTAAATTGTTGTTGGAAGAACTTTTCTGGAATCTTCAATATGATACCATATTCGACTTTACAGAAATTTGTTGACATACCTTCAAACGAGTAAGCCAATCTAAGAATCAAAAGCAGTGTTTTCATGCCGTTTTTTGGCACTTTTTGGAAGACTTAGACCAAATAATTGCGTTTTTTGGCGCGCGCTTTCCTTCAATACTTGTACGTATTGGCGTCCAAGGAGCGTTTAGGAGATTTTTAGGGTTCTTCGACCAAAAAAAGATGTCATTAAAGCATAGTGAAGGAGGACTTTTTGATTGATAAGAGGTCGAATCCGCCCCTGCCTATTAACCTATCTTTTCATTTAGTCTAGAAGTTAAAAGAGTTAAGTACAAAATAATGAGATTTTACCTAATCTTTGCGGCATTTCACAGTGTTGAAAAACGTTTGAAAGCATGAAAATTTTTTTAAAATTCTTTGATCTGAAAAACTTTATTTAACAACCTATTCGGGATTGTTCAGGTTTGTCTGTGTTAAGAAAACAACTCGAGTTAGCAAAATGTACACTTTCCACAATTGGAAAAAAAAATGGAAGTTCTCTTGAAACAGTTTATCTGCTGATCAGGCGCGGATCTCCACTATAAAGACCCTAGATTGACCAAAATTTCTGCGCCGCGGACAATTTTTTTAAAAAACAGGCCAAAAAATGCACTTTTTGGGAAATTTAGACAAAAAAATTGCGTTTTTTTGGCGCAATCCTCCCCCATCAAAATTAGTTCATTCATCCAAAATTTAAGGTCAGTCATCTAAAACTGGATATCTCAAAATAGTACAAAGGGGGACCCTTTGGGTCGACAGGGGTCGAATCGCTGAGGGGGGGGGGGGGTGGCGTCTGCCCCCTTCCCTAAATCCGCTACTGCTGCTGATGTCAAATTTTTTGAAATAAAAACGGGTAAAATTTAAAAAGTCAAGAAGCAAGTCAGTTTTGCAGAAATGTCTGCAGTCAGATGTTTTTGTTCAATTAGTACAGCAACCTGGCTCTCATTTTTTTGAAATTTGTCTTTGAACTCAGAATTTATTGTTGTTCAGACTCATATCGATCTAATGACTGCTCATTCAATTCAACGTTCAACGTTTTTTTGTCCGTAACAACGTAAACGGTTACGCAGCCAATATCTATAGTATAGCATTTAACAAATACTTCGGACAACGTCTTCAATTTTTTAAATAACTCTGAACTTCAAGCTGAAACTACTTAGAAATAGTTCTTTGAAGTTTCGTGTTTGCCTTTTGCCGTCGTTTTATTTATTCTTTTCTTTTAGGAAATTGCATGTCAGATTGCTACTGAATGAAAATTGTTTTGAACTTAAGAGCTTAAAGTTGTTTTAGGAAACTGACATCTGAAAAACCCAAATCATTTTGGTTTGCATTTTTTTTGACAATTCGAATGCAGTTTTGAAAATTCGGTTTGAATTTCAATTATTCAAACTATTCAAAATACAACTTTCACTGTCTCAAGGTTAGAAATATTTCAGAATTTTAAGACGTTGTCCGATCAATTTGTTAAAGCTATAACAGCATACTGCATTGTATACTGCAACAGCATACTAAAAATTGTCAACTCGCGTTATAATTCAAATGGACCAGTTTCAAAGTTTTGAGAAGTTTCGAAACAATTGAATTGAAATTGTACAAATTTTGTTTTATTTTACAAAAAAATGGTTGTTTCAATACTCTTTTTTTTCACAAAGATAGTTGTAATTGAAGCAAAAAAAACGTCATGTTGAGCAAAAAGGAAATTATAACGTGTTTTGATTGTATCAAAATTCTCACAATTTATCACAGTTTTCGTCTTAACCTTTTCAGAACAGACAAAAATGAATGCAAGTGAAATGTTTTTTTTTCTATGGAGACAAGCTATCTGAAAGGTGTAAGAGAAAACTCTCAACAAAAACAAAATATGGGGAATCGAAATTTGTGTGGACACAACCACAGCTCGCACAAATGTTTTGCTATTTACATTGAGAGTCGACTACTTAATATTTGAAAGAAATGACGAAGAAAAAGCAAAAACAACCAAAATTTTAAGCTCTTCCCTTTTTTTGATTAAAAACTTAATTAGTACTTCATAGGGGTAATTATTACTTACAAAATAACATGCGGGGTAGTTTAAGAGATTCAATTTTTTTGATGGGCTGTTTTATGGCATTCCCAACCTTGTCTGAAATAAATTCGAAAATGTTACAAAATAAGGTTGCCGAATATGACTAACCAATCTCAGTTATGCATCCAATGAACTGAGAACATTTGCTCAACTTCTAAAAAAAAAATTGTAGGCTGTTAAACTCAGTTTTGTTTGATAAAAAATCAGCAGATAATGCAATAGGCGTATTGCTAGCTGATCAAAATGTAGCCACAAACTATTTGTAGAACACAAACTGTTATTGTTGCAACGCTTTGGCCAAGAGCCCGGCCAACTAGAGAGGGGAAAGAGAGAGAGAGAGAGAGAGAGAGAGAGAGAGAGAGAGAAGAGAGAGAGAGAGAGAGAGAGAGTGAGAGAGAGAGAGAGAGAGAAGAGAAAGAGAGAGAGAGAGAGAGAGAGAGAGAGAGAGATAGATAGAGAGAGAGAGAGAGAGAGAGAGAGAGAGAGAGATTAAGGCTTTCTGCAGAAGCTTGATGAAATTTTCAATTGTTCTGACATTTCAAAACTTTTTCATTAATTGGCACTTTATCATGAGAATATCCGCTGCAGAAACGTTGTTAAGTGCAATTCAATTTTGCTAAAAGTAATAAAAATTGCCCTCGATTTTTTCCTTTAAATTCCCTGCTGAAATGGCTAGCGAGGCAAGCAAAATGAGCCGAACATATCGTTAGTATTCGCCAGATTCTTCAATCAATCTGCAATTGTGTAGCTGAACTTCATTTTTTTAAAGTTTAGTAAAACAACAGGCAGGCTCATAAGTCACAACTTTGGTTTTCACTCAAGATTACAAAAGAGCTACAAAATTACAATTAGAGAAGAGAGAGGAGAGAGACAGAGAGAGGAGACTAGAGAAAGGAAGGAGAGTGAGAAAAAACAAGGAGAAAAAATTGATATTGCTTTTTGTTTTTGCCTAATGCTTTCTGCAGGAGCTTGCTAAAGTTTTCAAAAAATCTTAAGTTATGGTTATGGCAATTTTGTCAGTTGGGCTTCATCTATGCGGGTTTTTTTTCAGTAACTGAATTTACCCGCAATGAGGTTCTGTGGATAATAATTGAATATAACCCATTTTAATTAAGAATGCTGTCATTATAATCGCGTATAATTAAATACTACCACAAAATCGTTTATAATCCAGCATAATCTAGTTTTTTGAAAGTACTTAAAATGATTATAACCTATTACAATCCATTAAAAGAGATTTTGGGTTTTGATGGATTAAACTGTATATAAAATTTCCAAGTTTTCTGCAAAATTTGCAAGTTTTTCTACATTACTCAGAGCCGACTTGGTTTCTAAACCTACTCACATTTACTTAATTATAATTAAGACCATTTATCCACGGGGGAAAGGACAGGACCAACACACGAGCTGTACAGCTCATCACGGCGAACCGCTGTTGTGCGCCTGTTTAAAAACTACATGTAATTTTTTTGGTTACTTTTTTGGGCTGGGTAATGTTGCTTCACCCTCAAGCAACGAGCACGGGCCATGGTGGGCCTCGAAAATCCGACCTTTTGATTTAGAGGCGGAGACGTAACCACTTTGCCACCGCTTAAGGTTTGCAAACCGATATCCAGCAAACATTTAACTCCTTTGCGAGTGGAATACCCCCATTTTTACCCAATCCCCTCACATTTAACTCAATGTTTTATCCTCTTCATCCCCCCACACCTAACCCCCTTTCCACGCATAATACTTCCTACACCTGCAACCTCCACATGGCAGTTTTCAAAGTTTTTTCAATAAATCTTTACGTTGAAAATACGCATTGGAAGGATGTTAGGAGGTAGAGGTGGGCTTGGGGTGTTTGGGGGTAAAATCGAGAAGGAGGCGAGATGTAGTGAAGATGGGAGAGGGTGGATTAAAAGTGTACAAGGGGGTAACATTTGGGGTGGTTATGGTAAAGGGAGATAAATGGTTGTGATACCCATAAAAGAAACAATTGAAAAAAAAAACCGTAAAAGAAATTAAGAAAATACAATTCAACAACTTTTACAAGCCAAACGGAAATCTCAAAGTATTAATTGAAATGTTCATGCTTTGCAAGTATACGGAAAGGTTTTCGGAAAATTCAGTTTCAGTTTTACAACAACTTATAATCCATTATAACCCATTAAAATCCATTTTAATTGATTATAATCGATTGAATTGTTTTAACTTGACATCTCTTTTGTTTGGACTGAAATCGATCTTTAATCCATCTTAATCGATTTTGTAGAGTTTTAGAGAGACAGACCGAAAAAAAAACACGTTATAATCGATTATTATCCATGGAAGCTCATTTCGAGTAGTTCTGATATACTGGCTGTTAATGAAAAGAAATAATGTCAAAATTTGATTCGACTATAGCTTCTTCCGAATAGTTTTTTATAGCTTATGTTAAACTATCAATCCTATATCTTCAATCTTTGCAGAGAAAAAGACAAAAACCTGAAGAAAAAAATCCAATATTTTAATCGTTAAATAAAAAAATTTGCAACTTCTATGTCCATTGAGAGTAATTGAGTCAAAATTGTTAAAGGTAAATTTTTTTGATCAAAATCGGATCAAGTTATTTCATGTCGACTTAGATAGTCAAGTTACCCATCCCAAACTTATTATGAATGCTAGATTATTCATCAGTTTGAGTTTACCAGTGTCCGTTTGAAGTCCTGACGATTCCTGGAGTTCTCCCCCTTAGTTCGCCCAAAACTAAAAATCTTGAAACCTGAGAAATGAAAGAAAAAAAAACGTTCGCACTTGATCGGCCAAAATTGAGACGCTTTTTTATTATTGCTCCTTAGCATTTTCAAACCCTCATTAACACCAAAAGCATTGAGAACTAGACATGAAAACAAAAAAAGTTGTGTAGTGGCAATCAACCAAATGTTCTGTTTTTTATAAATAAAAACATAAACGGTGGTGAAATGTTACAGATAGGTTTTTGACAACATTTTATCATGGTTTTTATATTAAGAAGCTGGTATGTGCTACGCTAAGGTAGCAAAATCATATTTGAAATCGGGTCTTTTTAATTTTTGCTCAAAAACTGTCAAAGAATAAACCCAAATTTCTGAATATTTCCTTTTTCCTAATATTTCATTTTTATATCTTGGATCAAATCATCAATGCGGCGCTTTGAAGCTTGTTTTGAGCGGACCATAAGTGAAATGTGGGTCAATTCAGTTGAGTTGTCGTCGTGGTCTCGGTTGTTCTTAAATGTTCGTTAAGGCCGCTGTTTCGCACAGGATGTAATGCATGGGACACCCAGTACACTCACACCTAAAAATGAAAGCATATAGGAGTATCTCAACTTACTCTTTTTTTTTCTTCATCAACCCTTCTCGGAATAACTTAAATCATAAAAAGGTATATATTTTTTAGAAAAACAAAAATTGGCAAAAAAATGCCGTTTTTGGTAGTATGCTATGAGACCCCCCCCCATTAACCGGATTTAGAATACGCCGACAGTTAGCCCAGGAAATGATAAGAAATTAGAGGAAAATATTCCATGAAACAGACGGATAACAGTTACTGTTCAAAATGACAAAAAAAAGAGTTAAATTTTCCGGATTTTAGGCTTTTTTCACTAATCGCTTGAATAATTCTCCGGTCTAAAACGACTTTCGCTCAAAAACTGTCAATGAATGATCCAAATTTTCCGAATACTTCCTTTTTTGCACTTATCCCTTGGATAAAACTCAAAACTACCATAGCTTGTGTGGATTTTTCCCAATTCTCCGGTTTTGCTGTCAATTTGAGTGATAATTATCAAGCTAATAAAATGACACTCCATGTGTTCACTATTTGATGAACTGAATGGGGAATCCCCTCATTCCAGAAGGAAGAAATAACCGCTAATTATTTTTGCCAATCAGAAATCAGTATTCAGAAGTCTGAGAAAAATCAGCAAGAAATTGTCTCAGCTCCCATGCCGTTTAAAAGACGTTAATTGGTTGAAACATTTTGAATTTTAAATTTTCGATCTTACTGTCATGGGACTGAAAGTAACCCCCCCCCCCCGACCTGAATGTGTCGACGCCCCTCATCCTCGCAGATCGCGCGTGCAGTTTCTTCTTGGCAACACAGGTCTCCTCCAGAAGGGGCTGGTCGTTTGGCTGGCCCCTGCGCCAAATATCCTCTGCAATTGGCAGAGAGGTCACATAGTCCCCAAAGTATCTGGAAAGTTTCAAAAAAAATCTTGATAAACATCAAGCATTAACAAACTCAAACAATTTATGGGAAGCAGGGAAATGTCTATGGAATCCAGATAACTTCCAAGACAAGCTATGTTGTGCATTGTAAATGATCTAAATTCAGGGGCGGATTTTGGGGGGGGGGCGGAGGTGGACGCCACCCTTTCTCAGGGATTCGACCCCTTGCCGACCCAACGGGTCCCCCTTTGATACTTTTTCAGAAATCCATTTTGGCCGACCGACCCTAAATTTTTTCTAAAGGCGCCTTTGGCGCCAATATATACTAACTTTGAGGGGGAGCGCGCGCCAAAAAAAAACGCTATTTTTTTTTGTCCAAATTTTTCAAAAAGTGCCCAAAAACCGCTTTTTTGACTGTTTTTTCAAAAATTTGCCTGCGGCGCAAAAACTTTAGGCAAAATAGGGGCAAAACAGTGCTTTGGGAGAGCTCGAAAAACCAATTTGGTCGACCTAAAAAATGATCGTCAAAAATTTAGAAAATTTTTTGAAAATCCCCCCTTCGAGAAAATCCTAGATCCGCCCCTGTCTAAATTCCATAGAAATTTCCGTGAATCCCAAAAAGTTTGAACAAAGCAGAAGTCAAAAATGAGCTGAGATCCAATGTTTATTATTATTTCGAAGAAAATGACGGAAAATTTTTCTCGGTTGGTTTTCTCAACCGATAATTTTTGACTTTTTAAATAGCAACTTTGGTCTGGTTTTTTTAATATCGTTTAAAATTTACTGTTGACCTGAGCTCAAATTTTAAAATTTATATATATTTAACCTGTGATCATTTCTCGTAACGTTATGGGGTTCAAATGTTGCCAATTTGACCAATTTGGGATAATTAGGGCTCGTGATATTAACGTGTAGGAGTTTTAATCCGTTTTAGAACTCATTGCAAATTGAACTGAGGCATGCCGTTTGATCTATTTAAATCTTTTCAATATGCAAAAATATCAATTTGTACTTAACAAATAGCACAGTCTTGTTTTCCTGTCTTTTTATTTGACTGAAATCAATTAGTTTGTCGGTAGTTTGTCTCAGCAGAATTATTCCGACTTCCAAAGAAATTGTGCTCGGAGTGGTTATTTCATCAGTCAAGTTTCGACAATTCAACTAGGATTTTTTTAAATTCACTTTCATAAATACTGAGGTTTTCAGCTCAATTTTTTAAATTAAATTGGTCCAACTGTGGCTTATTTTCAATAGCGATGTTACACTTTTAACTAAAGCTAGCTTGCATCTTGAGACTCTAGTTGTTCTCCTCATGGAGTATCTACCCAATTGGTGTCAATTGCACCCGATGTCAGTGGATTAAAGTTTTTTGTCAACTCGTTGTTAAGGTTAGAAAGCGAAGACAAACCTCTCGCTTATTACATGAAGTCATAACAGCTTCACTGGAGACGCAAATGACTCCTCATTAAATGGCATTCAAGGCCGAAGTTAAACGTTGAGCAACATCATTTACTTAGGATGGCTTATGCATAAGAATGTGTGTGTTATCTATACATTTTTATGCATAAGCCATCCTAAGTAAATGATGTTGCTCAACGTTTAACTTCTTCGATTTGTCTTCGATTTCTAACCTTAACAACGAGTTGACAAAAAACTTTAATCCACTGACATACTCTGGCCGCTCCTCATTAAATTGAGTTTCAAACAATTTTAAATAAGGAGTCATACTCCTCCTTCATTCACTTCTTTTCTTCTCTCTTTGATCTTTTTTTTTGGATTAAATTCCTTTTCCTTGTTTTCAATTTTTTCGCCTTCTAATTTGTCAGGGTCCCCGTGGTTTGGCCTGGTCTCTGGTGACTCTTTCTTGTTTCTTTCTTGTTGGTCTTCTGGGCTCTTCAACTGGATTTGATTGGCTATTAGTGCCGTTTCCTGCCCGCTGGATTCGCTAGGATATCTTGACGTATTCAATAGCTCTTTCGATCTCCGGTTTAGTTTTCTCCCGTTTCAGTTTTTCGAAAATTTCAGGCAGGCCTCCATATCAGATTTATCCGTTCGCCCATTTTGTTCTGCGTTGTGCTAGGGTCTTCTTGTTTTCTTTTTCTACAGTCATGATTGTTTCAGGGTTACCAATTTTTGAGGCCAGGGTTCCAGTCCTTGTTCTTGTCGACGTTCTTGCTGGGGTGGCGTCTACTTGAAATCTTGCTTTTTGCGAAACGAAGGTTCCAGTACTGCCAAGTTCTCCGATGTTGATGTTATCCCGGAGTCTGTTGTTGAAGACTCTTGTACGTTGAATTTGACCCTTCTTTTAGGTTTCGGGATGCCGCAAGCCCACTTTGGATGTTGTCTTCTCTGCAGCTGGGCTTGTTTCTCGACAACTGTTTGTTGTTCCATTCCACTTGTCTTCTTCTCTTTGTTGCTCCCTTCTTTATTGGGTACCCTGTCGCAGTTGGTTTCTTTTCGCGGCGTCTATTTGTATTTTTTCAGTTGTTTTATTGGTGCCCTGTTCCAATTACTGTTCTGTTGCTGGCTCTGTGGTTTTTGTTCTTTCTAACTCCCCTTCTGGTGTCTCGACGAATATTGGATAAGTCAGTGCCTCTGCCGGGTTTTCCATTTCTTAACTCTCTTGCTAGTCATCATCTGGATTGACCTTTTCTGGATAATTGTTTTTTGAAGCTCTGCTTCTATTTGCACTTCATGCTCGGACCGATAGTTTTTATTGTGTCTTTGATCCTATGTGATTTGAGATCTCTCTAGATTTTTGTCTTGTTCTCGGCAGTCCTTGCAGCTTGATGCATTCAAAGTATAAATATTTTCCAGCACTGTGTCTCGCAGGTGATTTGGGTTAACCATTCATCCATTTATGTTCAAAAAACTGTCGCGGACACAAAACGCGGACACAAAACGGTGGCGCACACAATATTCTCAGTCCCGCTCTTTCAAGAAATGCACCCGGGTCGAGATCCCGCTCAAAAACCGCTCAAGATATGAGCGGTTTGAGCGGTTTTTCAGCAAGATTTGAGCGGTTTGAGCGGTTTTTTTTTTAGATAAAACCGTTCAAAAACCGCTCAAACCGCTCATTTTGAAGCAAGATTTTGAGCGTATTGTCTAAAAAAACCGCTCAAACCGCTCAAATCTTGCTTCAAATTAGGTGAAAAATCTCGACTCGGGCACCAGTGGTCTCAGGTTATATTCTTCTGTGTCCTCACTTTTGTGAACTTATGTTCAAACCTTTTGTTCAGCTTTTTCCGACCAAGTGATGCGTCCTCCTCCTCTGTCAAGCGCCCTGGATTGTGCTCTTTTGGTGGTACTAACTCCTTGTCTATGGCTAAGACCAGTTGGTGTGTGTCCATTTCAAGAGGGCTTCTTTGGGACAATTTATCTCAAGATCGATCCGGATTCCTCTTCTGTATTTCCAGTATTTGTGTTTCGAATGTTTGTGACTATGTGAATGTTTGAGCGCTGTTGTTTTTGTGTTCCCACTCTTTTGGTGATTTTAACTTTTTTCCTGTTCCTACTTACTGTTTCCTGGTTGAAAGTGTGATGGGTACTTTGTTGTCCGTTCATGGACGCTTCGCCGCCTGTTTATTGGGTGTGTTATTCTTCAATTTTTATCGTTCCATGATAAGAAAGAAATGATTTTCCTATTTTGACTCATTCTTTTAGTTTTTCATAATGTGAATTTTGTCAGCAAATTCTGACAGTAATGTTTCCGAATGCAAGTTTAGAACGGAGTCAATTTGTGTACGGCGTTCTTTTTGACTGTCATTTAAACACTTTGGTGCTTGATTCCTATTGGCTAGTCCGCTGAGCAATATGTTGTCTAAGTTTTCTGTTTTTGATCTTAGCAACTTCTGTACACTTTCTTTATAATAATTGCTGGCTGTGAGCGCCGCGCGGACTGGATTTCTTGATAATAAGTCAATCAGTCCCATTTTTTAACTTCTAGATGTTTGATATCGGAAATGAATGGTAATAATCTACCAATCTTTCTTGTTAGAATCGATTGATCTGTTTTCGTCATTTCCGACTCGTTCAATGCACTTAAAAGGGCTTCATGACCGGTAAATATTGTGTATGCTTAACCGTAACGGTAGTATTTAAAGTATTTCACCGACCAAATTACTCTTAATAGCTCAAGCATGTTCGTTTAGTTTTCTCCTCATGTGAGTTCAAAAGAATTGATGCATTCGATACTTATACCCATCCTTCAGGTTTCAGGAAGTATCGTTCCAATGCCGCTCGTAGTCATGATGTCTGTCCATCGCATACAAGCCTGGTATCGAAACTTTGAGCAAAAATACTGTTTTCTGTAACATCGGTTACTAATTTTTTTTGTGGCTTTCTAGACATTTGAAGCTGTTTTTCTGGTAGTGTTTCAGTAGTGGTCTAATGCGGTTGTTTTTGCGGTCAGGTTATGGCAAATAAGAACAGTTGGTGTATTGATCCTATGAAATTTTCAATGGTTGTAAGTTTTTTGGGAGTTTAGTTTTTCAACAGTTTTGGTTTTCTTTAATTTTAGTCAAAACTTTTTTTTCAATGACGGTAAACCTCAACCTTTTGACTTGTTTTCACGCAATTTGGTACATACGTCAGTATTTAGCCAGGTTCTCTGTTTCTTGAAGATTCAATAAGAATTTGAGGACCACCTCTTTTTACGAAATTTTTTTTGTCATCACTAGTATTTCGTTAAGAAACGCAAATGGGTATTTACACCTTGTTAGCGTAAGATCGATTGATTTTTGAAGTTCGGCATATTCATCACTCCGTTAATTCCCGTTAGCAACTGATATATTCTCTTGGCTTTGCTCCCAACCAGATCAAACTTGCATTTTTCTCTGGTTTAACAAAATTGCTTGTGTGTATGCGTATCTTATGTCCATCGTCGAAAAAAAATTTTCCGGTCCAAGTATCCTAATTGTCAAAGTTTGAAATATTGTCCGGCAATGTTTCAAAGTTTGGCATCTGAAATGAAAGCATTTGTTGATCTGGTTTGAATCCAGTGCCAAAATGACCGATCGATCGTTTTCCAAGGTAGCTACAACTGAGCTAACAGTTTATTTATCACTGTTTCTTATGATTTTTTTTTCATTTTTCCTGGTCCATGAAAGGGCTGATTTTTTGTTCTTCTCTCTCCTGTAAGTGATTGATTACCCTTCTAACCATTTGTTGTACATTTGTTTTTTTTTTTAATTTTTGTTTGGACCATATTGTTTTGTCATCTTGTCCAAAATTGCCATATTTTGGTCGGACTCATTCTCTGATTCAATGCTTAGTACCACATAGTGTTTTAAATTTTCTTGTTGCAAATTGATGCCAATTTTCTGTGAGTTTTTTGTCTGACTATACTTGCTCGATTGTCATCTACCCTCATGAGTGGTACTGACTACATTGTCCTCTATCCCGTTACAATCGCTATGACCAATCTTCAGGCGTTCGATGTTGACTCCCTTGTAGCATGCGATTTAATGGGCTGCGTCTTCATTATATGGTTTGTGCGCTCCTTTTCGTGAGCAATGCTGGCTTCAAACATCAATAGTTAGTGCCGAATTTGTAAATCTAATTTACTGTTTCACTTGCTTAATTATCTATCTCTAATCATTTTTTTTTGCTTATTTTTTCTCATTTTATTCTTTTTGTTGCCCTAGTTTTTGGATTTATATGCTTAGAAGAGTGTGGTTAGAAGTCAGTGGCCGCCTTGAACCAGAAAATGGTCAGTTTGGTACCATAGCGTTCAATATATTTTACACCGAATGTTTCATCAATTTAACCCAATCAGAGTGGGATGTCAACCGTTTCGAATAATTTAACCTTTTTAATTTCCGCCTAAAATAAAAAACTGAGTCCCATGACGTAGTCCTAAGTTGCCTAAAACATAACCGCATTGCCGTAAGATATCGCGCATTAACATGTATCCGGCGGAGCCCAATTTTTTACAGCGCGGAAGGACTCAATTTAGAATAGCCCGCCGAGTCAACTTCCCGTTACGGTAAAGCGTGAGGAGTCAAATGCAGTATGAATAGTACTTAATTCTTCAGATTTAGTGCAACCCAACCATGTATTGTTTTTCTTGCGCTTTGCTTCTGTATGTTCTGTATTCACTACTGCTTTTTTGAGTTGAATTCTACGTTGATAGTCATGATTGTATATTTGTTTTGTTGTAGGGTCTTCCGCCAGCTTATGATCGTGAATTTTGCAAATGCAACAGGGTCTATGTTGTCCTCAAGCTGGTCTTGTTGTAACTTCGCATGTTTTTTCACGTTTTTTGACCTAGTTGACAACTGTTGTCCAGCAAGTTTTTGTAAAAGTTCCCTTCTGCTGCAATTTAAATAAATTTTGACTTTTGTGGGGCTTTTTTAAAGATAAACTGCTGAACAAGTTTTACCAAATATGCAGCAGTGCTTGTAGTTGATGGCTACAACATGGTAGTTGATGACCCTGTTGGTTTTGCTTTCTGTTTTGAGAACCTGGGGTTTTTCCTCGTCCACTGCCCCGTGCCGAACGTTGGCTTGTTTCGCTGTTGGATTATGAACCTAACTGGTTCTTGCATGTTGCTATTGTGATTTCCGAGGAGCTGATTGTCTTTGATTGCAATTTTTTTTCGTTTTGTTATGCTGCTCTATTCGTTTTTTCTTGGTTGATCGTGTACTCATGTACCTCTTGTGGTGTCTAGTTTCTGCTAAGAGTTCTTCCGTGACTTTTTCCCTTAAGCATATGCGCATTAAAATATCCCTCACTCCATCATCTTCTCTGTCACCGCAATCTGAATATTATTGCAACTGCACCAGTTCCGCGTGGAATTGTTCCAAGGATTAATCCTTTTTCTATACTCTACAGATCAAAATGTATAGGTCAAGTGCGATGATATTTTCTGTGGCGAATGTATTTTCCAGCGCCGTTCGAACATTTTCCAGCGCCGTTAAATACCTGGTCGACATTGTCTTTTTGCGCATATCTCTGCATCATCCCGTTGGAATTGTTCCGCATCGTATTCCTTAGTTGTCTTTTAACTATCTATTAGTTGTCTCTCGTTCTCGTGTGTTTTATCTTCTCCTGGTTTCTGCACTTACTGTCTCTCTTTTGTGCTTTCGCCTGGTCTTCGAGGATGGTTGAAGGATGTCGGTGTGGCGTCAGGGGTCTCTGACGCAGTAACTCCCAAATGTCGATACTTTCTTCGGCAAACACCGCCATTTGTAATCCTGCAACCCATTTTGACAATTTTACTGGTGTTTCTGTAGTGCGTTTAAGCTAGAACAGCTCAAATTTTGACAGAGTCTTTGGGTTGTATTCTTGCTGCGCCATGTTATAATTGTATCCTCTTCCCGGTCAAATCTCGCATCTCTTGGTGTAATCTCTTTGGAGTATTTAATCAATGGGTGTCAATTGTACTCGATTGTATAAAAACACGGCGGGTTAAGGTTTATTGTCAACTCGTTTTTAATGTTACAGTTTGTAGACAGACCTCTCGCTATTTGCGTGAGGTCTCAACAGCTTCAGTGGTTTGCGAATGTCACCACATATTATTGGCCTTCAAGGCCCAACATAAATGTTAAGTAACATGAATAACTTAAGATGGCTGAGATATTCGGATAGATGACAAGCGCCCTGCCATTGCGGCGAAAGAATCCAGCTCAAAGATTAATTCAATTTGAGCTATTCAAGTAAATCATTTTGCATATGAGAAAGGATCCTCAAAAAGTTTTTAATCAAAAAGTCATTTTCACTTCATTCTTCACCTACTTACCAATATTTTGATGCAAATTCAATTTCCGAAAAAAATACCCTCGGAACATTCAGGGTTCTGCCCAGACACTGATTTTTTTTGTTTTGGCAGCACAAAAAACCAATTGGGCATTTTTGTTCATTATTTTGCGAGAATTTCCCATCTTTTCGTGATGGTTTTATTTTATTCAACAGAGTTTGTCGTTTTTTGGAACTTAGTTTCACTTATGCTAATTTGAATGATTCGGAAGAAAAATTTTTGACAGTATTTGGCTGATACGGCTGGTTATTTGACCAAGGTGGGATAGCTAATGCGTGGTACCAGTTTTGTTTTCATTGCATTTTCTAATTTTAAATTGATTTGAAGCAATTTGTTTGTTCCAGACGTGTTTGTTTCAAAGAAATCATTTTGTTCATTTGAAACAATTTCATTTGAAACAATTTTAAATTTTTTTTTTAAATATTCAAATGGACTTTTTGAGAAACAGCTACTGCAGATACCTGAAAATGTAGTGAGAAAATAGGGTGGATTCTTCGTAAGTCTGACTATCCTTCAAACTATCTGAACCAACTTTTTGAATTGATAAATCTACAAAAAAATTAAAAAGCTATTTTGAAAGTTTTTGCCTAACAAGCAATATCATTTAAACACATTTTTCACTTTGTAAGAGGCTTTTGATACTTCTTTGCCTCTGAGTAAACTGAGAGATTTTTAAAAACGTATTTTTGCCGCTTATGCTAAGTGCTAAAAAAACTGTTATTGCATTGAAGAAATAAGTTTTTTTTTTCAAAAAGTTTGAAAATAAAAATAAATATTATCTATGAGATCTCCTTAATTTCAAAGATCAGCAGATGATACTTTTCGACAAAAATTACTGTTTTTCTAGAAACCCTGGTTGTTTATTCTACAAAAAAATCTCTCATTTCATATCTACTTAAACGTGTTCAGGGAAAATTAATTGTGTTCAAAACTTTTTCTGGAAATTTTACAGTTTTAAAGCTCTTAACAAATATTTTGGAGGTCCATGAAATTCATAAAAAGCTTAAAATTGTTTTTTAAACCGCTCAAAAATTTGTTATTTCTTCGCATGGTTATTATCTTTCTATCTTATGATAATGAAATTTGAGTTTTTATCAAATTTTTCTACACAAACAGACAAGTTTTTCTCTATAAATCTTCAGTTGAATTTTTTTGAAGACCAGCTAAATAAGAATTGTGATCAATCATGATAAATAGCCTCGAATGATGAACTTGACAGATTTTTTCAACCTAGCTAATATCCAAAATACACGTGAATGTTAAAACTCCTAAATTGAATAGTTGAATTTTGCTTTTGAGAGTTCCGGGCTCTTTTCCACTATCACTCCACATTTAATTTACATCGTAACGTGACGCGTTCTTCCATTTAACACATGAAACAACGGCTCTTTTTCCTTTTACCCTCCACCAGCAATTTTTTTCTAGTAAAGTTACTGTTCTCATTGTCCGATCGTTATGAAAATTGGCATGTGGACTAATTAGGCTGGGTCAAACATATTTAGTCTTCATAATTAACCTTGTAAAACTACCTACTCGTTGCACCATAAAAATGGTGGTCGTGTGAGGTGGGGAGGGGGGAGGGAAGGAAAAAGAGCCGAAACAACTATGAAAAAAGAAAGTTTCCGGTATTCTAGTCTGCTGCAAAAACGGAGATGACTCTTTCTGCTTGATTTTTTTTTTGTTTTTGAAGTTTCTCAACTAATTTTTTATAGTTTGAAGTAAAAGCTCCTATATTTCAGTTTTTCCTGAAGGGCGAACTTTGGATGAAATCGATGGATGAAAATTTTATAAGATGGCGATTGCACCGCTCTTGCTTCTATCGGCAAAATAACTTTCGAAAAAAAATAGTTATTTCTACATTGTGTTAGTCAAACTTTTCTCAAATTTTTTTTGTGTGTTTCATGTATCAACGAGGTTAAAAAATCAACTTTGTCGACCTAAAAACTGGAAGAATTCATGCGTGCGCAACTGGTCAAAAATACCTAGTTTTATTCTCTCCTAATGTGAAGTTTAGATGGGTAAAATAAGAGGGCGATTACCCGAAACCGGTTCGTCTCAAGTGGATTCTCTCCTCTGGCACATTATTGTTCTGTTCTGCCTGCAGAACCAGAACTTGTTTGATGTAGCCCAGCCACACCCCATTGATGTCCTTGGGAACGCCCTTGCTCTTCGCCCACAGTGCCAGGGTCTCAACCTGGGCCTTTGAATTGGGTCTTGCCATGTACACTTTCCTATGAAAAACACACAAAAATCAACTATTTTCCAATTTCCCTAACCCCCCACCTCCTCTCTTCGCCTCACTTTTCTAGAATTACTATTTCAATTGGTTTGAAAATTGTTCATGCAGCAGTTCGTACGATGTAAGAAATGTTGTAAAGCTCGATTCACTTTTCCACATCGGCACGTTTTATTGCAGCATAGATTGTCAAATCCTTTTTGAACAGGCTTTCGGAATCGCAAAAATAAAAACCTAGGAATGATTCAAAGCTGAGAATGGAAAAAGCCCAAAGTCCCGGTTGTTTTGGAGGCTGGTTAAATATATTTATTGGTTCCTTCCACAGGCTTTTAAAATTGCAAGAAACATATTTTGAAACCAAAACTCATATTTTGAGACGAGGTAAATTAAAACTTAGTCTGCAAAGCTCGGCTAGCTAACTGAGACAAGGATTTTAAATCAAGACAAGCAACGATAGGATAACATTTAGAAGGCTCTTTAACTAGAATTGCTTATTAATATTCTTCATCACAAGAATTCAAACGATATGAAAAGTAAGCATTCAAACGATATGAAAGAAATAAACAAAAAAGTGCGTCAGTTTTGATTTCTCCTTAGAAGGTATGAAAAGAGCTCACTCTGGTCCCACAGATACGTTGAACACTCCCTCGCAGTAGTCCATGGCATCGAAGAACGACCCCACCCCCATTTCAACTGGACGCAAGTGGTAGCACATTTTCTCATTCGCCCCTCCCACCCTCTATGGGTAGCAATTTTTTTTCGCAAGTGGTAGCAATTTTTTTTCGTTTTGTTATGCTGCTCTATTCGTTTTTTCTTGGTTGATCGTGTACTCATGTACCTCTTGTGGTGTCTAGTTTCTGCTAAGAGTTCTTCCGTGACTTTTTCCCTTAAGCATATGCGCATTAAAATATCCCTCACTCCATCATCTTCTCTGTCACCGCAATCTGAATATTAGTGCAACTGCACCAGTTCCGCGTGGAATTGTTCCAAGGATTAATCCTTTTTCTATACTCTACAGATCAAAATGTATAGGTCAAGTGCGATGATGTTTTCTGTGGCGAATGTATTTTCCAGCGCCGTTCGAACATTTTCCAGCGCCGTTAAATACCTGGTCGACATTGTCTTTTTGCGCATATCTCTGCATCATCACGTTGGAATTGTTCCGCATCGTATTCCTTAGTTGTCTTTTAACTATCTATTAGTTGTCTCTCGTTCTCGTGTGTTTTATCTTCTCCTGGTTTCTGCACTTACTGTCTCTCTTTTGTGCTTTCGCCTGGTCTTCGAGGATGGTTGAAGGATGTCGGTGTGGCGTCAGGGGTCTCTGACGCAGTAACTCCCAAATGTCGATACTTTCTTCGGCAAACACCGCCATTTGTAATCCTGCAACCCATTTTGACAATTTTACTGGTGTTTCTGTAGTGCGTTTAAGCTAGAACAGCTCAAATTTTGACAGAGTCTTTGGGTTGTATTCTTGCTGCGCCATGTTATAATTGTATCCTCTTCCCGGTCAAATCTCGCATCTCTTGGTGTAATCTCTTTGGAGTATTTAATCAATGGGTGTCAATTGTACTCGATTGTTTAAAAACACGGCGGGTTAAGGTTTATTGTCAACTCGTTTTTAATGTTATAGTTTGTAGACAGACCTCTCGCTATTTGCGTGAGGTCTCAACAGCTTCAGTGGTTTGCGAATGTCACCACATATTATTGGCCTTCAAGGCCCAACATAAATGTTAAGTAACATGAATAACTTAAGATGGCTGAGATATTCGGATAGATGACAAGCGCCCTGCCATTGCGGCGAAAGAATCCAGCTCAAAGATTAATTCAATTTGAGCTATTCAAGTAAATCATTTTGCATATGAGAAAGGATCCTCAAAAAGTTTTTAATCAAAAAGTCATTTTCACTTCATTCTTCACCTACTTACCAATATTTTGATGCAAATTCAATTTCCGAAAAAAATACCCTCGGAACATTCAGGGTTCTGCCCAGACACTGATTTTTTTTGTTTTGGCAGCACAAAAAACCAATTGGGCATTTTTGTTCATTATTTTGCGAGAATTTCCCATCTTTTCGTGATGGTTTTATTTTATTCAACAGAGTTTGTCGTTTTTTGGAACTTAGTTTCACTTATGCTAATTTGAATGATTCGGAAGAAAAATTTTTGACAGTATTTGGCTGATACGGCTGGTTATTTGACCAAGGTGGGATAGCTAATGCGTGGTACCAGTTTTGTTTTCATTGCATTTTCTAATTTTAAATTGATTTGAAGCAATTTGTTTGTTCCAGACGTGTTTGTTTCAAAGAAATCATTTTGTTCATTTGAAACAATTTCATTTGAAACAATTTTAAATTTTTTTTTTAAATATTCAAATGGACTTTTTGAGAAACAGCTACTGCAGATACCTGAAAATGTAGTGAGAAAATAGGGTGGATTCTTCGTAAGTCTGACTATCCTTCAAACTATCTGAACCAACTTTTTGAATTGATAAATCTACAAAAAAATTAAAAAGCTATTTTGAAAGTTTTTGCCTAACAAGCAATATCATTTAAACACATTTTTCACTTTGTAAGAGGCTTTTGATACTTCTTTGCCTCTGAGTAAACTGAGAGATTTTTAAAAACGTATTTTTGCCGCTTATGCTAAGTGCTAAAAAAACTGTTATTGCATTGAAGAAATAAGTTTTTTTTTTCAAAAAGTTTGAAAATAAAAATAAATATTAACTATGAGATCTCCTTAATTTCAAAGATCAGCAGATGATACTTTTCGACAAAAATTACTGTTTTTCTAGAAATCCCGGTTGTTTATTCTACAAAAAAATCTCTCATTTCATATCTACTTAAACGTGTTCAGGGAAAATTAATTGTGTTCAAAACTTTTTCTGGAAATTTTACAGTTTTAAAGCTCTTAACAAATATTTTGGAGGTCCATGAAATTCATAAAAAGCTTAAAATTGTTTTCTAAACCGCTCAAAAATTTGTTATTTCTTCGCATGGTTATTATCTTTCTATCTTATGATAATGAAATTTGAGTTTTTATCAAATTTTTCTACACAAACAGACAAGTTTTTCTCTATAAATCTTCAGTTGAATTTTTTTGAAGACCAGCTAAATAAGAATTGTGATCAATCATGATAAATAGCCTCGAATGATGAACTTGACAGATTTTTTCAACCTAGCTAATATCCAAAATACACGTGAATGTTAAAACTCCTAAATTGAATAGTTGAATTTTGCTTTTGAGAGTTCCGGGCTCTTTTCCACTATCACTCCACATTTAATTTACATCGTAACGTGACGCGTTCTTCCATTTAACACATGAAACAACGGCTCTTTTTCCTTTTACCCTCCACCAGCAATTTTTTTCTAGTAAAGTTACTGTTCTCATTGTCCGATCGTTATGAAAATTGGCATGTGGACTAATTAGGCTGGGTCAAACATATTTAGTCTTCATAATTAACCTTGTAAAACTACCTACTCGTTGCACCATAAAAATGGTGGTCGTGTGAGGTGGGGAGGGGGGAGGGAAGGAAAAAGAGCCGAAACAACTATGAAAAAAGAAAGTTTCCGGTATTCTAGTCTGCTGCAAAAACGGAGATGACTCTTTCTGCTTGATTTTTTTTTTGTTTTTGAAGTTTCTCAACTAATTTTTTATAGTTTGAAGTAAAAGCTCCTATATTTCAGTTTTTCCTGAAGGGCGAACTTTGGATGAAATCGATGGATGAAAATTTTATAAGATGGCGATTGCACCGCTCTTGCTTCTATCGGCAAAATAACTTTCGAAAAAAAATAGTTATTTCTACATTGTGTTAGTCAAACTTTTCTCAAATTTTTTTTGTGTGTTTCATGTATCAACGAGGTTAAAAAATCAACTTTGTCGACCTAAAAACTGGAAGAATTCATGCGTGCGCAACTGGTCAAAAATACCTAGTTTTATTCTCTCCTAATGTGAAGTTTAGATGGGTAAAATAAGAGGGCGATTACCCGAAACCGGTTCGTCTCAAGTGGATTCTCTCCTCTGGCACATTATTGTTCTGTTCTGCCTGCAGAACCAGAACTTGTTTGATGTAGCCCAGCCACACCCCATTGATGTCCTTGGGAACGCCCTTGCTCTTCGCCCACAGTGCCAGGGTCTCAACCTGGGCCTTTGAATTGGGTCTTGCCATGTACACTTTCCTATGAAAAACACACAAAAATCAACTATTTTCCAATTTCCCTAACCCCCCACCTCCTCTCTTCGCCTCACTTTTCTAGAATTACTATTTCAATTGGTTTGAAAATTGTTCATGCAGCAGTTCGTACGATGTAAGAAATGTTGTAAAGCTCGATTCACTTTTCCACATCGGCACGTTTTATTGCAGCATAGATTGTCAAATCCTTTTTGAACAGGCTTTCGGAATCGCAAAAATAAAAACCTAGGAATGATTCAAAGCTGAGAATGGAAAAAGCCCAAAGTCCCGGTTGTTTTGGAGGCTGGTTAAATATATTTATTGGTTCCTTCCACAGGCTTTTAAAATTGCAAGAAGCATATTTTGAAACCAAAACTCATATTTTGAGACGAGGTAAATTAAAACTTAGTCTGCAAAGCTCGGCTAGCTAACTGAGACAAGGATTTTAAATCAAGACAAGCAACGATAGGATAACATTTAGAAGGCTCTTTAACTAGAAATGCTTATTAATATTCTTCATCACAAGAATTCAAACGATATGAAAAGTAAGCATTCAAACGATATGAAAGAAATAAACAAAAAAGTGCGTCAGTTTTGATTTCTCCTTAGAAGGTATGAAAAGAGCTCACTCTGGTCCCACAGATACGTTGAACACTCCCTCGCAGTAGTCCATGGCATCGAAGAACGACCCCACCCCCATTTCAACTGGACGCAAGTGGTAGCACATTTTCTCATTCGCCCCTCCCACCCTCTCAAATACTCCGGGCTCGCCAGGACAAAGCAATGAACTATAGATGGGGTGGGCTCTTTTCCAAACACCCGAAATGGTTATTTTCAGTATAGTAAAATTTGAAAATATTTTTCCTAGTTCTTCTTTGCAAACCCAAGATGCAAAACAAATTATAGCCAACCCATTCCCACTTGTTTGCCAATAAGATTTGGGACAAGCCTAAGATTTTCTCGGGGAAAGGGGGTTTCAACTTCGTCAACTTTTTCTAGGTCAAAAAAATTGTTTCTTTGAGCTCCCAAAAACACCCAGTTCAGCGCAGGCAGTTTTTGAGCACACTTTTAAGTTTTTTGATCTAAGTTTTTCTGTGACTGCGCTCTGTCCTTAAAAATAGTACATATAGGCGCCAGTAACATCTTCGAAAAAACCTAGGTTGGTTAGGTTGGTCGGCTAAAAAAGGTTCGCCTAAAATTGGACCAAAAGGTCGGCAATCTCAAACATGAAATCAGACGCGGATCTAGGAATTTCGAGAGGGGGGCGGATTTTCATAAAAAATTTCTCGACCTTTTTTTAGGTTGACCAAATTTTTTTTTAAGCTCTCTCAAATCACTCTAAAGACCCTATTATATTATGACCAAATTTTTTGCGCCGCAGGCAACTTAAAAAAACAGGCCAAAAAAGGTGTTTTGAGCAATTTTTGGAATATTTCAACCAAAAAATCACATTTTTTCGGCGCGCGCTCACCCCTCAAATTTAGTATATATTGGCGCCAAAGACGCCTTTAGAAAATGTGAATGTCAGACATCCAAAAGTGGATATCTCAATATAGTACAAGAGGAGTGATGTGATTCCACTTTTAATTTTAATAATAAACTGATGGCTTATCTTGTTGATTTAACCGGTCTTTTATGTTTGACCTTATCACTTTCATTCTCTGCGCCGGAGAGAATGTTCTGTCCTTTTTTAATGTTTTAACTTTCAGATTAAGTCACTTTAATCCTTTTATCTTTTCAACTGTATAAAGTAGAGTTAGCTGTAACAAAGTAACATTTTATCAAGGCGCAGTCAAACAACGTATCTAACGTGAGAGGAATACCTCCATTTTGGCAGAACCATACAGTGGACCCACCTATCCCTTGGGAAGAATGGAGTGATCTTTTCCACTTAGCAATTATTGCGAAAGAAAATGTAGATATCGAGAATCTACTAAATCCATCGGAAAGACACCATACTCTTCCACCAACACTAGAAAATCCGACGGAAAACGAATCGGAAAACCAAAGAAAAACACTGAAAGAGAGAAATATCCAAGAACAAAAACAAAACGACGGCGAGGAAGCGGCATCTAGCAAAACCGAAACAAAGAAAGTTAATGGAATGAGAATAGAGGAAGCCGACAACAAACTTCGCTCAATCATCTACCTAGCCCTAGGAAACGAAGGAAAACCAATCTTTGGCCAGAAATTCACAAAAGTATAAAAATATTTCATAGAGAGAAAGAGATTTGGGAAAACTTAGCAACTGCCTTCGTCAGGAAAACAAACGTCACATTTGAAAGGCACAAATTGTTAAACAGGAAGCAAGGTGACAGAGAGTCATGAGAACAATTTTGGGAGCCTTAGCCAAAATAGCCAAAAAGTGTGACATATCTACCGGAGAGGACGAATGGGTAAGGTATATTTTCGTAAATAACATGAAAAATTCTGACTTTCAAAGAAAACTTCTGACTCTGCCCTGATAGACAAAAAAATAATATAAACCATATGAAAATAACCAATAGTTTTAAACCCAACGGATCATCTGTACACAAATCTTATCATCGTTTTATCGTCAAAAGAGAGCCAACCCTGAACATCGAACGGAGCAATACCTGTATGAAATAAGGCGGGAAGTTCTCAAAAGGACATTTTGCTGTTTGTCCAGCAAAGGACACGACTTGTACATCATGTAAATAAAAAAGTCACTTCACCAGAAATTGTAAATCCCGTTATATAAATGTAAACCTTGTTAACACTCAAATTGTAGATAATGCAGATTATAATCCTTCGGACCGTCCGGATGTAAATATGACCGTGTGAATAAAGAATGTTGCGGCGTGATCAATGCATGGTCAGCATTCGGACAGAGCGAAAACGACGATTATCTGTATTGATTGTGTTTACAACTTTTGAAGACGATGAGAAAGAACTCAAAAAACTGTTAAATATTGGCCTCGGGGAAAAAGATCAAGTAACCTTAAACATCCAAATGGACTCTGCTAGCCCGGTCAGTTTTCTCAAGAGAATCGTTCTGCACGAATTAAAACTACGGATTCCTTATTTTAAGAATTGTCCAGTGGATAAAGAAACCAAGGACTTATATTGCGGAATCACCGACAATTCCATCAACATCACCGGCAAACTGATACTTCCGATTTTCTCAAATGGATGGTCGAACGAAGATTGTCATTTTTCCTGACAGAAGGTCACGAGAGGAACATCCTCGGAAATAACAACCGGCCAAAAGTGGGGAAAGAAATCTCACAGAAATACTTGCCACACTTCCAGACGAACAAGATGAGTAAGTCAATAAATTTTGTTTTCACCACAGAAAAAGACAGGGAAGTTGTTCACATCTCAAAGATTTTCAAAAAATCATTCCTTCGGATTGGGAAAAAAATCAGATGAAAAGCTTCCATTTTCACGAGCCACTTAAGCCCGTCCATTTAAAAGGTAGACGCGTTCCTCTCCATTTACTCGTTTCAGTTAAAACCGAATTGAACCGGCTAAAAAACGGTAAAAGGACACATTAACAAGTTGGAAAATTGTAATGAAAAAAAAAAAGACAAATCGATCAAGTTGGCATTAGATTCAAAATTTATCACCAAATTTATCAGGGGGGACCCATTGTGTCGGCAGGGGGTCGAATCGCTGAGGGGAGGGGGGCGTCCCCCCTAAGTCCGCTACTACTTAAAATACAACCGATTTTCAGCCTGTTTGTTTTGAAGTGATTGACGCGAAAGTATAGATTTTAGAAAAAAATGTGCAAAACATCATGCTCTGTAAAACATTCATTTTTGTTAGGCCTGAAAACTTGATTTTTGAACTGTCCTAAAACCCTAGGTTGATCACATTAGCTTCTGTAAAACATGCTTTTTTCTTAGCTAAAAATTTTGTTTTTTGATTTTTTAGATTATTTTTTGAAAAAAACAAAGCGATGAAAACTTGACACCGTGACACCGTTTTCTTAGAAATATTAAGATCAGAAAACTGTTTTTTAAAAATAAGCTCTTGTTTTTCAAGTTATTTTTTTTTATTTAAGTCTCAACACATAAGGATGAAATTATAAGAGTCTTCGAATCGATCTTGATTGTCACTCTATCGCTGTAACCGAACTATTTTTGAATACTAAATTTTAAAAAATCTGAAACAAAATTTAGTGTTTTTTGTTTCAAAAAACAGTGGAAGGCAAGAGCTTTGAAAAAGTACAATAACAGAGCAAATTATTTGGTGAAATTATACTTTGAAATCCTACAGTATGCAATTCATGCATTAATGAGGCCAGGGGCAGATCCAAGTTTTCCTTGGTGGGGCAGAGTTTCAAAAAATTTCGAAAGTTTTGTCGGCCTTGTTTTTAGATCGACCAAATTGATTTTTCGAGCTTCCCCCAAGCACTGTTTTGTCCCCATTTTGGGCCAAATTTTCTGCGCCGCAGGCAAAATTTTGAAAAAAAAACAGGCCAAAAAATTCGTTTTTAGGCAGTTTTTGGAAAATTTTGACCTAAAAGTTGCGTTTTTTGGCGCAGGCTCTACCCTCAAAATTAGTATATATTGGCGCCGAAGGCGCCTTTAGAAAGTTTTTAGGGTTTGTCACCAAAAATTGATATTTCAAAATAGTACTAAGGGGGAACGCCTTTGGGTCGGCAGGGGGTCAAATCCCTGAAGGGGGGGGGGCCCTAAATCCGCCCCTGAATGAGGCTTTGACCACCAGCGTGAAATAAAAAATTGGACAGCCAGTTTGTTTTTCACTTTTAATTTTTTTGATATGATAATATGCTTGTCTCCAACCAAAAGGACAATGCGATTGCTGAATTAAGCGTTTGACCAAACTACAAGACCGGCAAAGAAACAAATCTGGTTAACGGTTTATTTGTCCAGAAAATATGGAAATCAGTTTAAAAACACTATGCAATTTTTCTATTAAGAAAATTTTACAACAGAGAAAGTTTATTAAGTGGCAAGAAAACAGCTTTTGTGCAAAATTTTCTCAATGTTTGCTGACTCTTGAAAATTCTTTTTCATTTCGGACGACAGAAAATGGGTTTTGTATATTCTAAATCTAAGATGTTTTTTTTCTCATTTCCGACACTATTTAGGACACAAAGTCTTAAATGCACGAAAAGACATGCATGAATTTAATTTGGAACAACTTCGCAGGCGGAATAAGACTCCGCTTACGCATTAATTACACGAAATATAATGCACGTTAAGTGTCCCAAATTAACCCTTTTGGCAATCTTGAAACTTTGTAAATCTGTTTTAAAAATTAACTAGAAAGAATTATTTTTTTAATCTCGAGCTCAAGACAACAATGTTTTTCGAATGGCATAAAAAATCCCGTCCAAAACTGCTAATTAAAAATTCAAAGTGTGTCTCAAGCAAAAACACTTTTGCGTTTTGTGAAAGTGTAAAAATGAGAATTTAGGATGAAAACAGAGCAAAAAGATTTATTAAAAGTCTTTTTTCTGCAAAATTTATTATCATGTCGCTAAAAGTGCTAGCATCATGATAGACCACAAATTAAGTGTCGATTGTGGGGTGGGGATCTAGAAAAGAGCCTTGAGGGGGGACAGTTGTGTTCGTCTATTGACACTTTGAGCGACTGGTCTCCATAAGTTGTCGTGATTGTCTCCTCACAGTCTAGTAAAAACAGTGGTTATAAAAATATATATAAATTTGTGCGTACAGACTTATTGGTTAGTTTTGTTGCTTTCAATCCTTCATCATTGGCTTGATTGAAAGCATAAGGACTCTGCTACGTGGTTTTTGGTTTGAGCATTATACAAAACGCCACGAGTTTAGAGCTGAAGTATTCATTTTTATGAAACAACAGAAACTCATTCAAAAATCAGCATCTAATTGTTGTGGTTATATACAGTGCTGATTTAAATTATCCGGACAAATCGAACAAAACTTGAATTTTCAAACGCGTTTTTCTCAAATTGGGTTAAGATTAGACAAAAAGTGAACAGAACAAAAGTTGCTTAGAATTTCATCAAAATTAATATGGTGCTATTTTTTCACCGAAATTCTCAACAAAAATTTTACCCCAAAAATGGGTCATTTTGGCTTTTTTCAATTAATCAAGAATTACGCAGAAACTACTTTGTTAATTGATGAGAAAATTATATCACAGGAAGCCTCTTACGCAGCTCAACAAAGTTTAAGAAGGGTTAAATCTCCAAAAATTTGCGCAAATTGTTTAAAATTTATTTTTAAACAGAACTTCTGGGTTTTATATAGTAAAAATCACATTTATTGACTATCAAGTGATAATTTTTTTTCTTATACTGTTTTTTGGAGATTTAACCCTTCTTAAACTTTGTTGAGCTGCGTAAGAGGCTTCCTGTGATATAATTTTCTCATCAATTAACAAAGTAGTTTCTGCGTAATTCTGGATTAATTGAAAAAAGCCAAAATGACCCATTTTTGGGGTAAAATTTTTATTGAGAATTTCGGAGAAAAAATGGCACCATATTAATTCTGGTGAAGTTCTAAGCAACTTTTGTTCTCTTCACTTTTTGTCTAATCTTAACCCAATTTGAGAAAAACGCGTTTGAAAATTCAACCTTTGTTCGTTTTGTCCGGATAATTTAAATCAGCACTGTATTCCCTCAACATAGACGAGGAATCCAAATATCCACTAAAAATTATTTTTATTAAGTTTCATCGCAAAAGTACACAATAGTGCTCGTATCAAGACGAAGCCCTGTAAGTTCAGATTGTTTCTTCAGGGCGATGAAGTAATGAATCATCTCTTCACACGCTAGTTAAATTAGAGAGTGAATTTTTTCACTTGTGTGAATAAAGCAGTCGAAGTAAATACCAATCAGAAATGCGCAGAGTATATGAACCAGCCAAAAACTACGTCTAACTTTTAAATTATTGTTTCATAACTAACTTTTAACAACTACGTACTTTAGGCTGATTTATACTTTGGCTGCTATATACTTCTGCCAGCTCATAAATCATCATATTTCGCATTTAACAAAGGCACTAAAAGACATGCCTGAGTTTAATTTGCAACAACTTTTCAGATGGAATAAGACTCCGCTTACGCATTAATTACACGAAATATAATGCACGTTACTTGTCCCAAATTAAAATTTGGGAATCTTGAAACCTTTATAAATTTGTTTTGATAAATTAACAAGTGAAATATATTTTTTTTAATTTCGAGCTCATGACGACAACACTTTTCGAATGGTACAAAAAATCTCGTCCAAAACTGCTAGTTAAAAAATCAAGTTTGTCTGGAGAAAAAATAAACCAGAGCACAATTATTTTATCATTTTCTACGAATGTCGGAGCAATAAAAAAACTGTGAAATATTTTAATCGCTTTCATATCTGGTAGCTCATTTCAAAATGTGTCAGCCCGATCAAGGTTACCGTGCTGCTTTATTTAATGTTCCGACTTTCGATACGAAAGTAACGGAATATTTGTGCTCGGGGTGGGTTTTTTTTTCTTCAGACAAATTTCGACTTTTTAACTAGCCATTTTTGACGGAAATTTTTTATATCATTCGAAAGCTATTGTTGTCCTGAGCTTAAATTTGAAAAAATATTTCACCTGTGATCATTTTTCGTAAAGTTATGACGGTTTAAAGATTGCCATTTTGACCAATTTGGGACAATTAACGCGCGATATAATTCGCGCTATTAACGCGCAAGCGGAGAATTAATCCGTCTTAGAAATCGTTCCAAATTGGTTGTAAGAAGCTTATTTGCCATAATTGATTTGTTAAAAGGAGCGAAATCTATTGTTTTGTACTTTATATGGCGTGTGGGGGGATGATTTTCATAGAAAAATTTTCAAATTTTAGAAAAAATTTTTTTCATTTTATTTTATTTCATTTAATTTTTTTATGTTGTTTATATTATTACTGCTCCATAAACGTTAAAAGGCAGTCGGAACTTTCAGGGCTTCGCCCTGATATGAGCAGTCTTGTTGAAATTGAAAATCAAAATGTGTTTTTCTCAAAATGGGTGAGGAGTCTTGTTACTTATTCAGCCCAGAAATTAATATTCCAACATCCTGAAAAAAATATCTGTTTTCAATCTGAATGGCTATAATTTGTCAATCAAAATTTGGCACCAAGTGAATTGTTTTGTTCACAATAAAGGCGATTTATGAGCATGCCGAATCGGCCAAAAACCGACAACTTTTGGTAAATTATTCAATTTTATTTCAATTTAACAGCAGAATTTAATCCAGAGCAGAAAAAAACTGCAGGCAAAATTGATCATCTTCATAACTGCTCAAACTTTGGACTTAATAGAAGGTGGCTGCAGAATAAAATGATCGTATTTGTATTAACCAAGCCAATCAATGTGATCAGTGTTTCGTTTTCTTTGTCTGCATGTTTACATTGAATAAAACAAAATCGCAAAATTAAACTCGGAATAAGTAAAAGCGGAATAAATAAAAAGACCCAGGTTGAAATTATTTTTAAAAAATCAGGAAATTTTGCTTAGTGTTAAGGCAAAATTATTATGGCGCAAAATTGTTTTCGAAAATTTTGTCGACCTTTTTTAAGTCGAGCAAAGTGAAGTTCCGAGTTCTACCAAAGCACTAAAAAGACCCTGTTTTGGTAAAATTTTCTGCGCCGCAAGCAAAATTTTAAAAAAACAGGCCAAAAAAGGCGTTTTTTATTGGCGCGCGCTTCCCCCTCAAAATCAGTATATATTGGCGCCAAAGGCGCCTTTAGAAAAATTTAAGGGTCCGCCATCAAACATGGATATCTCAAAATAATACAAAGGGGGACCCTTTGGGTCGGCAGGAGGTTGAATCCCTGAGGGGGGGGGGGGGGGGGGGGGAGGCGTCAAAACCCCCTTCCCCCTAAATCCGCCCCTGGATTTGACCCCTTGGACTAAACCAGGGCCATCAAATATTTTTGCAAATTTTATTATCGAGAAGTGGATCATTTTTTATATGTAAATGTTGTTTACTTCCCTGATTGAAATTATTTGCGCAATTTTGAATGTTTCCAAAACGCGTTAAAAGAAGATTACCTGCTTCACCGTCGCACTGGTTCGACAACGGTATTCCCCCTTGTTCCCCTGCCCTGCAAGGAAACAAGTTGTCCCAAACTGCTAACATCTCCCCCTCGTCCGCTCCGTCGCTAGAAGTCGTGAACAAACTCAACGCCAGCACAACTGCACCGACGAAGTTACTCAAGGCAGCTATCAATTGCATAGTTTTGATCAGAAACTAACTTGTAACTCGATATATCTTGAAGAAAATGTGTTCAAGTTCACTTTCAATTTCAACCAAACTTTTTACTTTTTTGATTGATCGAAAATTTTTGCATTCTCTTTTTTCATTATGCTGAGTTTGAGTTGGGTTATAATGGTTCTTTGTTTAAATTTAACCTGTTAACAAGAACAATAGAAATATAAACAGTTATATCCATTAGCTAGAACAAAACGTTTTGTTCTTTTTTGTCTCGTTGCGGTTTTCTCCCATTTTTGACACGAGAGGTTCAATGGGAGAAAAAATGCCAGATACTATAATTGACTTCTAGTACTGATGGCAGATGTTGAATTTGACTTCTAGCACTGATGCCAACTGTAGCAGATATGCGCGGAGATAACTTTTTGAACCAATGCGAAGAAATAATCACTGGGTCATTTCTATTATACAATCCAAAGTTACCGAGGTGTTAAATGACCCGCATCAAGTTTCAAGCGTTAATAATCGATTATATTACGATTGTAGTACCAACCAGTCTTACTAAAAATGAGAAACAATCGATTTCAATCAATTAATAATCGATTATATTCTCGATTATATTCTCGATTATAACCAAAAAGTTACAACCTCCTAAACCTTATGTCATTTAAAAACCTAGGAAATAAACAAACAATCGTTTTACACAATTGTGAAATAAATAACAAAAAATACGACCTTGTAATCACACCTCATACACAAACAGTTGGATACATTAGAACAAAACGACAAACATTAAAGAGAAAAATACTAACTAAACAAAGACAAATAACACGAAAAAGATTTTCAAAAAATCGAAACGCATTTTCAGAATCAGAAACCAACAGTTTAGACGAACTTTATAAACTAAAAGAATCAATAGATAAAAATTGCCCAATCCACGATCAATTATATTTCTCTGACTCAGAAACAACTTCAAATTCATCAAAAAGAGGAAAAAGAAGAATAAAAAAGCAGTATAAACACAAACCAGTACATTTATACAATTGGAATCAACCAATTAGACACATTGATAATTACATATTAACAGTCATCGAACGAAAAAATGAGCTCAACGCACACCCCAGGTGAAGAAAGTCCAGATGATGATGATATTTTCCCCTTTATCGTAGACGCAACCACTGATAGAGGACAGCATATATTCTGCAAAAATTTACTCTTAAATTTGTTTGAACCCGGAATCAGTCCATGTAAAACAGAGTTCCCAGATGTAAAAATCAAAAGACAAATTATCGATCACTATCTAAAAGATATATGTAACCTAACACAACAATACGGAATCTACTCCATAGAATTCAGCTCACCAAACCAGAATCACAGTAAATATATAATTCAAACAGACGACCTTGATTTAGAATTCTCAAAAATATTCTCAGAATATATAAAAAGCATCCAATATAATAACTCACAAAGAGCAAACTCCATATTCACCAATGAAGTTTTTGCGATAATATATAGTTATATCTCGATATTAGAAAACGAAATCCAGATACCAAATGTCTCACCAACAGAAACATCTAAACATATAAGAGTACGACATGAAATCACACTACTCTCTAATTTTCTAAATATAATTAAAGAAAATTTCACGAAAGATGAAGTTTCACAACATACAAAACACGACTTACAAAAAATCTTGGCATGGTTCATAATAGATTATTTCACACATAATATTGATTTAATTTCACAAGCAAGAAAAAATTTTAGACCCCAAAACTCCAACGATGATACTGCCATCACAGAACAATCAGACTATGTTTGGGACCCCGAATGGTCTCATCCCGCATTCATAAACTTCCCACAATCAATCTCAAGTCAAGCAATAAGTACGATATCTTATGTAAGAGATTATGTACGAGTAATACCATTAACCATTGATGCAACACCATTAAACTATAATACATTTTTACCCGATATGCAAAATAATAGTTTAAACTCTACAGTCATACACAATGAAAACCTCAATGGAACTAGGAATCTTACTCAACAAGATATCCAGACACCATCACACTTCATAAATGAAGAAATCGTACACACAACAACTACACAACAAAGTATTTCACCAATACGTCCAAACTTAACAACACCAAGAAATACAAATTCTTCACAAACACAGGTAACATTACAATCAACCGTTAAACCTTCGGTTGCTCCAAAATATTCACACATGGATTACCAAACATACAGACCCATGACAATACCGCCAAAAACACGCAAAACGTTCACTAGAAACAACTTTGCAGACCATAATTATAATTACACACATCCATCAAAAACAAGTTATCAACCACGAAAAAATTTTGGTAATTATACAAGATCTCGAAACTGGGATAACCCAATGGCACCACCTAATTCAGTAAATTTCCACACAAATTTACATCCTCCACAGGATCGTAGTGAAAACTATCCATTTTTTCAACAAAATAAAAATAAAAAACAAACATCTTATCAAATGGATTACTTATCCTCAGATGATGATTTCTTACAACCAGATATATTTACACCCTATAATCAAGAATATCGTGGACAAGGAATACAGAAACCACATACATAACATAGAATTTTTTCTCCACAACCAATAGATACACAAATTCAACAACCAATTCAACAACAAAACCCAATTAATAAATCTTTTCAACCAATTCAGCAACAAAACCCAATGATTGCAAACTCGTACCAACCAGCACAAATGCAAAATGAAATACCACTCCCATATTATCTTCAACAACACGAAATAACAAGAAATCAACTTTCAAATTTTTCTCAAATGCCAAATGCAGCAGAATCATTACAAATGACGATGAATCCATACCTTATGGGTGGATCATCAATAACATCAAATAAACCTTTAATGGTATTCACAGGAACAGACCCTGAATATTCTGTAGAAGACTATTTAAATGCAGTCACAGCAAATTTGATTTTAAATATAGGACCTGAACCAATTAATACGCCACTACATCAAAACTGGATACATCGACGCACAGCGTTAATACAAACAACTCTAGATGGCGCAGCCCAAAAATGGTTTTCAGTATTGCCTATAGAAATAAAATCAAATTGGAAAAGATTTACACAAGAATTTTCAAAAATGTTTGACTCCGAAAGAAACAAACAACAACAAAGAGTTTTATGTAATGAAATTCGCAGATTACCAAACGAAACCGTCAAGCAATTAGCAGTACGAATCGAAACACTAGTTCGAAAAGCATATTCATTAAATACACATGACTATAAAAACACAAAGATGACAGAAATCTTAATGATGACCTTAACACCACAATTAAGGAAAATAGCAATAAAAAAGAGAGCATCCCATCCTTCGTCAATTCGAGAACCCGATTTAGATTTTCGAAAACTAGTAGACAAATTAGAACAAGTAGAAATCACGATGAAACTAGAAGAAACGGAAAATCTGAAATTACAATACGTTAACAGAATTGAAACAGCTTCCACAAATATAAACAATATACAAGAATCAGATACAGATCTCGTTGAAAAAATCACTGAAATACTCAATATTTACGAAAAACACCCAAACTTTAAAGGCAAACCATCTTTCAAAAAATGGTGTAATTATTGCCGACGATACGGACATAGTATTTCTGAATGTAGACAAAAACAGCAAGACAATCAAAATAAACCTCAAAAATATAAAGAACCAAATAAATCATTCTATCAATACATGAAAAAAGATCAAAATCTACCGAACAAAACAGTCTACAGCAACAACAGTTCAGGAAAACCACTCCCGAACAATACAAATTATACAAGAAATCAATCACCATATAACTCAAGTTATAGAGGAAGATCACCAGAACGAAGAAACACGCATAATTCATCACAAAATCACTACAATAGACCAAATAGTCGAAATAACTACTCCAGATCACATTCAAATACACAACGATTTGTTTCTAGATCTAATTCCCAATCAAGAAATAATTATTATCCAAACAATCAATCACGAAATTCATCATACAATAGGAATAGAAACTACTCAAACAATCGGAATAGAAGTTATTCAAACAACCGAAACCAGAATTACCCGAACAATTAATCAAGGAATAACTCATATAATAGATCGAACTATAACAGACCAAACAATAATTACCAAAACAGATCGCGAAATAATTCACAAAATCGACACTCAAGTTATAATAATCGTTATAGAAATTATTCCCAATCACCACACCGGAATAATAATAACTATAATAATTCTAATAATCGCCACAGAAGTAGTACACCTAAACATCAAAGACATATTAATCAAGTACAATCTAATCCAGAAACAACATCAGACCCTCCAGGTATTGATGACACAGTAACTGATACGTTACAACTCAACCAAATAAACTGTGAATCATCAGATTCAGAAAGCGATGCAGAAAACACTCTCTCCATCAACATGATAAAAGTCGAAAATGACTATGAACCTGTTATATATGAAGAACCTTTTTCATCACACATATATGAGAATCAATCAGAACTCCTTCACAATTATTATATTGAACCCGTCCATTCCACACTGACGACACAAAAAACTAATGAAATTAACACTACAAACCAAACCAATGAGAAAGAAAAAACAAAATGTTTAAATACAAATCACATCTATCAAAACATACAAAAAGAACAACCCAAAGAAAAAATTTGGACAATACCATTTCTTTTGGAAAGCCCAAAAAGCAAAGAATTTCAACCACCAGATCTTGAAATTGATTTTTTAATTGATTCAGGAGCAGAATCAAATATAATAAACATTCCCACATGGAATGAAATAAAAACCTTACACCCAAAGCTAACACCTCTTGAAACCTCCAGCAAACTAGCAACAGCACAAGGATCAACATTAATAAACTACGGAAAAATTCAATTATTTCTTCTCCCCACAAGAACAATGGAGCAAAACAAAATTTTAACCAAACCATTTAAACAAATATTCCATATCACTGATATTAAACATAATATCATTGGAATACCATTTATCTCTAAATATATACCAACAATCAACATCTTGAATAGTAAAATATTAATCAAAGATAAATATACAAAAACAAAAGACACATCCCTAACATTTTTTCAAAGATTAAATAAACAACCACCATTTTTTTCAAAATTTTACCCAATATATAACCAGCAAAGAAAACACTTGAAACCACTATCAGGAAACATCTATAATTTTTCAATCAAACAAGTTCACCAATATGATAAAAAAACAAAACAAACAAAAATTTTATATGTCAGATTTTGAATTCAAACCTATTCATAAGTTTTTCAAAATCACAATCTCATCAATAAAATATTTGAAAAACTCGAATTCAGATATTATTCCCTTACATGTATACAACAATACACCTTACCAAGTAACATTACCTTTAGGACTTTTAGGCTATTGCGAAACCAACGCTACAATATTACCAATACACGAAAAAGCATATCGTGTAAAAAATATACTCCAATTACTAGATATTTGCCAATCCACAATCCTTAATGAAGAATTATCTATAAATAATATAATAAGTAACGAAAACAGAAATACGGATTATTTCACAAAAACCCCATATTTCAAACCTACATTCAACATAAGTAACTACACAGAGAATCAACAGAAATTTTTAACAATGTTTAATTTCCAACATTCACAAATAACACAAGACGAATTTGAAAAACTAGCAAAACAGCTAATTAAATATTCATCAGTCTATGCAACATCCAAATTTGATGTTGGCAAAATCAGCTCATTACTACATCTCCCATTAAAACCAGACGCAGTTTTCAAAAAACAAAGAGCAAGTAAAGTACCAATTCACTTACACGATAAAGTGAACAGATTACTCGACATTTTAGAACAATACAACATTATATCACCAGTAAACAAAGAGGAACAACCAAAAGGCAACACATTTATCAACCCTGTTATCATTCTAGCCAAAGGAGAATCATTAAAAATTGTTCTCGATGCTAGATACCTCAACTCACTCATAGATGAATCAAAGTGTAATTGGCCCATTGAACCAATACAAGTTATTTTAACAAAAATAAACGGAAAATACTTTACCACCGCCGATATGAATAGTGCATATAATCAAATGCCATTAGATGAACAATCACGACGCTTAACACAATTTGTTATTGGAAATCAACAATACGAATTCAACCGCTTATTCTATGGAATTTTCAGCTTTTATGAGCAAAATTTTTCGACCACTAATACTCAAGAAAAACGCAATCACCTATTTAGACGATGTTTTTATGCAATCACAAACAAAAGAGGAAATGTTCAATGTTTTAGAACAATATCACCAAATACTTCAGAGCGAAAATCTGAAGGCCGCCCCCGATAAATCACACTTCTTTTTGACAAAAGTTAAATTCTTAGGGCATAATATAGAAAGAAAAACAATCACTCCATTGAAATCACGTATAGACGCTATTCAAAAACTCCAACCACCAACAAATAAAAAGAAAATCCAAGAATTCCTTGGAATGTTAAACTTTTTAAGCAAATATGTTTATAAAATGCAATTATATCTACGACCATTCTATAACATACTTAGACAACAAAATAATTTTGAATGGAATATAGAACATCAAGCACGATTTGAAGAAATTAAAAAACTTCTAACTGAACAAATTTCAAACACAATTCCAGATTCAAATCAACCATTTTATGCAATGTGCGATGCTTCGAACTTTGGCATCGGCGCAGCATTATTACAATCACATAATAGTACAAATAAAATGAACCTCATATCAGCAAATTCTCGATTATTCACTCAAGCAGAACTAAGACTCTCAACTCTAATGAGAGAATGTACAGCCATAATATATACACTAACAGAATATGAATTTCTGATACTTGGATCAAAACATCCCACAGTTCTATTCACAGACCACAAACCAATCATCTTTCTTTTTACACAAAAGTCTAATCCAAACCACCGAGTTTATAGATTTCAACTCATTTTAATGAAATTCCCAAACTTACATATAGTTTGGACCGCAGGAAAAAATCTTGCATTACCAGACACCTTAAGTCGAAATACGCCACCTGAATTACTTACACGAAAAACCACAGTTGAAATACCCAAAAACATAAAATTCTACCTTGCAGAAAATGAAACATCACCCCGATTGGAATGCAAATATGCAGTAAAAACTGACGTTGAACAATCACAAATAAATAATTTACAACATTTCCCACTTTATTTAGATTGTCAAAATAATCACTATGAAGTTGATCTACTTGGAACATCAACTTTTAAACCAATCCCATATTCACAATGGATAAAAAACAACACCCAACAAAAAAGAATAAAACAACACCCGCCTAAAAAAGACCATTTTCCACTAACTGAAAAAGAAAATCTGACTGATAAAATAAACTTATCAGGACCACAAACAAACGATTCAAAATACACAATAAATCAAGTTTTTGACCTCCATGACCCACTTGACACAATACCCTTATCTAAATTAGAAATCGAAAACATTTTTCTCCCCCCAACAGAAACAATTACAATTTCAACACTGAAACAATATCAAAACCTTGACCCAGTAATTCGACAACTGAAATCATGGCACAAATATAAAACTAAACCTATCAAAGCAGATTCAACTATTCTAGGAAACAAAACACTCCTCAGATATTTTCGAAAATTCAACAATAGAACAATTAACGAAAACACAGACCTTCTAGAATACAAACTAAATGAATCTACAGTTCCCTGTCTCCCTTTAAGTATGATTCTTATAGCTTTTAATATTTCACATACACAAAATATTAAAGGACACTCTGGATCAGAAAAAACATATTCAAATTTTATACAAAACTTTTATTTCCCAAATGCACCAATTTGGATAAAAGTACTATGCAATGACTGTATAGTATGTCAACTAAATAAACCTTACCCAAATCAAAAACAAATAGCACAAAAACAAGATTTTAAAGGACAAAGTTTGTACTTTAATCATCGTATCTCATTTGATACCAAAGGACCAATTTCACCCTCATCCGAAGGAAACTCCTACATTATGGTAATTGTTGACGCATTTACACATTATGTAGCACTTAACCCAGTACCACATTGTAACGCTTATTACGCTTACACAACACTCTATGAACACTGGATAGCAAAATTCGGACTACCAGAAATTTTAGTTACAGACAACGGTACAGAATTCATAAATAATGAAATCATCACACTATGTCATTTATATAACATTAAACACAAACCACGTACATCTCACGCACCTTGGACAAACGGCTTAGTCGAAGGTATGAACCGTTCATTACAAGAATATCTCAGATGTATCATCAATGGAAATGATACAAGATATACCGAATGGTCAGCAGATGTAAAACTATTTCCCTTAGCATATAATTCACAAATCACGACAACTTTAGGAATGTCACCATATGAAATGGTTTTTAACCAAAAGCCACGCAAACCAATAATGTTTACAGCAAACTCTCATAAAAACGCACAAGGTTATTGTCAACCAAATAAAGACTCAATTTGTTATAACCTACTATTACATACACACGATGAAGATCATTTTCATCACCCACAAATTCTTAAATTAGCCTCCGGTACACACACCGAATGGATTTTAAACAGAGATAAAAAACACAATGAAATTTACCAAAAGGTAACAAAAAAGTTGTTACAAAGGCAAAATATTAATGAACAAATAAATTCACGCTTTACACCAGCCTCCGATTTAAAAATTGGAACATTTGTTTTAATACCCAATTTTAATACTCAAAAAGGAATTTCAAAAAAGTTACAACCCCTTCGTAAAGGACCATACCAAATAATTGCAAAACCCACTGATGTCACATATAAAATCACCGACTCAGATAAAAAAGAAATCGTTCAACACCGAAATAACCTATTACCTTATTATCCAAAAGAATACGCACTCCGCGAACTAACTCAATTATATTCTTTTACAGGTTTAAAAGTTATTCAAAATACCCCACATACGGACACCATAACAAAGGAACAAAATGATATTCACCTCGGAAATCAAAATACAAAATCAAACACCACAAAAAACAATACAAAAAATCTCGATCAAAATACATCTCAAAAAGAAAGAAAAAATAGAAAAATGACAGAACAAATAATACCCCAAAAACAAATCGACAAATCAGAACATAGAGAGTCTTCACGACTTAGAAATCAACCACGTAAAAATTATAAAGTATTCATCCCACAATCTAAAATATTAAAGAAAGTTGAATTTCAAAAACAACCTTAAATTCTACATTTAAAAATCTTTGCACCTCTGAAACATTTCACACTTTCATTTTTCAAGATAACATGCTGATAAACACGCAGCAATTCTAGTTCAAAATTAGCCAATAGGATTCATCCAATCCGTCACCTTCTATAACTTTAACACAAACCAACTAGACGAAAAATATTAAACTCCAGGCATATCTATAACTATAACTCTACGACCTCCAGGTCAAAAATAAGCAAACCACTCCAACTTGACAACTAAAATAAATATCACCATAATATCATAACCCTCCCTTATCTAATAAACCAAAGATCAACAATATTTCCCCAACTCAGCCCTCAAATACCCCCCAAACAAATATGTTAAATTAGCCTAAAGTAAAAGAACGACCATTTTATTTAGCCTAAAGTATAAAAATCTCAAAAATACCCCAGATCATTTGACAAATGAAAATAAAGACAAAGAAGACCTCCCGATCACCATAAAAATTGCCCCCAACAATTTTTTTACGAAACTCAACCCACTTGTCAAAAAACTAATAAATAATCCGACCACACTTGAAAATTGCCCCAAACACCAAAAAATATTCGATCACGAAGCCATTTCTTAAATGCTCTTCTATCAAACAGTCACTAAAATTATCACAAACCTCAAACAATTTTTTACGATACTTGAAACTTTCATAATATTTCTTTTTGATATCCTTGAATCTTTTCTAATACTCTTAATCATTTTTTGTAATATTTTTTTAATTTTCTACACTATATTCGAACTATTTCTCCAACTTTCAAAAACCCTTGATTATATACACAGGTACGATTTATAAAATTGTCTAAATGATACGAACTATTTTCAGTAGAACTGATATTTTTCTACTATTTGTAATTTTCATAACATTTCTATCATCCCTCATTTTGACTATATGCAAATGTATAAAGAAAGCAATCATCACAGTCGCTCTAGCAACAATCCTCCTAATTCTTTTCTTAGAAGAATACTTTAATAAACATTAACTTTTTCACTAAAAGAATAGACCAAAAAGCTATCAAAAATTGCTACCCAAAAGTCACCAAGTCAGTCTTCACCGACATCATCCCAAGATAACCCAACAACACCTTCAACTACCAATAATCCTCAAACATCTACACGAATTTCCTTTCAAGATAACCCATACACTTTTGAAGAACGACACGCTCGTTTATCAGAACCACTAGAACCAGCTCAACGACAAGCACCTCTAAGCGAACCAACATATAACTTATACCCAACACTACCACAAGAATTAAGTAGAATAAGAAATCCTAGTCAAAACCAAAATACAGTCGAAATAAATAGACAAATTATACATCCTCGACGGAACAAGAATTTTCTAACTCCCCGAGTTCATTTTGATATACCTCAATCCCCATCACAAAACACTCCAGAAAACCCCATTGGTATATTACCAGAAACCCCTACGCTTCTTTCACAACGTAGCACCTCAAGCCTACCATCAGATTACTTAGGTTCAACACCAACATCTGAACAAATACGTGAAAATCCCTTTAACCCCCCAAACCAGGCATCACGACTACCATATTGGACAACACATTCATTTACACAAGTTGAATTAAATTTAGTCAATGATCCAATAGATATTTCTACGGATACAACAACATCCTCATCACTACCAGAAACATTATCACTACCATCAACACCATCAATAAGCCAGATTTCACCACCACCTTTTAACTTAAATTTTCCAAATAATCTCGACGCCAGATATCGAGAACAATCATCAACAAATATCCCTTTAAGACTAGATTGGAATACATTTACAGCCCCTCCACCATTATTTGGACAACATCTAGAAAGTAATCGCCTCCACAACTGGGCACTTAATAGATTACAATACCGACAAGACATTCACGACGATATCCGTGATCACAATATCCAAATACTCCAACAAAACAGTTTACAATTAAAATTTGAAATCACAGTTAAATTAAACAACATTACTCAACATCCCTACCCATTAAACCCACCAAACATAACAGCTCAATTACTACCACCACCATTTATAACCACTGAAGTAATATATAAATACGATAGATATACCAAAAAAACAATTGGTTACATCACATTTTATAACCCATACTCAGGATTATCATACACATGTATATTCTAAAATTATTAATTTTTCTCCAACTCCTTTTTCTAGTAATCTCAAATCAAAACATAAACCCTTCTCCCCGCACAGGACCCCAAGATTTATTAGTAACACATTACGATTGTGAAGAAAACAAACAAAAAACACTACACAAGTATGCAATAAATCAAGTATCACAGTGCGAAACAGAACCCCAAGCCATAGAAACTACAAATGTCATAGCAACACTTTATTCAAAAGCCCGAGCAACTACAGTTATAGGATATAAATTCACAGCAACCTTTTCTGAAAAGAAAGTACATTGTTCACAAGTCTCAAACGGAAATAAAAACCGACTTGACCATGAATCATTCTACCAGAGTAATATAGAACGACTTTTACATCTCAATCCCGAAGATTGTAAAAACGAGTTACTCCGACTAAACATCACCAAAAATAAAAACACAGATAGAATTTTAGTATATTTCCAAGTTTTTTCAGATTCTGTACATCAAGCAGAACTTGAAAGATATCAAGGACATATAAAATTAGATGAAAAATACCCATACAACGGCGCACACGGACGATTAACCTATGACATACACGATAAACACTGGATACCACACATTGGTATAAATGACCCATCAAACTGCAAAGCAGACACAAAAAATAAAGGATACCAAGAAATAATGTTTTTCGATTGGAAAATACAACTCGAAAAAATACAACTCACACGAGATTTATCAGACAACACAATGATTTACCAAGGAATTAGATTACCTTGTAAAAACGACCAAGGTTATTGCGACCCTACAACCAGAACACAAGCAACAATTGTTTGGTTCCCCGAAGACACATGTACAACATTTCAAGTAGCAAAAATACACGCTCGTATGATAAAATTTCACGAAAAATATTTTATACAATCAATACCATATGAACATGTAAATCCATTACGCAAAATAAGTTCAAATTTTCGAAACATTCATAATATAGAAAATAAATTAACACGTTTTCAAATATATCAAGAAACAGAACTTGCATGTAAATACAGAAACCCACTTCACAAAACACAATACTCTGAAATATTAGTTGAATACGAAAATGGATTCGACATGACCACTGGAAAAATAAAAGTCGACCCATACGCCACAAGTCATCCCCTAAACGAAGGAACATCATATATACCAGTTAATTTTCAAAAGAATACAGGTCAACCTGGTGGACATTTAAAACCCCAAAACGATCAAAGCACACGTTTACAAGAACTATCACTAATGAATAATACATATTTTGGTAATATCCACTATGATATTCACTTAGATATGAAACTAGACTACACGATTAGCCGAATTTTTCAAGAAAGGTCACTCTCCGAATTAGAAACATTACACCAACTATGCGAATTAGAAAGAACACAAATATTACAATCACTTGCACTAGCAGTATTAAAAATACCCTACGCAGGATATTTACTATCAGGAAATAGATCAAATTTTTTAGACTATGAAGGAAACATCTTATGGTTTTATACTTGTACTAAAAAAGTATCACCACTATACGTTTTTGAAGATAAACGATGTTATAAAAGAATCCCTATCTTTTATAAGAATAAAGTACATTTCGTTGACACACTTTCACGAAGAACCTATTTCTGGGATACCGCAGTTCCATGTGGACCAGAAAATAGCCACAACGTAGTACAACTAAACCCTGATGAAGATAAATATTACCTTCTCACCCCATATCCCACATTAATGCAATCACTCAAAAAATTTTCACCAGAAAGCATTCGCGCTATCGCTCAAAACCCAAATATAGACTTACAATCAATAGGAATATACTCAAAATCAGATATTCAACATCACATTAGAACACAACAATTCCAGGAATTATTAACACAAATGGACACAATACAAAGACAATCAATTGACCAAAACTTACGCAAACTTGCCGAAACCGCAGGATTTGCAGACATCTATACGCAAGACTATAGCGGATATTTTAAAGACATTAAAGATTATATATATCTAAACGGTGAAAAATACCGTCCCCAAGATATATCACCTATCAATATTTTTAGCTTTGTTACACTCAAGAATGAAATTCTTGATTTTCTAGGATGGCCCTACTACATCTTAGAAAAACTAACTATTTTATACGCAATGTTTAACTTTATTGGATTTCTTTTTTCACTCTTAAAAGGAATCTATAACACATGTGCTATACACACACAAGTCAATAGACAAGCAAGTGTAGCACGCATACTATTTGCAGGATTTTTTGGAATATTTTCTACATCTATAAACAAAATTCTTTTAGACGCACAAATAAAAGAATACAACACAAAAATAGCAACAAGACAAAACACATACGACGAAGAACATAACAATGCAGACACAACACCAACAGCACCACAGTTACCACCCCTACCACATAACCATCCATTATCCCTAGTCCCACGTAATTTTCGAAATTTAGCCATAACACATAATAATTTTAGACCAACCATATCACAAAGTCCCATCCAACATATAATGCCACACCACTCACAAGATGAAAATACTTATGAACAAATTATAGAACAACCCCATACCACCGCTTTTCAGTCTCAAAATAATAATTTTTTTAGCCCACGATGAGCCGACAACTTGGATCCCTACACCGATCAAATTCCCACCCAACCAACCTCACCACTCCAATCCCAATAATACCACTTTTTGCTTTTCCGCCACCCGATTTCCCATCCAGTAATGTAACATCCGGCATGAATTCCGATACTAACTCACACATCTCAGTTTTATACTCCATCTCACAACTCAATAACCCGAATATTGAAACCCCCGATGAATTTGCCGACTCCGAACCATCTCCATCAAATAATTTTCACACCAATCCCTTAAATTTTTCCCAACCCCCTTTTCAACCCATACTACCAAATAACCCTGACCCAACCAATTCTACACCCTCTTATGCTTCCCAAGTCACTCCAACCTACTCCTCACTTCACTCAAACCAATCATCTCATTCTTCAGACACCCCCCGAATCTCCCCAGAACTAGATAATTTCATTACCTTACAACAACAATCCTATCACCTTGACACCCCAACCATAAACCAAATCTCATCCACAATAGATTCATCCAACCCTCCTACCCCTACACCCTCTTCAATTTATACTGATTCATTAGCACCATCATCCACAACTACTGTATCTTCACTCAGCACTAATAGAGCTTACCGCACTTTTAAAAGGAAGTTCCCCAACCATCCTTTCCCAGCGAAACCAGGAACAGCCCGTGAATACATCCACCATCCACAACACACTAACACAAAAGAATTTTTAGCTATCACCTTACCCTCATTTCCACAATACACCTTAAACACCCCTCATGACACTAACGAGACACGTAACTTTGTAGACGAATACGTTTTAATGCCTACCCTTCCTTGGACCTCATATTATCATTTTACAAATCCCCTTTGCTTACCTTTATCTAACACTCATATCGATATAGAACGAAATATGGACATGCTATATCGACTCACTACACCACTCACACCTAGACAATTTACTTACATTGGATACAAAAAATCACTAAAAACACACACTGCACCCCGAGCTAATGAATATACACTAGAATATTACGACCATAACATCATCAGAACTAACCAAGATCAATTCTTAGACGACGATCGCTTCGCTAACCCACAAATCACCGAGAAATTTTTCATTAAAACACCATATGTATTTACACTAAATATCTTCGATCGCAAGTTTGACCACATTATCTCAGAAGCACTAACAGACACGCAAGCCTACGAAAGTTTTAAAGAACGCTTCCAAATATTTTCACTAACCTTTCATTTCCTTGCACCACATGAAAGAGATTTGCACTGCTCACACGATATTATGTTGCGCACTAAACAAACACACACATATACTTATTATCGTTTCATCCAAAATCACTTTGACCTACACACTCCCTCCAGACAACCACACCATCGTTTTCAATTCATCAATTCCAAATACACCTCACCATTCTTTCTTAACTTCACATATTGCATTAAAGATACTAACCTTCATGGTATTCTTCGAAATTATGATCCCATAACCCAAATGTATATCTTTTGTCCCATCACCAAGACCTTCAACGCAGAAGAATCCCGACCCTTCCTCATCCCACACGAGTTTGTACAACCTATAGAAATCCCCATTTTAGAATTCATCCATAACACTAAATTCAACCACAAATTATATAATCTAATCCAAAACACACCTTATGAATTTGCAGTTGGCACTGAAGAACTAAACACAATTAAGGCACTTCAATTGCTTTGGCCACTGCTTCAAACTAAAAATATCATCCGCATATTAGCCAAACTACTAAAAACTTCAGATCTCATTCACGACATTTTCCCCCACGGTTTCTTCCCCGACGACTAACAGGTAAGTATGAATTATACATATTACTAATTAATTCAAACATTAGAAACTCACCATTCTTTATCCATGTTTTCTTTAGAATTTTAGCCTTCATCCAACGATCATCTGAAAAATTCACAAAAGAAAAATAAAAAATAGCAAACTTCTTCAAAACTGTTTAAAACCCTATTAAATTTTTGCACCAACAATTAAATAAATATAATACCAATGCAGTAAATTAATTTATAAATTTTTCCCCACCAGCAGTAAATCTAATAATGATGAAAATTTGTAACTTAATTTCCCCCAACAACTAGCAGTAAAATTAAAATTCTATGTAGTAAATTCATAAGAAGCAAAAGCAGTACTAAACTTTTGATATTTTCATTCACTCGCATAAGAATTCTATCCACACTCGCACAGCTCGCCCACGAAGAATTGTTTAAAATAATGAATTTCAGTTTCAAGCTTTCACACTCGATAACTCTAACACAAGATAACACGTTTCAAACTTTCCTTTAACCCGGTTGGAAAGGAATTATATACTAAACAAAACTAACCAATGCAGCTTACTAAACACCACAACACATAGCATAACAGCATGACTAAGAAAAGGAAACCAACGGTACCCAAACCGGATTAACCCAGTTTAAAACTGGATAATTTATTCTTTTGAAGACTATTATAAAGTCTAAGAAAGAAATAATAAAACACAAAAAAGTCGAAAGACAAACCCATACCACAAACAATCTGATTTTTGAAAAAAGGACACAACCAACAAAACATAAGAAAAACCACAACAAACCCAACATAAAACGTTGTCACATAACAGGACCTCTCACAAAAACCGCATGCAATCATACTCCCACTCCTGGCCTAACCCACCAGGAAGGACGTCCTGAGCATGCTCTATAGCCGACCTAACCCACCGTGCTACATCCACGCTTTGTGACCACACTCCTATTTTTAATAAGAGCTACTCAAGGGTGAGTAACTCTTCAAAATAACTGAACTAAAACAAAAAGCTTTTGTGAAAACAACTAACTAAAATCATAATTAAAAAATATTAAACTAATAAAAGTTTTATAAAATGTAAATTACATTATGCAATACATAGATCAGAATACAACACCAAGGACGAACATCCAAAGACAAAACGACCCTACTACACTCGAGAAAGAATGGCCAACTACAATCAATATGCCGCCCACAATCACAACTCAAAGGATTTAGAGTACGACTTGACTTCGCAGAAAAGGACTTCATTGAACTAGACCAATGACCACCTCGATGTTCAAGTATACGTACAGATCCGAGTAACCAGGCATCCCCACCACGCACAATCTCCACGCCATTCCCAGACAAGGTCAAACACAAAGAAGTTCTCACCAATGAAACAGAAAAACCTGACATAGCCAACCATTCTGAAATCAGATTTGAGTTTGTTGCGAAAACCCAGTCGTTGTCTTGAGAAGACACAATGATTGAATCTGGGACTTCTCTAATAAGAAAACCCAGAAGAAATAAGATGTTCGCCAAATACCAACGTCCATCATCCATCTTTCGAATTGCAGAAAAACTATTCTAAAAAACTCTGTAAAACCCGGATGGGTGGATCCTGATCTAAACTACATTTTATGATTGGATAAATTAGATATTTTACCAATGTAAAGTATTTAATATTAACCAATCATGATCCATCTAACTAACAATCCACTTATTTGTAAGTGCTGAAATTACTTGTAATTTCAGCACCAGAGAGATTTGAATTTAACTTAGAAATTAGTTGAACTCTCCCGAGTACTTCAGCAGCCGCAATAAACCAGTATACCCTAGATCTATTGAGCCTAGCAGAGACTAGTTAAACAACCTGAGACTAGTATAAGAGTAAGATTAGGATCGGTATTAGACTAAGAAGTTGCACGAATCTATCCGGCCGAAAATAAGATAGCGTGACGAGCAGACGGTGCACCCTATCCGAAATTACTCTATGAGTTATACACTTCGGTCCTAACTCATCTTTTTAAAATCAAATTATAATTAATTATAATCCATAATAATCGATTATAATCGATTATAATGGATTATAATTAATTATAATTTGATTTTAAAAAGACAGAATATTATCGATTATTAATTGATACAATTTTTGATACAATTAAAATTGATTATAATTGATTATAATCCATTATTTTTATTCAAATTTCTAGTTCTTTAGCTTTGCACAAAAATCCATTATAATCCTTTATAATTGATTATAATCCCTTTTGTTTGTCCATTTTATCTTCGAAGTTGCATCTAAATTGCTTATATTTTATGCTTTTTGTAGACGTTGGTTCATATGAAAATTGAGAAAATTATTGTTAAAGGTTTCATATTAATTCAAATTTTTAAGTTTTTTTTTTCATTTCTTCCCCATTAGAGTTGTTTTGTGATGCATATTTTAAGCTTTTTAAACACCAAAACATCAGCAAATTGATTTAGTTTCATGATTGATTCGGAAAATTTATTTTTCATTTACCGCGGGAACCTTTCCAATCATATGAAAAGATCTCTATGAAACTTTTGTTTCGTGGTAAAACTTGTGTTCAGATGAACTAAAGTGTTCGAGGGATCTTTTTTTAGAAATTTTGTTTTGACACAAAAATAATGATCCATAAGATGTAATTCGAATATAGTTTTGAATTGAAAAAATTTTGGCAAAATGTGAGATTATAATCGATTATAATTGATGATAAGGGTTTTTTGTAAGAATTATAATCAATTATAATCGATTATAAGAGATTATAATCTCCTGGAATTTATCACGATTATAGTCAATTATAAATTCTTTAAACACCTAATTTTGGTAATTATAATCAATTATAATTGTCAAAAAATCATCACAATAATCCGTTATAATCGATTACTTACGCCTAAACTTAAATGCAGGGAGCTTATCTGGTGGCGTCCCTCATAATGATTGGACCGACTGTTGAAACATTTTTTAAGTTAATTTCAGCCAATCAGAAATGAATATTAAAAAATCTCAACGAAATCGCAAAAGTCTCAATAAAAGCGAATAAATCCTGGCCATTAAAAATAACGTTGACCGATGAAAAATTGACAGAAATTTAAGTCAGGCATTGGAAAAATCTGGTGGTGGTTAAAAAAAACTTTGAAGAAAATGAAAAATTTGTTGTATATCTGCACAAATTACACAAACTTTGATATTCTGATACAATTCAATTTATGCTAATAAATACAGTGCTGATTTAAATTAACCGGACAAAACTAACAAAACTTGAATTTTCAAATGCATTTTTCTCAATTTGGGTTGAGATTAGACAAAAAATGAAGCAAACAAAAGCTGCTTAGAATTTCATCAGAATTAATATGCTGCAATTTTTCTCCGAAATTCTCAGCCAATATTACCCCAAAATTACGGTGAAACTGCTTTGCTAATTGATGAGTAATCTACCTCACAAGAAAGTTACATCTAAATCACTGTTCAACAAAGTTACAGAAAAATTAAATCTCCAAAAATTTGATTAAATTGCTTAAAGTTAGTTTTTAAGCAAATATTTTGGGTTTTATATAGTATAAATCACATTTCTTGACTATCAAGCAAAAATATTTTCTCTTATACAGGTTTTTGGAGATATAACTTTTCTAGAACTTTGTTGGGCTGTGTAAGAGGCATTTTGTTATATATATTTCTCTTCAATTAACAAAATAGTTTCAGCGTAATTTTTTATTAATGGAAAAAAGCCAAAATGACTCATTTTTGGGATAAATTATTGGTTGGGAATTTCGAAGAAAAAAATGCACCCTACTAATTTAGATGAAGCAGTTTTTGTTTTCTTCAATTTTTGTCTAATCCTAACCTAATTTGAGAAAAACGTGTTTGAAAATTCAAGTTTTGTTCATATTTTCCGGATAATTTAAATCAGCACTGTATTTCAGTTTTGTGCAAAAGTCATTTAGCCAAAAGAAACGTCTAGCGATTTTGGTTGGTTACAAGTTTTCTATCAATCGGTCCCTCCATAATGAGAATATCCCTCATCTCATCGTCAAAATTGAGCAATTACACAATTCACTGCTTTATAGAGCCGCATTTATGGAGTGGAGTCTTTCCTGTTAAACAGTACAATGTTCTCGTTTTGTTATTTTGAAAAATCATAGTGCTCGAATCGGATGCTGTTATAATCGGTGTGCCAATACCGATGTAGCCAATAGGATCGTCTATCATTTCCGATTGGTTAAAAGTTAAAACAAGAGACCATAATCCTGGGAGAGATCATAATCTTCGCCCTTCAAAGAGAAGTCTCGAGATGGTAACTACCCAAATGGCATAATTCCCAAGTGGCATAAAAAATAAAGGTTTGGAATTAATTGTTTTCAAACAAATGTTAAGCGACAAATTTGACCGAACGTTTGACCACAAGAAGCTTATCAATAACCGGAAGCTTATGCTTTTCTCTTTTAATAAAAAATTTTACAATTTTTTCAAGATAAAATGTCAATCAACTTTTGAATTGACAACTTGACTTATATTCTCACATTGTTCATGAAAATGTTGTTCTCGATTTTTTTTAATGCAACAGTTGCCATTTGGGAAATTTTTCATTTTTATGCCATTTGGGAATTATGCCATTTGAGACGTAATCCTCGAGATATTCTATTTGTTTTGTGAGGAATCAAGAGGTGGAATCTCTCATACGCGAAGGACGGAATGCGCGAAAATAAAAAACAGCCAATCAGATTTCAGTAATCTAAAATTTGGAAAGAAAGTAAACATTTCAAGGGACTGAATATTGATATTGGCCTATATAAAAACGGCAGAATTATTCAAAGTTTTCAAATTGTCACTGACCGCCGCCGAATTGGAACAAAATTTATATTTCAAGGGTTTAGTTATGAAAGATGCAAAATATTGCTTCATTTAATTTATTTTAATTGAATGGCAATTGCTTCTTTTTGAAAATTTAATTTCGGCTAATTTTGTTTTCGGTCTGTCGCCCACAAAATTTTTCGTCCATTCGGCCCTTCGCGCATGAGAATAGCCTCCGAATGAAAACACCAGCTGTTTTCGAAACATCAGAATCTTAGAAGAAATGATTGTTGAACAATGTGTGTACACAATGCGTGTTTCAAAAACAGCCGGTTTTGTCTTGATTCCTCACAAAACAAATAGAACATCTCGAGGCTTCTGCTTGAAGGGCGAAAATTATTCTAAACTAAGAAAAATCCATTAGTATTAAAGTCACTAGATAGTTATCAGCAAGGACGACATTTTCTTAACTGATTGAAAACCAATAAAAAAACCCACTGATAATTTTTAGGGTTACGTAGCAGTACTTAGACAACCGCGTATTCAGACACTGTATTAACCAATCAGAATCGAGACATAGAAAGATATCAAATTCATTTCTTCCTTGTCTCGATTGTGATTGCTTAATACAGTGTTTGAATACGCGGTGGTCTAAATACAGACCGCCTTCCAATTTTTAGCTTACGTTTATAGCTGTAATTTGATAGATGTGTGGACATCAAAGAACAAAATCATGTTTCCTTCGTGCCAAGTTGAGGTCAAAATCGAATGAAAAAAAGAAATGCATGAAACGCGTTAAATTTTTGGTATCAAAATTGACGACCAGATCATTACGCGTAGATTATGATGACCATTTGGAGGATAATGCAGTGGACTCGCCCGCTGTTCAAAGATTTGCGGACTGAAGTTCTTTTTGTCTGGCAAGGGGTCTAAGGGAATGATGCGTAACGTCTTCATACTATTCAATTTACATTATGCAGAGGCCATGAAAGAAGCAAGCATAGTGCGAGAAAAGCGAGCAGAAAAAAAACAAGTGAAAGTGCTGCCTGGAATGGGCGGGGGTTCCAGGTGGAAGAATTCCGAGTAAAGACCCCGAGCGAACAGTGAAAAGTAGTGAAAAACACTCTTCACTCTTTATCAATCGCTATTTGGAAACGACCCGACTTTTATAGGGCGGCTAGAGGAGCTACAAGAAGGAAAAGACACCATAAAATTAGACTGAAGAATTTTGAAGAATTCTGTCACGGCGGAAAAAAGAAGCAGTAAGTGTCGGAAGCGCTGAAGCAGGCGAAACCAAGATGCTATGATCGGAAAAAAAGAAGACCTAAGTGCCTGAATGTTGTTTTTGAATTGAACTGCGGTTTTTACTCAGGTCTTTCTTCTTGCATGTGCTAAAATAAAAAAAAAGTAAAAAAAAAATGGTTGTGGAAATCTTCGCTTTGCAAAAGAATTAAGATTTTAATAGTGCAAACGGTGGTTAAATCCTTGATGCTTTTTCGATGCAAGTGCACGAGCAATGACAACATTTGAACTCAACGCAATGCAGAGCGTAGTCGATCGCAACTTGAGACTCATTTGCAACAGAATGAAAGGACTCACCCGTATCAGAATGGACGAGCAAGGCGTATACGGATACGAAACAAGACTGCTCGTATCAGGGCGAAGCCCTGAATGTTCCGACTACCTTTTAAGGTTTATCAAGCAGTAATAACATTAATAACATAAAAAATTAAATGTAATCAAACAAAATGAAAAAAAAATTCTAAAATTTGAAAATTTTTATGAAAATCATCCCCCACACGCCATATATAGTATAAAAGAAAAGTTTTCGCTCCTTGTAACAAATAAAATATGGCACACAAGCTTCTTCAACCAATTTGGAACTATTTCTAAGACGGATTAAATCTCCAATTGCGCGTTAATTGTCCCAAATCGGCCAAAATGACAATCTTTAATCCCCCATAACTATACAAAAAATGATCACAGGTGTAATATCTTTTCAAATTTAAGCTCAGGACAACAACACCTTTTTAATGATATAAAAAAATTCCGTCAAAAAAGGCTAGTCAAAAAGTCAAAATTTGTCTGAAGAAAAAAAAACCACTCCGAGCAGCTCAAATATTTTGTTACTTTTGTATCGAAAGTTGGAACAATTAGGCCATCTATTCCATTTTATGTGGTAAGAGTAAGATAAATTTTTTTGTAAGAGTACAGGCGGACGCATACAACACGAAGGAAGGATGCATCAAACAACAAAGTAAAACTTCACTTGCCTCAGCTGCCATGCGAGACAACATTCAAAAATCAACACAACTTGGCGAATCATTTTAAAGCATGCAAGAAAATTCCCAGGTTCTTTTTCCTCCCCCCCCCCCACCGGCAAATTTTTACTATTCAAAATACTGTTCACCTTGTCCGATTGTCGTGAAAATTGACACGCAGACTAATTAAGCCATGATAAAGCTCTCCCCCCCCCCCCCCCCCCCCCCCACCTCACTCAAACATGAATTTTATGGTCTAACGAGTGGTTTTACAAAGTTACTTATGAAGACCAAATATGTTAGTAATGGCCTAATTAGTCCGCATGGCAACTTCATTACAATCGGACAAAGTAAACAGTTACTTCAAATATAAAAATTTGCAGGTCGTGGAAAAGAAAAAAGAGCCCATGATAAACATATTTGGTTTTCATAATTAACCTTGTAAAACCTCACCTTAAACCATTAAATTGATGCTTGTGTGAGGTGGGGGGATAGGAAAAAGAGCCAATTCACAAACTGGGACAACAGCAATCGAAGCAAATACACTGGGAAGAGGGGAAAAAAGATTGTCTTTTTTTGTAAAGAAAAGGGATCACGAGCAGAGACTACAACGAAATCTTATACACCATAAAGTCCAAATCCATGGTCCCAGGGCTCAAATGGGAGAATTAATAATGAGAGAAGAACATTGTTCAGTTTTAATTTTATAGAAAGGCCATTGAATAATCTGAAATAAAATTAGAACAGCTTTTCGTTTAAATTGATGCGTCTGAAAAGCTCCTGAAGCTGCTTCATGGATAATTTTTCTCACTTGTTTGATGAAATACAAACCTGCAAGTTGTTGATGCACACTGTAATTGAGGTCTTTGTAGTAGTTAGAACATAGTTGAAAGATGTCCGAGGGAAAAAGAGCCCGGCCTGAGGGCACGAAGTTCCCGAGTGCTGCTCTTTTGTCCGAGGCCATCATCAACTATGTTCTAACTGTTGAAGAATATGTTTCTGCTCTTTCTGAGGGAAAGATGCCAGAAAATTGTGAAAGAGCCCGGAAAATTGTGAAAGAGCGCGGAAACGTGCGCGAAACTATGCAAATGATTTCTTTTTTCATTCATGCGTTCTAATATTTCATTTTTCAGAACATGTGTGAAAGAGCAAAAACCTACCCTTCAAAACCAAATAATGCCACCTACATTAGTTTCGTGGTAGAAAAATTAATGGTACTATCTGCATCCATCTACCTATTTTAGTTGGCATAAATATTTGGTGGGATCAATCGAACAACATGGTTAGCCCGTTTTGATATCAATAGTTGAAAAGTCAAAGCTGCAGAATTTTGAAAGATGAGGATATTTCTATAAGGTAATCTTCTATTTGTTGATATTTTGTGATTGCTTGTCTACACAAAGTTTAAAATTATTCTTTTTTGGTCCTTGCTAAATAATTAAATACCTTAATCTGAGGTGGGTGCGACATTTTTTGGATTAACTGATACATCATATAGCCAAAGCAAATTTGTTGTCCTCCTAAATTGCTGCCTTTTTTATTCTTTTAAAATCCCGCATGATAAAAGTTATTGGCTTAAGTCCTTATTTATTTAGTTTTCCCTAGTAGAAAACATTACTTTTATCCATTTTCTTAACTGTTTTATAGCGTTGTCTACATTGGTCTAGCTTGTACTCTTCTAATGTATGTTGGTAATAATCCGTATAAATTCAGGCGAGGAATTAAGGATAGGCGGGGGGACTTGATGCCCTCTCTCAGGTATTTGACCCCTACCGACCCAAAGGACCCCCTTCAGTACTTTTTAAGAAATCCATTTTCGGCTGACGACCGTGAAATTTTTCTTAAGGCGCTTTTGGCGCCAACATATACTAATTTTGAGGGGAGCGCGCACCAAAAAACGCGTTTTTTAGTTAAATTTTTCCAAAAATTGCTCAAAACAATGGCCAAAATCTTCTCAAAATAATGATCGCTAGTAATCTGGGAGCGCTCGGAAAGTCAATATGATCGATCTAAAAAAAGTTTACATTATTTTCAAAACATTTTTAAAAATCCGCTCCCCTCGAGAAGATTCTAGATCTTCCCATGAAAAAATCGGGAAAATCTATTGTATAAGTACCTTGCTTATAAATTTTTTGAAAAAAAATATCAGTGTTTAGATTCTTTTTATGTTTTTGTTTATAAATTGAGCACAAAACAACTGAGATTAATTAAATTTTTGCTAGTTTCAGTTTACAATGCTTTTATTGAAGTGCTCTATACCTACAAAAAGTTGGTCTGAAATCTGAAATGTCAGAGTTTGTGTTCATTTTACTCAACTTTTGACAATCTTTTATGAACATTAGCGTTTTTTGCTCAAACTTGATTCCATAAAAAGATGAAGGTCTCAAAAACAAATACCAACAAAAAAGTTTATTTAAAATTCGATGACTGAAGTCTATTTAAAAACATTTTAAAAAAATCCCTGTCTTAAGGCATTGATTGCAAAAAACTACAAAATTTACAAGTAACTATTTCCAATTTAAACAAGGATATCCGGTTACTAGGCAAGTAGCACATAATGTTCTATCACAGTCTTAGAAAAATGCAAAAATTTTTTTTTTAAATTAGTGTATTTTTTCTCTGCATGGTGTGATAAAAATATCTGGACGGAAAAAAGCTTAGGCATATTTGACAATCATAGTAAAAAAGTCATTCGGAAAACAATTTTTGAAGAAAAACGAAAAAAAATTGTAAAATAAAATTTTTTTTAAGACTTAGCAGAAATTTTTAACCTCTGTTTTCAAAATGGCGCTAAAAAACTCCAAAAACTAATTTTATTTGAGTACATTTAAGTTTTCCTGGCTTTGAAATAGCTTACAAAACTATTTAAGGCATACACGCTCACACTATATTTGTTCGAAATTAGACTACAAATATAAAATTTCAAACCAAATTTTCTCGACACTGTGAAAAAAATTTTGAATTTTTTAAATGTCGTTCGAATCACCATTGAAAGTGCTTTAGTATGATATAACACTCGACCCATTCCGATAATTACTTATGGTACCAGATTTTGCTTGGAAAACAAAAAGAGCCTGTTCGCTTGCTTTATTTGCTCGAATTAAGACAGAAAATCAAAAATTTCGAACCGGTTTTTTTGACATTGGGAAATCTTTTTGAAAACTTTTTAAGGTGGTTTGAATCACGACTGAGAGGGCTTTCATATGATATATCACTCAACCCAGTCAGATCATTATTTGTGGCCATTAAAACTCTTCCCCATTTTCAATGCTCGGAACAAGTTCCAAAACATTTTCGCATAATCATTTGTATGCACAAACAAAAAATGTTTTTCATTTAGTGTCCATTTTAGTTAAGTTAGATTGATTTTTTTGTCTATCACAGTGGTTATTTCGTGTGCAGCCAGGTTAATCAGTATTTTGTTTATAAGCTAATTTAATTTCAAAGCTGGCAAAAAAATGTCTACCGTTTTCAATCCATTTTTTTCATCTGAGTAAAAAATTTTTAGCCACAAGCAAAATAATTATGTTTTCGCTCTAAGACGGTGAAATGCAATATATTAACATGCATAACAATTCTTTGAATGTAGTTTACCAGTGAAGTTTTGCTATTACATAATCTCAGGGCTATTTACGAAAATTTTTTTTGAGCTCTCCGACAAAACAAGATTTAAAGGTTAACTCTTATCCTTTTTTCAACTTCAAATTATGAAGAAACATCTTGCCACCAAAATTCATTCAGTTTTCTTTACGTACAGAATTGTATGAACATTTATGCTGAGAGTTTTTTTTTCCATGTATGGAAATTTTTACTATGAACATTTTTGATCAACATCAGAAACTAAACTCAAAGTTATTGTTACGATGATGACGAAAACTTCAAACTGGTACAGCGAAAAACCTATATTACTACCTTACTATGTGTTTACCAATAAGTTGGCAAAACTAGAAATATTTCTTAATTGAGCGCTCACAAGGCTGACTCAAAAACGTGATGATTTACAAAATGGCAAAAAAAACTTGTGTACAAATTGAATCTTAATTTATGTGCGAATCAAAATTAAAGTTGTTTGAGGCTTATGGCAGCAGTTGGACATCATGTCATCGGTCGTGGCGTTGAACCTACGAGAGCTGAGCTCATTTCGGCTGTGTGTCTTAACTGCTGTTTTTTGGTAAAGAATTGAGTTGAGGTAAGTGTGCAGAGCTGCTTTGCACGGGTTCGCTGAAGGTCATCGACCCTTTAGAGGTGAAATGACATTGGGACATTCGACTGAGTCGACGACTCATGATTCACTCCCGGGTTGGGACAAATGACCGATTTCCTTGCTAACTGGGGCAGAGAGGACAAAGGACAACCTCGAATGATTTGCACAGTAGATGATGCTGGAAGGGCTCCGATGGATCCTGCGGATGGCATCATTTGAGTAGCAGTATCACGTTGTAACACTGAAGACGGTGTGCTGAGATTAATTCCTATCGAGAGTGACATTGATGACGTCAATGAGTCCGAGAGCTCGGGCGTCGTGTCACGTGATTCATTCATCAGCTGTGAGTTGGAGGCGGAGGAGATAGGGTGATTATGCTCGTGCTTCTTCATGTGTCGTTTCAAATTATTCTGCTGTCCAAAGATTTTGTCGCACACCTGAACAGAAAGAATTTATTATTTAAAAAATAATCATTTTTCTCAAAAAGGAGGTGTGAAACGATTCTAAGAAGCTTATACTTGCTGTGATACTTATCGCGTTATTTGAAATTTTTTTTAAAAAAGGTGATTAACTCTTTTTATTTTTCCACTTTTTATTTTTCAAATTCCATTTCAAACGTTTTCAAACAAGTTGTCAATTTAAGTCGTAATTATTGTAGAATAATTACTAATGATAGGAGTAGTATGCATATAGTGCACTAGGATCGGGGGGGGGTTGTCATACATGGATGACCATTAGGTATAAATCATAATGGTCACCATGTATTAAATGATCAGCAATGGTCACCATGTAATAATCCTAATTGTCACCATGTATAATTTTATACCTAATGGTCACTATGTAATAATCCTAATTGTCACCATGTATAATTTTATACCTAATAGTCCTCATGTAAAACTTCGGTACATTATTGAGTATTCCCACTGAACGTTGTGGAAACGGGAATGGAATTAAGTTTTGGTCGGTGCATGTTTTCCCTTCGAAAGTTTGGGGGTATTGGTTTGTTTACATGTAAAATGACGTTATATACCTATTATATGCGACCAAACTATCTGGTATATAGGAAAGCACAAGATTTTGGCAGCGTAGCTTAACTGTTGGCTGCGGTGAACGATTTCCTTCAAAAATGCATGTTTTATTACTGAATCTCGAAGAAAGCAAAATTCGTCAAGTGCGGCGGCCGCCACCTCTATTTAGGCAAAAATTAATGATCAATTTGACCAAAATAAGAATGAAAAATTTCGTTCAGCCAATTGAAGGTAAAAACAAAGAAAAATTATGGAACACTGAAAACTCTAAAATAATGAAATTGGCTTGAAAATTTCGACATTTCCATTTTCCGTGTCTACAGGAGACTAAAAAATAAACGTCTGAAATCTATGACAAAAGCTTTGATTTTATAGAAAGATTGATAGAGCTAAAAGGTTGAAGTGTCTAAAGATCTTGAAAAACGAGAACACTGATGAAAGCCAAAAGTGCCCATTAATTTTGCTGCAACCATTTCTAAGACGTGTACCTAACTTGTTACTATAAAATTGAAGTGGAACAAAATTTCTTGGGGTCCGAGTAGAGGAAAACGCATGGCGCTCGACTCTCAGCCGAAAGGCGGCGTTTCGAAACCCGTCCGGAAATTGTACTGAAAGGAGGCAACAGTAGCTGGTATGGTGATATCCCCCCATAGATCGATTTTGTACTTTTTTTCTCACTTTGATAAAAAGCTTAACTTCTCGAATTACTGCTATTCAGTTAACAATTGGGTAAAATTTCAATTACTAAAAGAATGTATTGTTCAAAATTAAATTGTAAAATGTATAAATCAACCATATTAAATGGTTGGTTAATGGGTAAGCATGTGAGTTAGGAAACGTTTCAAAACATGATCAGTTATGTAAACAAAATCAGAAGCATCACCATTAAAGTTTTTATCAAAAATCAAATGTGCAATATAAATACAAAAAGAACCGCACATGGTAGAGTTTGAGTCTTGCATGGGAAAGTTTGTCATCAATTCAGTCACTTGATGAAAATTCTCGTTCAATCGTTTATACAGATTGGTGTACTGCCAGAGAGGAAGACCGAGAGGATCAGCGAAGTATAAAACATTTCTTCTGTTGCATATCACAATCCAATGTGTCCCCGGAGAATCTGATTTTGAAGTGTTCACAATCATAAAGATATTGTTTGGGATGAGAGGTGGAAAATTGTCGGCTGCAAATACTCCAAAAAACTTATATTTCAGATGTTTACAATTCTGGATGAGGTCCTGCAACTGGGTTTCATCCATTTTCAGACTGTCGAAATGGGAAGGACGTTCTTTGTGACTTTGCGGTCGGAGGTAATAAATACATTGGATGAGCGTATACCCCAAACAAAAATTTCCAGGTTTGCTGTCAAAGCGTTTGAGAATTGAAGATCGAGTGAAACTGAGCAGTTAGTAAGTTCTGGATGCAAGAAGTCATGAGCTGCCTGCTGTGTGCTAGTGAGATCAAAACACATAATAAAGTGCTGTTGGTAGTTATCCAGAGTGATTCCCAGCCCGCAGTGCAACAAACCCAGCGCTGATAGTGTGTTGAAGAAGAGACGTTTATGATCTTGTGTACTGATTGGTGTACTTGCTATTGGTAAACCATTTCGTCTCAAAGTAACTTGCTCCAATCCAAATTTTTGATAATGAAAAGGATTCGTTCGGTTTGTTCCTAGAAATGCATTATTTGTGTTCAATGCTATGATAATTTGTCTCACCGGTTCACGAGCAAAAATATCTTCCTGTTGCCAGCTGCGCTGACCAGCTGTTGCAAGAAATGTTTTTGTAATTTCTTCTTGATATGGGTAGTTCGCAGGAGTTTTGAGCAAAGTTGATTCAATGGCAGAGAGCACGTGGTCAGTCACAGTCATTTTTCTAACATATAGGTTCGCTTCGAGTATTTGCAGCTTGTAATGCTTGGCAGCATCTTCCGATATAATGAGAAAGTCTTCATGAGAACGTCTGTAGGAAAGTCTGAGGGTAACACCGCTCAACAAATGCTTGTCACATGTGAAAAAATCAACTCCAGCGGGTCCATAGAACCAAATTTGCCTCGATTCACGGACCAGTTCTCGTTGAGATGTGAAATCAGCTGCATCGATTGCAGCGGGATTGTTTTCAAAACGATATCCCTGACACTTAAGCCATGAGTCCTTGGCTCCTTTGCTGTTAGAAAATTCTGTTCCAATAAAGCTTTTATGCGCAAAATTACTATTGGCATTTGAGATTTTGAGTCCATTAGCAGAGAGGGTACAGTCAGAGAAAAGGGAATACAGGGAGTTGTTTACGATGAACGGTGAATCAGACACAGTAGGATCAGTGTTGTCGTATCGCAGATCAGCTCCATTTGATTGCGTTACTTTGCATCGTATTTCCAAATAAATTTTTTGCAGGTCAACAAAATTATTACGGTCACCGGTGATTTCAAATTCAAGCATTGGTCCATTGGGTGAATAGACAGGTCCAATTTTTTGATCAAAAGCGTTTTCAAAAGTAATCAAAAGAGGTTGTTTTTCAAACAAATCCAGAGAGCTATGGGTAGCTTCATTGGGTAACAAATTAGCGATCATTTTTTATGTTTGAGAAAAAATCTGCTCGACTTCTCACTGGTCTGGTTTTTCTTCGAATGGTTGTTTTTCTTTTTCGAGCCCCTACTGACCTTCTTCTTCGTAATCCATTCATTGGTGTCTTTCGACGACGACGTCTACCACCACCGAGTTGTTTTCTTGCAGTTTTTGTGACAGTGTTTTTCAATGCTTGTTTAGGAGACTTCTTTTTCATAGCGACATCAATTAGTTCTGGCGCTGCACTCATCAAAAGTTCTCTGCCCAGTTTTCTCGCAGCCGGTAGAATAACCCGTCGTGCAAACGGTATAGCAACACGACCAATACCAGCAGCCAAAGCGCCAAATCCACTGCCGCGTTGTCGGTAGTGTCCAGAGAAATGAGGAAGTGAAGCTTGCTTTGCATAATATTGTTCCATTGGTTTTCAATCAAAGCGCTTGAATTTTAGAGTCAACACAACTTTACCAGTTCCTGCAAAGGGCACTAGTCTTCCAGTTTCTGTGCGCAACTGTACCGATATTGATTGTACAGATGAAGTGAATAATTTTTTGTAGTCTAAATTAGTGAAGTTTTTTCGATGATTAGGTTCAATGCTGCAGGCACTACCGTTTTTGATGCGTCTATTTGAATCAATGACGCGTAACAATGGGGCCTTTGCATCACCAACAGTTTGGTATTGAATAATGTCAATATAGACAAAAATTAGACTTGTCCCACTTGATAAGTCATATGGGAAATGAGATTCGTACAGTTCGTTTCCCTCATAAGATGCATCGAAGGAGGGTATCATTTTGTAACCAATGTGATATTCACCGTTCTCATCAAGCTTTGCATTGTAGCCTAACAGACTGGGTATTTGGGGACTTGGGAATGAGATTCCTTCATTTGCGTTCATCCAAATGCTCATGCTATTCGTGATTTCTTGAGGACTCGCATCAAAATGAATTTTGTCTTTGAGTTTTGTTTTTATCTCATTAATCAATTGTTCTATAAAAGTGTACTCTCCTGATTTGATAAAAACTTTTTCGCCATAGTAGGGTCTGGAAATTGTATTCCGATTGCCAGCGTTGGATTTACTGGCTACTACTTCGGATGCTCTGAAGTACGTAAATTCCTCATCAGTAACATTGTTTAATTTTGTGGGGAAAATTATTTCTGAGAGAGCAACTCTCCAATCTCCGTCTAAAGCTATTTCTTCTTTACAAAAATTTCTAAAACTGGCCAAAGTGTTGCCTGGGAAATAATCCATTGATGCTGTTGAAATCAAATGTACAGTAAACTCATCACTGCCCATTTTCGTTATAATCAGCTTTGTTTCCAATTAAACTAAGTTCTTTTTCATAAAATTTTCCGCTGATTTCTTCCTTTTCCGCATCAATGAGACTGTATGTTGGAGGGTTTACAGTAGGAATGGCAGCTATTTCAAAAACTTCGTCTGTAAAAATCTGCTTGTAACCTTTTCTAAAAGGCAAGTCAGTCTTCGCTATTCGAACATAGTCACCAACATAAAATTTTGGTTTCTGTACCAACTTCGATGAACTGTTTGCAATTAATGAAACTAAAGCAGGTACATGTTTTCTTGTGACCTTGTTTGGAGCCAATTTTGTTACTCTATTAACGCGTGAGTTAATCGTTTGAACAAAACTTTGTAATTTTTCAATATAACTGTAAGTCCATTCAAACTCCAAGTATTTGTACATAATACTTTTCAGCGATCGAATGTTTCTTTCGGCAAACGCTGATTTTTTTTCACTGTGAGTATTGTATTTGATGATTTCTCGTTTAGTACATAACTTTTCGAACTCTCCTTTAAACTCGGTGCCTTTGTCAACCCAAACTTTTTTTGGTTGTTTTGTTTTGATCATTTTTTTGAAAGCTTCGGTTGTTTCCTTAGCATATTTGGTCTTCAGGGGTTCCACTCGTAAGTAGCGAGAGAGGCAATCGACAGCAACTAACAAATATCGTACCCCTCGGTTATATTTAGCCAATTTATCAACATAAGCCAAGTCAAGAGACCAAATTTCGTTGATATCGTTAACAATCACTTTTAGCCGAGGATATGTTTTACGAAACAATCCATACTTTGTATGTGATGATTGAGATCTCAGAAATTTTTCAACTTTTTTTGGTGAGAGTTGACTAGCATTTGTTAAATTTTTAACGCTACCAAATGCAGCTGGACCTTTCGTGTAGAGTAATTTGAGTTTCTTTTCTTCACTGATAGTAGGATTTCCATTCTTTTGTTGACGTCGTCGCAAACGATTCTTTACTGCTTTCATAGTTTTTATCATCGTCGTCATCGTCGTCGTTGGTGTTGGGGAAAAATTCTTTTTTCTGGGTTTTTCTTTTGTCTGATTGCTTGGTTCTGGGTTTGAGAGTTGTCGATCGAGTCTTCGAAGAGGAGGGTTTTGATCTCTTCGAGTACTCAGTTGTCGGGTTGTCGTCGGAGACGAAGGAGGAAGAAGTTGAGAAGGGCTTAGCTGCTTCGCTCTTAAGCGAGCGGAGAATCTGTTTGGCATAAGTGTTGGACACTAAGCTAGGATCAAGATTCAGTTCTTTCAAAATTTGTGGATAAAAAACACCCTCAAGTTTTTTTGTGTTTTGCTGTGTATCGTACAAAAAAGATTCAATTTTAACGAGTGTTGGTTTTCCTTGAATTAAAACATATCCGTCAACGTCTAAAGTCAAGGATTCAACTTTGAACAACTGCTTTAGCACGATGTTTGCCCTTTCCAATTTATTAGCTTCCAATAGCTCTTGAATGGATTCCATAACCTTTCGAAACACTTCAGCGGTTTTTCCATTACTTTTTTCATCGTTTTTTTCTGTTCTCTTTGAACTTGTCTGCTGCAGTGAATTGTTTGATTCAAAATTTTTTTCTGCTTCATCATCACCGTCATCACTGAAATTAGTAAGTGCAGATAAATTTCTTTTTCGGTGCAGATTTGGTACTACATTATTAGGGGTTAAAGGAATAGGAGATGTTGGGTTTAATGGTGGTGGAGAGTCACGGCTGATATTTCGTTCTCGAAATCGTTGTATGTAATTGAGTTGAGATGATTTGTCGTTAATTAATGGATTATGAAGGATTTGAGATTGTGGTGCAGTTTTTTCATCTGGAGCATATGTTTTTCGAGGAATGAGGATGAATTCTTCAGCATACATGCCTGAGATTCTAGTTTTTCAAGTAAATGTAACACGATTCTCCGATTGATTTAACCAGTGAAATATTGTTTGCCAAAACTTTTCGTTTTTCTCGGATACTAAACTTAGGGTCAACAATTTTTCCAAATGGTATTTTCTTACTCTCGATGAAACTCTTGTTAGCTGGAACATGTCCCAGAAAAACATTTACAAAACAATCGCAAAGAAATCTAATAAAATTTGAATCAGCTTCTGTCAAAATTGATCTACAATGGCGACTATTGAGCATTTGCTTCAATATACATAATTCTTTCTCTTTCATTTTCAAGAGATGTGATAACTGCTTTCGAGGATGGTAAATAGAAAATGGTTGGTGATGGTGGAACTATGTTTGACGAATAACGAAGACATTCTGAAGTTTTGGGATCCAAGTCTATCAACAGATGACCAAAATCTTCTTTCGTTGCCAACTGATACGCATGACGGAGGAATTTTGCATTATTCAACTGTCTGCCTAAATAATCAATTTGTTGAATGTCGCGAGGTGATTTGAACAAAATTAAGTGAGTTGTATTCAAATCTATTGTACGTGATTGCTTACTTTGCTGAAATAAATTGTGCTTGACATGAATAACATGAACATTTTTATGTCGGCCTGCTGTAGCTAATTTAACAAAATCTTTTTCATTAAAAATTTCTTCACAGGTATCATCAAAGACAATCATACAATCCCGTAAGTTATTAACAATTTCAAAGCTGGATAATTTTATAAATTCAATATCAAATTTGTTGTGAGAAACAAAGGAACGGTATTTGGGTTGATCGTGAAGATAAAAATAAAATATCTTGTTATACGATGGATAGAATGTACCTTTGAGAAGCATTTGAAAAATTAAATCAGTTTTGCCAGATCCTGAGGGACCTGAAACGGACATAAACAGACGATCTTTTGTTGAAATGATCTTATTCATTATTATAACTTGGGATTGGGTAACATGTAACCAACTGTACTGGATAGTATTGAAAGCCAAATGGCAGTCTCATCACAACTAAGGTTGTAAAAAGATAATTTTGAAATAGATAAAGAGAGCAAAATGAAAATGAAACAGACTTGCGTGAAAAAGACAACTTCTGCAGACGGAAGAGAAACAGAATTACAAAATTTCCAAGATCTGTTTTCGTGAGATAAAGACTTTTCGGCAACACCAATGTCAACAAAGTCGCAATCATTGTTCTCGACAATGGTGGTTTCTTCAATTTCCATGTTTACCCGAAGACTTTTTTTGCTTATTTCTATCAAGGTTGATAGTTACAACTGCATACCAATCGCCTTTTTTTCTCTCTGATCTATTGCCGTTTGGTTTGTATTTTATTATATATCTTGCGATGTTTTTGTCTGTCAGAAGTATCCGAACAATTTTTTCTACGTTTCCGGTACTGATTTCGTCTAATAACTCTTTTGGTAAATTCTCACCTGTTAAACTCACATTTTGTGTGTTTTCTTTTGGCAAAAAATTTTTTTTGAAATTTTGAATTTTCAAACACGACATGTTAGCAACTAGTAATCACACAAGATCAAAAGAAAATGAAGACAATCAATAAATATATTTATTATGATTCACAAAATTTGGCATATATATATATGTGATTCGTCATTTCGGTTCAACAGGCAAATCAACTCCTCGTTCAATGAAGAAAAACTCATATTTTGTGAATTTGTCATGGTTACAATTAGATTTGAACTTTACAACAAAATGAGCAGCAACTCTGATAGTGGCTTGAACTAAATGTATTTCCTCAACGTTATCAGTTTTGACTAATTCTTTCAGTTCAGCTGGAAGCTGATGGTCATGCAAATGAATTTGTCTTCTCTCTCCCAGCTGAGGTTGCAGCCCTTCCAGGTTGAGATTGAACAACGGAATTGACTGGCGAAATTCCTGGAGTCTGGACATTGTACAGGTGAAAGTAGTCAAGAACTGTAAAAAATTTCCGTAAATTGTCGATTTCGATATCGTTCAGTGTAATTTGTTCGAGTTTTTGCAGGAGAGGTTTTCCTCGACAATCTAATATGCCTGTCCGCGTAAGAGTAACTTTAATTCTTGGTGTTAAATTGTTTTCAGGACTCTGATTAGTCATTGAAGCGTAAACCACCAAATTTGGAGATAAGGTTGTTTGCATCATTGGACAGTTCATTTTGTAACCAATCGAAAAAAACTTTGGATTTTCTACGGGTACAATGCTTTAATAATTGATGTGAGGGAAGTAAATGAGAATGTCGTTTGCAAATATGTTTTTCTTGACCCAATAACTGTTCAATCTTTGGGCAGCCAAAATCTTCCAAATTTGTCACGGGTAATTTCAAGTATTCAGCTAATAAAACAGATTTTTGTGTACCTTTAGCAAAAAAATGGGAATTTGGGTTCCTCAAACGAATGCTGTCAAAAATTTGATCCAAGTATGAGTAAGGGTATTCACCTTCGTCCCAACGAAGCCCGTGTAGAAATTTAGATACCCAATTGTACGCTTTTTTCTCTTCTTTTGATAAATTGTTGAATTGGACTGGTGGCAGAAAATGAATTGTATCAATTGTATTAGCAGAGCAAACGGAAAGTTCCTTTATGATCAAAGGTTTCTTGCCACATTTAAATCCTTCAATATCTAAAATAATGAGATGGTTGAAAAACAATTTTTTAGTTTTCTTTCTTTGGGTTAACATGACTTTCACTCAACATTCCAACAAACGAAATAACTTTGGTTTGAATGCTTTAAGAAATAAGCAAAACGCAATACCTGTCACGTGACCCAGGTAACAGTTTTTTATTGGACAAGGCAAAACATATGTGTACCCAGGACCGGTATGATTTTTTTCTTGCAAATATCCCGCTGCGTCATGCAATATAGCATGTATTCTAAGAAACTTGAAATGTTTCAAGTGTTTGTCGAGCGACGAATTGTCTATTCCAATTAAACCACCATATGGTCTGTTTTTCAAAACAAAATCCAAATTAATATCAGCATCCAAATACAAACAAGTGGCTAAAAAATACTGAAATCTGACTGATTTGTCTGGATATTGTGATTTTAAGTCTATAAAAATTTCATGAATGAGTTTTAAATCGAAAGTTGAAATCATGTTTACTGAACTCAATATAATAAAAAGGGAATAATGAAAAGTATGTATCAATTAAAACTTAACTTTCTCTTCAACAAAAAATTTCACAAATAGCACATCAGTATCTACATCAAGTTTTCCATATCCACTTGTCAAAATATCCATTATTTTGCAAAAAGCGGCAGAATGGGGTCCATTAATTAAACTTTCAAATCTTTTCAAAGTTTCTGTATTCATCTCATCTGTTTGAACATGTCTGCTTTCTGTATGTTTCTTTGAAACTGAAGTCGAAACTCTTACGGATTTGTTTGACGTCGACGATGCAGCAGGCGTAACTGTATTATCAATTCGTTTCTGTCCCCCAACGGCCGGAGATTTCTTGCAAACGTTTTGATTTGGTGAAGTTTGTTTCTTAGATGATGTTGCAGAAAGCAATAAATTGGGTAAACGTTTTTTGATTGCAGTGAAATCTAACAAATCGAGATTGGCTGCAACAGGTTGTGCTGAATAAGTGAGAGCTAGTTTAAGCTTGTCAAATAACTCACCGTTTCCTTTGACATCTTTAGCAGGAGAAATTAAGTATTTGAAGCAAGTGAAAATACAAGGAACACCGAAACATTTTTGGGAAGGAAAAAATTGGTTTAATTGTTCCTCTGAATCTACTTGAATCAATATATGGTAATGAATTTTTTTTTCATTCTCGACTGAAAAAGGGCAATATTCAGATTTGAAGTGGCTTCCAAAAACATAATTTTTAAAAGTAGATAAATTAGGATTTTTTTCAGTGATAACAAATTTGAAATTTGGTTGAAATTTTTTGAAATAATCAGGTAACACAACTTCGAACATAGCTTCTGCCATTTTGTAAAGGAAAATTAATTCGGGTCGTGCTTGAAATCCTTTGTGTTTGAGGAAAGTTGAGATTTCCTGGCTCGTTTACAGTTAGATTGTGGTTTGTCTTTGTTTTCAACAGTATCAGAAATTTCACTTGTTTGCGCTCGGATTGACTTTCCCGACTTTAGTAATTTTGAAAATTCTTCGCTGCTTAAGGAAAGTCTTTGTACACATTCAAATTCAGCGCCTTCAGCTGCTTTTTTGAAAACTTTCAGGAATACATAAGTTCCAGTTTGGTCATATGTTTTCAATGTAGCACGCACTAGTCTTTTACTGTTTTCCGAAATATCGAAATAGCAATCGCCAAAATCTTTATCTGCATCTGCTGTGGTGCTTGTTTTGGTTTTATTCATTGTAACGAGTAAATTTTCAAAGTAACTTGATTCAAAACTGAATAGAAAGAAATGAATGGTTCCGATTGATTGTATATGTCTGCAAAAGAAAGCGGCGTTGTATCTATTTTAATTTATATACACATGTAATTTATATCGCAAAGATATTGGATTGCAATTTAGTTCACATGGATAAGTATTTTGTGCATGTACAACTGATAAGAATTTTAATGGGTGTTAAAGGTCACAATGTTTAAACGTTATTTTTGATACAAGCTATTTGTTTGAATGCAATTTAGATAAACATAGAATACCACCCAAGGTAACATAAATATTTTACACGCCCTCCCTTATTAAACCGATTAAAAACTACATAGGAGGTCTTGAAATTTCTAATTTTAGAAGAACCAATCCCTATTTTAATCTCTTGAGGCGTTTTCACAATTCATTTCAGTTTCATTTCTCTCCGCGTTACGTTTGTCATTTTCTTCCAACTTTTCTTCAAAAATGCCTTGTTATATTATTGCCGGATATTCCAATTACGAAAGAACCATTTTTTATGAAACCGTTCACGGTAATTTTGTAGCAATAATTAACGAAGAAAAAAGTTTCAATTCTGATGAGTGGACTTGTACTCATCACGTTATGATTCCCAAAAATTTTTTACATTTATTCAGTAAACTTTCCTTAAAAAATTCAAAGAAAGACGAAGAACTGAATATAAAGTATTTGAGTTACCTTACCAATTCTGGTAAATATACGGATCCTGACGAGCCTCTTGCTCTTCAGGTTGATATTTCAACTTTATCAAAACCAGTAAAAAAATTTTTGTATAAATACGATTGTGATGTTACTCCGATGTGTGAAAACCAATTAGAATACTTTGAAGAAATTGAATTTTTTGATCGTTTATGGGGAATGGAACAAATTGAGTCACCATCAGTAGTTACCCCGAAAGCTGATCCTTCCCCTGTAGTTTCACCATGGCTTGACGAACCGGGTTGCTCAACTCCAAAGCGTACCCCTGTGGCTACTGTGAGCAACCACATGGAAAACTTAACCCCTTCTCTCTGTCTAGCGCCAAAGAAAAAAAGGAAGTTAACAACACTAGAGAAAGCGCAGGAGTATTTGGACCTTATATAACTTTGAAACTGAGGTTGAGTTTTTTTGATTTTTGTTTGTATTTATTGTGTATAATAATTTAACTTTAAAATTGAGTTTGAGTTTGTATCTTGTATTTGTTCATTAATTATCACACGATTGGGTTCTGATTAAAAATTTATTTCAAAAGCCTTTAAAAATTGAAGTTACAAAAATCATTTATTTTTATTAAATTGACTATTTTTTTTTCAATTAAAAACAAAAAAAAAATCCGTAAAATTTTCATTTTTTCCACAAATAGGATTTAACATATTAACATTGAAGTTCTTATTTACATTAGTGATCTTGACAAAAAACTGAAAAGCATCCATATATATATGCTAATTTTTAGAAAACAAGATTAAAAAAATCAAATTCGTTTTTTGAAAAAAGATAATTAACGTCAAAAAAAAAAACTGTAAAAAAATAATTTTGGATGAAAACTTATGTTGTCATATGTTTATTCAAATAGTTATCATACAAATTAAACATAATTAAAAATAGTATAAAAGATGTTTAAAACCAACTTTTTGATAAAAATAATTATTTTTTTTAAGGTTTTTTAGTTAAAAATTTGATTTTTTAATTACAAAAAGGAAAAAAAAGCATTAATTTTTTTCTTTTTCTACAAATTGGAGTTACCATTTGATCATTGATACTGTTGTCTCCAAAAATGGTCATATTGAAAAAAATACAAGTATTCATCATCATGCAAAATATTTGAGAAAAATAATAAAAATCAAACTTTTTAATTGATGACTCATCGTTTTTTCATTTTTCCGAAAAAATGCGATTTTCAACCAGAAGACGCAATTTTTTATTATGAGCAAGTGGTGTTATTATGAAAGTGCATTGAGGGGCACGACTAATGAGATTGTGGGAGTAGATGTTTTTTCAATAGTCTTCGAGAAAAACGCTAATCCCCTTAATCCCCCCTAAAACAACGAACTCATTTCTCTTTACAGAAAAGTATTTTTTCGGACTTTTTTTTCAACTCGAAAGACAACTGAGACAAATTCATGGTGATATGGACCGTGCGACCGCTCCGTGATTGACATCATTGATAACAATGCGCCTGGAAAGTTAAAAAACTGTCATTTTTTAGATTTTGCTTTACTTATTCATCATTTCAACTGTTTTTGATACTAATTTTGACGTTTTTATAGGATATTCTGTCCCCATGACAACTGGGATATTTAGGATCTATCATGTGTTGTGACATGCTCAACTTTTATTTGCAATTTCGAAAATTTCATCAATTTATAATTTGAATTGATAAAATATAAAATTAAAACTTTTCTATCTTGGCTCTAAAATCATTTTGGATTAAAATTTAGCCCAAACTTGGTTGGCTTAGATTAATTTCTATCGTTTGTAATAATTATTAACGTTTCAAACAACAATTTATCTGTTTCGTCCAATCGAATTTGAGTTTGCCAGTTATGGCGGGAAATTCAAATCTAATTCAAATTTTGGCGGGAACTTTAATTCAAATTCAAAATTACGCGCGCAAAACACAAACCGTTTTCTCTGCAATTGGTAGACGAACAGTTATGCTTCTAATTTACTGTTGTTTCTGAGTGTAATTTGAGATCACTTGATTCTTTTTCTTTCTTAAAATCAATAGCTTAACTTATTTCAAAAAATGTTCAAATGCAATTTTTGTCCACTGAAATATGCAAATAAGAGCAATAGAAGTCGCCATGAGCGTGACAAACATTTTGTTGAAAAAGGACTTTTTGTTTATCGATGCAATGAGTGTTCATTCACGGCTCAAATGCTTTCAAATTTACAAAAACATATTCTTCACACTCATGGTCAACTTGGAGGTGTTTGTGATTATTGTCATTTGGGATTTCATTCGCCCAAAAACTTATCAGCTCATTTACTAGCAACCCATGGTCTTCCTGTTATGAGAGCTGCCTCTGCTGATTTAGCCACTACAAGTGCCGCTGCTAATGCTGCTCTCGGTGATGTGCATGCTGTCGATGAAGACGAAATCAACGGCACCAATCTTCAAAAAAGTGAGTCTGCTTTTTTCGGTGTTCTTGAAACGTATGTGATCGGCGGAAACCAACCCATGGATGAAACTCAGCCGATTGACCTTTTGCAGTTTATGCAAGAGAAAAAAGATGAAATTCAAAGTCTCATAATCGATCGAGTTGCAGAAGGACCTAGAAAAGTTCAGTTCAGCGCTAATTTAGGTTTGGTAAAACCTAAAGTAATAAATGACTCTAGTAAAACTGAGCACGACGAGCGGATTGACATTTATGCAAACTCTGATATGAAACCTGTGATGAGCTTAGGATTAGAAGATGATGAGTTTTTTGAAATGGTCGAAAAAATGCAAGCAGTTTTGGAGACTTTTGCATCTTATGGAAGCGGTTGGGTTTTGCAACATGTAATTCAAGTTTTTGTTAAACTTGCAAAGTTTTCACCAATCCGTGGGTCATCTTATATTGACTTGCCTTTTCGAATTCGAATGTCCCAGGATTTGATAAACATTAGAAATCACGAAGATAATAATTGCTTCGAACTTTGCTTTACCGCTGCTTATAGTCTGAAGCATGGTGTTGACCTACTTCTAACTGATCAACAAAAAGCGAACCCAGCAGCTGCGCGGACACAACCTGATACATACACTGCAGAAAGTGCACACAAAGCCCAAAGTAATTTTGATTCACCCATGAGTTTCGCTTCAATTGGAAAATTTGAACAACTTAACGACGTGCGGGTAAATGTGTTCCAGTACCACAAGGGAGATTTGTTGCCTATGTATATATCAAAACGACCAAACCAAGATAACAGCACCCAAACTGAAATATTTGACATGGACCTGCTTCTCTTGTATGAGCCTGCAAAGCATCACTATGTACTTATAATCGATTTGTTAAAGTTCATCTGCGAAATCAAAGGGTGTAAGTATCGCCCAATTGCACGTTTATGTAGAAACTGCTTTCACATTAGTTGGAGTGATGAAACTCACGAGCAACACATCCAGTGTTGTAAGGATCATGAACCTGCTCTAGTAGTCATGCCTTCAGCAGAAAAAGGTACCAACAGATACGAGTTCAAAAACCTCCAGGCCTTGTGGTTTGTACCACTTGTGATTTATTTTGATTTTGAATCATTTCTGAAACCTGTAGATTCTTGTCCTGATAATCCATCGCGATCATCTACCCGAGTTGTACAAAAACACGAAGCTTGTGGGTATTCATTGGCTGTAATTGAGCACGGAAATTCACAGCCCTACTTCTTTGACTATGACAGCTCTGATCAATGCATGAAAAAGTTTCTCAATCAGTTGCATCAATTAGCGAGAGAGATATATGATCAAAAGCGACGGTTTCCTCAATTTCTAGAAAGCCAAGAATCGTTGAACAAAGAAAACACATCAACATGTTGGATTTGCTGTATACATTTTACCAATGAGCACGAAAAATGTCTTGACCATTGCCATTTTTCTGGAAAATTTTTGGGATGGGCACATGAAAAATGCAACCTCGCAAGACGAACTGTAAATTTCACCCCAGTCATTGGACATAACATCCAGAACTATGACCTTCACCACATTTGTCTCGCATTGCATGAATGCGAGCCAACAAGTACAATGAGTGTTATACCTAGCACCGACGAAAAATATATATCGTTAAGCATTGGAGTCCTAATTAAAACTATAAAAAGGAAAAACGGATCCGAGCAAAAAGTTTTTGAATACCTCAGATTTATTGACTCATGCAAGTTTTTGAATTCTTCCTTGCAAAAATTGGTTGATAATCTACCAGCGGAAAAAATGTCAGTTTTGAACAAGTATTTTGCAAACGAGACGGAGGAGCAACGGTGTCTGATACGACAAAAAGGTTTCTACCCTTATTCGTACATGACCAAAAGAGAAAAATTTGCAGAAAAAGAATTGCCTCCTTTGCAAAATTGGTCCGATGTTTTGAATGGAGGAAAAGTTGCAGTTTCACAAGCGGATCTGGAGCATGCAAGGAAAGTTTTTAGAATGTTCAAATGTCAAAACTTGGAGGATTATCACAACTTGTATCTCAAGTGTGATACACTCCTTCTTGCTTGCGTCTTTGAAGAATTTCGACAAATTAGTCACCAAACTTATGGTCTGGACTGCGCGCACCATTTTAGTGCTTCAAACTTAGCTGGAGACGCCTTCAAACGTATCTGCAAAGACTCGAATGTTCAGCTTTTATCAGACCGCAGGCATCTCGAAATGGTCGAGAATATGATGCGAGGTGGTACTGCATCCGTGTTCCATAGTCGCTTTTTCAAAGCCAACAACAAAGAATGCCCCGACTTCAACCCAGATCAACCTAGCACCTACGGGTTTATGATCGATGCAAATAACCTCTATGGCGGCGTCATGCAAACGGAGAAATTACCGATGCGTAACTTTGAGTTAATAGAGCATATAGAAGACGAGGTGATTGTGAACCAAATCCTCAACATGACTGAAGACTCTTTGATTGGATTTATATTGGAAGTTGATCTCGAGTACCCAGAAGAACTGCATGAGGATCATCAAGATTACCCTTTAGCTCCTACTAAAGAAAGTGTACCCCAGGATTGGTTGAGTCCCTACCAAACGAATTTACTCGAGCAGATGAAAAATCAAGACATTGCAAGACGTTCAATTGGAAAGACCAAAAAGTTACTGCAGACGCTGCATGACAAGTCAAACTATACAATTCATTACAAACTATTGCAATTGTTTGTTAGGTTGGGACTTAAAGTTAAAAAAGTGCACCGTGTGCTGAAGTTTGAACAAGAAGCATGGTTAGAACCATACATCACATTGAACACGACTAAACGACAACAAGCTAGAAATAAATTTGAGGAGGATTTGTACAAACTACTGAACAATTGTGCTTATGGGAAAACATGCGAGTCGAAGCGCAAACGGATGCTTGTTCGAATAGTTAGAGATTATCATGCCGCTTTGCGAGAAATTAGTGCATTCGAATTTAAATCCTACAAAATTTTTGGAGAAAACTTGGCAGCGTTCACTTCGAACCCAACAAAAATCTATTGGGATGTCCCAACAATTGTGGGAGCTAGTGTTCTTGAGTTAGCAAAGTTTCACATGTATAAATTTCATTACGATATAATGAAACCAAATTTTGAATGTCAACTACTGTATTCTGATACAGACAGTCTCCTGTACCAAGTCAAAAGTGAAGATTTATACCGAGAAATTTCCGAAAAAAGGAATATTTTGAATGAACTTGACTTGTCAAATTACCCGAAGAACCACCCTCTCTACGACCCAAAAAACAAAATGGTTGTTTTAAAATTCAAGGATGAGTTTCCAGGAGACATTATAACCGAGTTTATATCCCTCAAACCCAAGCTTTATTCCATTTTGTCCAGAGGTAATTAATTAATTTCTATTTGCCTTATTTGTGAGCACGAATTTCAAAAAATTTTGATTTTTTGTGGAATTTTTTTTGGAAAGCAATATCTATTTGTGGGCGAAAAAATTTTTTTTTTGTGGGCGAAAATTTTTTTTGTGGGCGATTTTTTTTTTTTTTGTGGGCGAAAATTTTTTTTTTTTTGAGGGCGAAAAAAATTTTTTTTGTGGGCGATTTTTTTTTGTGGGCGAAATTTTTTTTTTTTTTTTTGTGGGCGATTTTTTTTTTGCGGACGATTTTTTTTTTGTGGACAATTTTTTTTTTTTTGGAAAAAAAAAATTTTTTTTTGTTCGAAAAATTTTTCGGGCGAAAAAGTGTTTTTTTTTTTTTGCAAAAAAATTTTTTAATTTTTTTGGGGATTTTTTTTTTTGTGTTGGTCGATTTTTTTAATGATGACTAATTTTTAAGGTCACACCTGGCCTTCATGTCATTTTTTTTTGTTGCACCTGACCTTCAAGTTAACATGATGTAGCTCCTAAAAAACACAAAACCACAGATTGCATTTGGTTCTTTTTTTACCACCACACATTAGTGATCATCAAAAAATTGATTAGAAATCATATAATTATATTTATAGATTGCAGAAAATTATCGGCGAAGGGTGTATCGAAAGCTGCTCAGAAGATGTTGAGCCATCAGCGATATCGAGACACCTTGACCTCTGGCTCGTTATTCAAAACTGAAAACAGTCGAATCGCATCCGAGTCACACAATCTGCAAACAGTGACTTCGACGAAAACATCGTTATCAGCTTTTGATGACAAACGCTACATCCTCGATGATGGTCAGCAGACTCTTCCCTACGGTCACAAAAACATCTTGGGTCAAACTGTGATTGGCATTGATGATAGTGATGACAACACAGCCGCTGTTAATTCTGACCCAACCGATGATGACGATTTGGAAAAATGGATGCCATTTTTTGAAGATCGTCAACAGCCAGTGTCGTGGGATTGTGACGATTTCCTAGATGGGGTGTCTGAAGAATTCGCTAACACTCAAAACATTAATTGGGACCATCCGGAAATTGATGATGAATACTCTGAGGATAGTTTTGCTGTTGAGAACACACAACCACATCGCTCGCTTCGACAACTGATGGACCAGGTCAATAGCAGTTGGCAAACTCCAGACCCCGGTCTGATTCGGGCAGCAGAAACCAACGACAGTGATATTGATAGCGGGGATATCGCGGATCTGGAGGCCAATACTTCCGATGAGGACGAGTCGTCATTCTTCAACGATTCGTTTTTCGATTATGAAGCAGTTGAAGTAGAAGAACCACGGTCAAAAAATCGACGAATAGATTAAAACACAAAAAACACCACATTAACTTTTGTATAGTAAATAAAATTCAGTTATTTAATATGAGAATTGTCTGTACATAAAATTTGACCTACCGCTATTCCGCGTTTAGTGTGTATTTAAGTGCGAGATTTTGTTCAGCTTTGGAACTCAGTTAATCTGGGATATAAACATTTTCATTTAAGCGATAGTGTCTTAAGCATACTTTTGTATGTATTTGTATGTAATTTGAGTTTGAATCAAAGTTTTAAGAAGAATTGAGCAAACAGTCTATAGCGCAGTTAAACACTCCAGCTGGTTTCAGAACGAAGATTTGGCAAATCCTTTCCCGCACCAAACATGTAACCACAACGTTCAGTGGGAATACTCAATAATATACCGAAGTTTTACATGAGGACTATTAGGTATAAAATTATACATGGTGACAATTAGGATTATTACATGGTGACCATTGCTGATCATTTAATACATGGTGACCATTATGATTTATACCTAATGGTCATCCATGTATGACAACCCCCCCCCCCCCGATCCTAACGCACTATATGCATACTACTGATAGGAGAACAATGACTTATGAACTCTTGCCTTGCAGTGGTATGGTTTCTTTTTGATGTGTGTATTCCTCACGTGCCGGTGCAGATTACTCGATATACTGAAGGCTGAGTTGCAGTACTTGCACGAGAACGGCTTCTCCCCCGTGTGAGTCCTGAGATGTCTAGTCAAGTTAGCTGACTGAGGGAACACTCTGGCACAGAATTTGCACACGTAATTTTTCTTGGCAGAGCTACAAATCGTCAAAGAATCTTCCACATTACAAAAAAAGTCATGCGAATCGTAGGAAGCTGTCAGTAGACCTCTAAAGAAGGGTGCAGATACAAGAGAACCCCCGATGATTCCAGGGTTCAATTTCGGGACTTGCCCTCCGGCATCGGAACCGAATCCAAGTTGCGATTGTTGCAATAGTTTTTGGTACTCTGATTGATTGCAAACGTCTTCCATGCTCAGCCAAGCAGACAGCTCAGGGTCAAGAGCGTTTGCTTCCTGATGACCAAATGGCAGAAGTTTTTCGGTTGATCCGAAATTTTGTGCCGCTCTAAAAGCTTCATTTGAATCACGATGTTTGTTCTCGGCTAGCCCACTTTGAAAGTTACTTTCAAACATGTCTTGTTCGGTGGAATAGTCCGCATCATCTTTGGATTGTCGTGTTGCTTTGTTTGACGGTGACTCGCAGCTCATGTCATTTAAAATCTCCTCTCTTTTCATGAAAGTTTCTTCTTCGGAACTGAAACTATGTCGACTCCGCGTTCGGTTCTCGTCAATCGAGTGGAAAGATGAAGCCGAAGCGCAGCTTCCTGTCATGAAATGGGTGTTTGGAGCATGAACATTCAAAATCTGTGCTGCTGTGGTCGCTACCGAAGTTGATGGTCGACGGACCCTTTTCAGAATCTTGTTGATGCAGAACCTGCGTCGGTGTTTGTTTAGAGCGATGACAGAGTTGAAACTATCGCCGCAAGTGGAACAATAAAATACTTTTCGGTAATCGAAGTGCACGATTCGTTTGTGTCGACATAGGTTCGAGAATTGAGTATAAGACCTGCCACAAACCTCGCATTTGAATGGTTTCACCACACAGCTGCTGTGTACGTGCATGTGTTGTTTCAGTCCCCTAGTTGTAGCGAACACATTTCCGCATATTTTGCAGGAATAATTGGGGCAAGAAGACGCGTGTTCTGAATGAATATGAAACTCCATAGACTTTATTCGAGGCAATGATTGGTCTCAAGTTCGACCTTCGAACTTGGGATTTGAGTCGTCGGTGCTTCCAAACAAAACCTGAGGCAATAATATTAATAATAATAATAATAATAATAATAATAGTAATAATAATAATAATAATAATAATAATAATAATAATAATCATAATAATAATAATAATAATAATAATAATAATAAATTGAGTTTTCCCACAGTAACTTATTTAAACTATTTAATATCAGATTGTTCCATAATTGTCAAATGCGTTTTTATATTTGATGATATAAGAATTAGCTTACTTGATTTTTGTAGTGTAGTATATAATTCCAAAATCGTGAGCTTTGAATTGCTTTCTTTAGAGTATTTTTCGAAGACGTGTCAATTTTTGTTTTTTGGACTGTTTAAGAACTATGAGCTTTTCTTTGCTTCAGCGTCCAAATCAAAATAAAATATCAAGTACGAACAGAATTTAGTGTACCATTGAAAATTGATACACAATAGAGTTCTATCGTGTCAGAGTTTTTAACGATAGGCTGGCTAACTTCTGTTTTTACTAGTAGTTTTAACCAAAAAGCAGTATAACATACGCTACCATTGAATGGCCACGCCAATCAAAGCTCAAAGAAAGCTCGTACGCGATTTAGTTTCGAATATCTATTGTATCCGAACATCTATTGAAAAGTCTGAAAATAAGCGATTGAAACTTGAAACCTGTTTAATACTTGGCAATTGGGTTGATTGAGTGTCAAAACAATTTCGCAGCAAATTAGGTAGTCATCTTGGAAGCAAGCTAACATTCACCTTCTGTCCGTCCCGACTTTTGAAGAAAGGATGGAACATTTGTGTTCAGTGCGTTTCTGTTTTTCTTCAGACAAACTTCGATTTTTTAACTAGCCACGTTGAGTTTTTTCTATATCATATGAAAAGTTTTGATACCTTGAGCTCAAATTTTAAAATGTATTTATCCTTGTGAAGTCTTTAATTTGCAAAGTTATCGGGGTTTGAAAAATTGACAATTTGACCAATTTGGGACTATTTTTTTATATGATCTGAAAATAATTGAAGTCTTTAGCTCACATTTAAACAGGTGTTTAACCTGTGAAGTCTTTTTCCTAAAAATACTGTGGGTTTGAAAAATGCCATTTGGGCCAATTTGGGACTATTGACTATCAATATTAAAACTTTGAGTCGTACAAAATTAGGAACGAGTTTGTAGTGGGTGATACTGATAATTTGATAATTCGCCAGGCTTAAATAAATCGTTTAATGTTCTTAGCATCATTAATACTATCTGTTCACTCACACCCAACGAAGAGTGTATGTCTAGACAGAAATGTTATTTAGATTATCCAGCCAAATTTTATCGTATTTTTTGTTCAGTAATGATCTATTTATCTTCTTAGTTTAGAAATAAACAACTTCTGAAAAGAAATACCAGAAGTTAGTTCACTGCTCAACCGCATTGAGATTAAAATGCTCCGAGTATACATAATGGGAGCAGCAATACAATACAATTTAACACTTGTTATAACAAGTGTTGCTTTGCATTAATTTACTAAAACTGTTCGTAAGTATTCGGTCACCTGGCTAAGCGGTTAGAACAACCGTCCATACAATTGCAGGAAGGGGGTTTTTTGATCAGAATTATGGCGGGGAAAAATCAAGAAAATCCCTACTTTATTTAAACCTTTCATACGGAATGAGCAAAAGTTAGGATAAGATATAAAACTTTTCGGCACGGGTATAAGCAATGCTGCTCTTATCAGGGCAAAGCCCTGAATATTTTGACTGCTCTTTAATTGGTCTTGAATAAAATTTGGTAAATGAATTATTATCAAAACTATTTAGGCTGATAATATCAAAAATTAAATATGAGAATTTGAGTCCTATATGGAATAATAAAACCAATTAGCTACCTCAATTCAATTCGGAACGTTTCGTAGTGTGGTTTAATTCGTGACATTGTAAATTATAACAAGAACAGAATCGTGGGAGCTTATTATAAGGTATGCATAACCGTCTGGGCGCATTCAGATCAAGAAATCAATTTTGATCAAGAAATCTATATATTTACATATATAGATATGTAAATATATATATAAATATTTTTAAAAAAGCTCACGAAAAGCCACTCATTATTCTTCTTTGCATAATTGGTAATTTAATTAACACAGCCCTCTCCCAGCTGATATCGATTTTCGAACTCATCCTCTTGAGCACTCCGTTTTTGCTCTTTTTAAAGGTCAAAAAATCATTTTGTCGAAATTACATTTATTAAGAATTATTCCAAGTGCAGAAACACTTTTCTATTTCCTAAAAAAAATTGAGGTTTTTTCGACACCTCCACAACGTCGTGAGCAAATAAGGCTTAGAGAGAGTTTTTTCTGTTGTTGCAGGTGTCTTGAGGAAGGTCGACGGACGTGACGTGTGTTCGACGGTCCTCAAGTGTATTCGACGGGCGTCAAAAAGAAGTTATTTATTTGTCTCGTTTTTTCCAGACTTTTATTTAAATTTTGTGATAAGTGTGGTCGGAGTTTTTTGAGCTAGTTTGTAACAAAATCAATCCATGTCAATACAAACACTTTACTATAATACATCTATCTCTATCATAAACTGTACGTATTATTTTTTCGTCTAGAAAAGGCGGTGTCAAATTGCCAAAAACGGTGTTGCCTAAAATATTTGTTCAATTAACGTTTTAATGGTTATTTATTTAAACACAAAATCAAGCATATTCTTTTGAGGCAAGCTAAATTGTTGTAATTTTTAAAAAATTTTACAACCTTTGGTTAATTTGACTGAATGCTTCCAAAGTAAGGATGCTTTAAATATTTCTTGAGTTTAAAACTTATATGTTGCTTTTCAAATATCACGCAAATCAAAACTAGTTGGCGCTTTTTTCGAAACTTGTAGTGTTTACAACATTTTGTAATTTTATAGCGTTTGTATGACGTTTTTCACAAAATTACTATTTCCTTTTTTTATTATTATTCACTGTTTTTGATTTTTCAAATAAAAATAAATGTATCAAAAACTATTCGATATATCTTAAATTGCAGTCGGTACATCAAGGTTCTGCCCTGATTTAAGCATTTTGTCAATTGTTTCTTATTGAGTCGAAACATTAATCAGTTTTTTGCTGTGAGCAAACTAGTTAATGCAGAATCTACATGTTTTGAAGAAATTGCTATGCAGCGCTGATATAATTTGAAGGAAAAACAGAAGCTTTTTTCAAGGGTTGCGTAATGAAAGAAGCAAAATGTTGCTTCATTTAATTCATTTTAACTGAATGGCAATTGTTTGTTTTCAAAAATTGATTTTCGGCTAACTTTGTCTTCAGTTGTTGGCCCATTCGGTCCTTCGCGCATGAGAATAGCCCCCCATTTTCACATCAAATTTAGTCTTTTTGAAGTCAATCGAGGTTTACGCTAAAACTATTTGGTCAAATATTTTTGACCAATTTTTGAAAATTGTTTATTCAAAACAGTTAGCAGGTTGTTTCAAAAATGATTAGTAAACAATACAATTTTACAGATCGAACAAAAAAGTGATTTTCAAAAAAAAATTGCAGAAGGTTTTTCAAATTTCAATGGGCTATATAAAAGAATTCCTCTGATGAGGTTTGCTTGTAATTGAAGTGATTTCTATGGAGTGAATTTTGATTGACTTTGTTTTTTTTGTCAGGATAACTTTAATCAATTCAACCCAACCTAATACATTTTTGTAGATCAAGCTGACTATTCGCTTGTTACGTTTCTCACGAAGGAGCCACGCATTACACTTTTTGGAAATTCGTTGCATTTTTTGCATTTAATTTTGTACAACCCTCGCCCAGTTGTCGTTGAGTTTAGACCTCATCCTCTTGGGTACTCTGATTTTACCTTTTCGAAAAGCCAACAAATTTCAGTTTGATGAAGTTACAAATGCTATGAGTTAACCAGAAAGCCTTAAAATTTTTCTTTTTCCTAGAGAACTTGACTTTTTCATGACACCTCTGCAAAGTCGGAAGCAACTGTGGCTTAGAGAGAATTTATTTGTTGTCGGTATCCTAGGGAAAGTCGACGGGCGTCAAGTGTTGTATTTTGTTTAAAACCTGCTGGCAGTAATTGGAATCACCCAAAATGATGTCTCAGTGCCAGAAAAATTTCGAATTTTTTGCACGAATAATTGAAACAAGCAGCGAGCTTCTTATGTGACCCTTCCGGAATTTAAAATGATTCTAATCAAAATTAGTTATTTGCAGTAGAAAATTATCCATTTTAGCCCCTCCCCACGGGTGCAAAAAATACAAAAAAGAATTCGTTGGTTCGCCTCTTTTTTCTTTGTTTTACCAAAGTTTTGAAGCTTTTATGATTAAATTCGTCGTCTAATTCAGTATTTTTTTTGCAGCAAACAGCTAACCAGGTCAATATTTCCTTACCATCTGATACTTTTAAACTATGATGTCTTTCGCAACACTATGGCGGTGTAAAAATTTCAGAATTGGCGAGTTTGTGCTGTTACGCGCTATGTATTTCGTTTACACAACGCGGAAGTAGGGATTTAAAAAAGCTTAAAAATTTTCTTAACATATGTAAGCTGTTCTGATCTATTAATTTTCACAACCTTTGCTTCATGTGGCCGAGTGCTTGTAAAATAAGTAATATTGGCTAAGTTTTTGTGAAATTTGGCCGAGTTTTTGATAAAAAACCATTTGTTTGAAAATAAACCAATGTTGAAATCAGCAAGCTAAAATCGTTACAAGTCTTTAAAATTATTTAAAGGTATTGAAATGCTTGCAAAAGATTGGATTTCCCTTTTAAAGTCATCAATTCACATTCTCTATCGAAGCAGGGTCAGATTCACATCGAGGTGCAGAAAAAAAGACTGGAATGAATTTTTTGAGCATCAAAAATAAATAATGGTAAAAAAATTGTAAGCCAATTTTCCAAAACATATGGTATGCCGTGTTTTTTCACGGAGCTAATTTTCTATATTTTACAAAAACTGGTGGTTAACCAAACCAAATTTGTGTATTTTTTTGTAATATTCAATTACTGAGTTTTATGCAAAAAGTATTTCCAGACATAGCAACATATATGGTGCGCCGTATGAATTCAATGACTCAACTTTTCGCTCGACGACTAAAAGTTCGACTGTTATTTTGAAGAAAAAATGTATGGAATATTAGCTTCCATACATAGCGCTATATATGGCGCGATGCGTTTTTTGCGAAGTGAACATTTTTTGAAGTCTACAAACTGCTTTATAAAGGTAACATTTTTTTGCTATTGCCAGAAAAAATTTAATGGGCGATGCATGATAAATCATGTTTTATATAAATCTTGCATTGATGGGTTTGGTTGCGCATTATCTTTTCTGGTGGTCAAACTGGAATTTGCTCATTTTGACTTCTGGCACAAACGCCCCATTCAGAGTTTGATTTTTGTTATTGAATTGAATTTTGGGACTTCAACTGTCAACGTACTGACATAAAAGGAAATAACATGTTTATGATGGATATTTTACAATTTAACAACTGATATTAACAATTTGTTGGTTATGAATATACCTGCGTTAATTGTGGTGACGCTATTGACTAGAATAAAGCTGCATAAACTATCCATGTTATCTGTAAATATATATATTCTTACCTCCCGTTTAAAAATCATTTGAGTGTCTAAAAACTGCAAGAGTGTCTGCAAGAGATCATTTTTAGGCCTCAAAAAACTTTGATGATGGCTTATATCCACAAATTTTAGTTCAAAAAAAGATCTGCAAATTACCGCGATGGGTAAAATAAAACAAAACACATACAATTTCTAAGATCTAACAACTTCATATCGACGACTCCAGCTTCCTGGAGCTCTCTTCTCCAAGAACAAAACAAGAAATGATGCTCGCCAAATAACAACGACCAACATCCATCCTTCATTACAGATAGAAGATACAAGATTAAAAAACTCAGTAAACCCCGGATGGGTGGAACCAGATATAAACTATATTTATTATTGGTTATAAATTGGATATTTTATCTCTTAAAATATTTAATATTAACCATTCACGATCCATCTAACTAACAACCCACTTATTTGTAAGTGCTGAAATTACTTGTCATTTCAGCACCAGAGAGATTTGAATTTAACTTAGAAATTAGTTACCTCTCCAAGAGAACTTTAGCAATCGCAATAAGCCAGTATACACTAGATCTATTGAGCCTAGCAGAGACTAGTTAAAGACCCTGAGACTAGTAGAAATAAGAGTAAGATTAGGATCGGTATTAGACTAAGAAGTTGCACGAATCTATCCGGTCGAAAATAAGATAGAGTGACGAGCAGACGGTGTACCCTAGCCGAAATTACTCTATGATTTACACCTAGAACAAAGTCAAAGATGAACCTTTAAGCTCAATTTTATTTTTTAAAAACTTCGAAACAGCAGTAAAGTTTTATTTGAACATTTTTATTTGAACATTTGCTGCAGGATATTTGCAATATATTGATTTTCAGTACAAGTCTAAGCAAGAAACGTGTGCGCTCAATCTGAATAAACTGTATCAAACAAATTCACTTATGGGTATTTTTCGGTAAACACACACAACACGAACAGATAAGCATCTTAAACGGTTTTCAAAATCTAAGTCACAATATCATTTTGTATCGGTGCAAATTTTTGTATGATACTTTGGCCTAAGCTAGCCAAAACATCCGGTGATTTTCCTTGAGACAAAATACTCTTTCTGAAGGCCAGCCTTACTCAAGGCTGAACCGAATTGAACAAAAAAAACAGTGAAAATGGTCAAATAGGTAGATAACCATTTTTTGTATAATGATACATGAGCCCGTGTGAGACTCGAACCTAGCTGGAAAGGTGTACTTAGTTTTGGTACATTTAAAATAGTCCGCTCGGCAATCATGTCCTGTTTCATATGCATTTATACTCTAGTTAAATTTGCGTAGCAACATCCTCCGCCCCTGAAGCAGGAAGAACTGGAGCGAGCATAACGGCGGCCGAGTGAGTTCTTGCGTTGCGGTCTTAACAACGGCGGATTGTGCGCAACCGTTTTGTCCCTAATTTAGCTTAATGATTCAGGCGAGAGGGTAGTACCCGCGCTGATTAATGGGCTCAATCACCCATACAAGATTGCCCATCTTAAGCGTGATGTCAGACTGACTGTGCCACTTGACACGCTTATTCAGCGAGGGAACATATTCGCGAAGCCCACGAAACCAAATAGCACTAGCATTAGCATTCGACGTACCTTTTTTGTGCCCGAACAACAGCAACAACATTAACAACAACAACAAAACAACAAAAACAAAACGACCACAACAACAGCCACGGTTGAGCTGAAAAAGAAAACAGAGCGCTGGCGGTCCTAGGGGCTTCTGGATGGAAAAGTGGGCATGTCAGGAAAACTTTCCTGGCCACGCAGAGGAGCGTCCTGGACTACGCTGCGCTGGGTTGCCAACCCTGGCTTTCGAGGACTCAGCTGGACAGATTGACAGGGCCCAGAACAAGGCGCTGAGAAAAGTGAGTGGGCATGCCTGCTCCACCATTGTGGAAGCAGTCAGATGGGAAGCGAACGTCCCCAGCTATCTCACCACCACCAGAAGGCTCAGTGCAGTGTCCTGGGAGAAGGCGAAGCGAGTGCAGATCAACCACCCGAGAGAAGTAGCCAGAAGACCTGGCCTCCCTCACAGACTCACGAGAAGCAACTAGACGAAGCAACATAAGTCAAGAGAGCAGACCAGACGCGTCAGCCAGCAGCTTCCTGTCGAGATGGCGAACAGAGAGGTACCCAGGCAAGTGCAACCACCCTGCACAGAACGCAACAACCACTGGGAGGTGCACACTAAGGTTGAACGCGAGAATAGAACAGAGCAAGGAGCTGAGAAGGCACTGACGCTCATCACAGACTAAGGGGCGGACGTCGTAATTTACACCGACGGATCAGCTCCGGCAAGCACCAGCAACCGAAGGGCAGGAGTTGTCTTCATTAGAGGCGATCCAGAGAACCCGACAGTGGTGACTGAGATGAAGACCAAAAGCAGATAGCTGACGTCGCCCTGCGAAGAAAAAGTACAAGCGATGCTGAGCACGACGGATTGGATCAGAAACGCGGAGCCTGATGTCCCGACAACATTGATTTGCCTGGATAGTCAATCTCTGTTGCAGTTCCTAAATAGCAAATCTTCTGGTACAGATGAGCCCAGAAAGAACCTTATATTGCCTCGGCGGCGAAGACGATTATACAATGGATAACGAGCCAGGTGAATATACCCGTTAACGAGACGGCCGACACCCTTGCGAACGAAGCAACTACAAGTGAATATCCGCCACAACCCGTGTCTCTAGCAGCGGCAAGAGCCTAAATCAAGAAAACTATCACGGACAGTGCACCCTCACACCCAAAGTGGCCGCTGTTTATAGCAATTTTTCACGGAAGAAGGATAAGGAAGCCAGTAAAATGCAAAGAGACGCGATTGGTTGAGGTCCTGTCACCATGCAGCGTTTGGAGCATGCAGGAACCTGATGGACCCGTCGATTGTCTCTATGTTTGGAAGTAGTGATGAAGAAAGAGATACTGTAGAACACTGGCATGTCTTCCACGGCACGGCGGCAGCATATTTTGAACTCTTCGGATAGACGGTCACAAATCTCGACATTATGCAGAGTAACTAACCTTGACGATGGCGTTGGCAGTGAAGACGCTGCAATACGCGCGTTAACTGACGCCCCTCCGTATTCAACGATAAGACCAACAACAGCAACGACAAACACAACGTGTCAGGACACAATCATATGTGTTACGGTTGTCTTTCTTCGACTGAATGAACTCTTCTGCTCGCTGAAGCTTCTTTTCATCATAGATTGATTGCCCTTACTCGAAATTCGAGTTTTCAATTAAACCTGGGCTAGACCTTTAAAACCCATAATACCTGGGCTAAATTTTTTTGTCTTAAACATTGTTGGATCGGTCATCAAACAACTGCGACCAATCAGAAATATTTCCAGAAGTCTAAAATTTTGTTTTCCTTTACCAAATTGGTTTAATTAACATTTTTGCTTGTGACCTTTCATAAAACGTTGTAACGGTTTCTCAAATTTGCTCAAAATAGGTTTGTTTCAACTTTTTTACTCGCTTTAACATCTAAACTCTTACTAAAAAACCAGAAAAAAAGTTAATTGGGTTTTCACACTTGCGTTTTTTTAATTGGTTTTTCCAAAAGGTAATTTGCTGCTTCTACGTTTTGGAAGAAGGGGAATTAGAAAGCAAATTCAAGATTATAAGGCATATTTTGTTGCATTGCGACACCGGAATTGATCTCTGATAAAACGCTTCAACCAGTGTGAGCTTATTATGAAAGAGTAGTACTGATATTGCTACCCATTCACAGTATCACATTTGAGTAGATCTATCATATATATGTATGTTTGTATACTTAATTAAGATCAATTTTAGCATGAAAAGAGTACGAAGAATACTAGAAAGTTTAAGATTGATTTGGACCAAGTTTAAATCGAATCATGTTAAAATAAAAACCCAGCTAAAACAATTGATTTTTTCATCTTTAAATTGATTCGGCTTTTAGGGAGATTAAAACATTTTAAGTTGATTTAAGTCATTTTTTCTATTCGAATTTCATCAGTTTTGAGTTTGTATTGCGTTTGTTCAGTGCCTATCAAATTTCATTATGCATCCATAGCGTATTATAGAATAGTAAAAAGACTGAATTATTTTTTTAATGTTGATAATTTTTCATGTTTCATTGAATACTTTTGCTCAAAATGCGATCTGTGTTGAATAAATTTTTGATTGGTTGCATAGGTTTTTATTCAAAACCTGGTTTTCGATGATTTTTTTAAAAATCGTTTTATTGCATACTTTTGACAGCAATATTTGATTTATTGTGACCTTATTCTTGATTTGTTACTAAGGTTTTGCCCAAACTTTGATTTACATTGTTGAATTATTTTAGTTTTTGTTGCATATTTTTTATTTAGCTCAAAGATTCAAATCAACCATTTTGTTGATTTGTTCCATACTTTTTGCACAATATCTGATTTCAATAATAATTTTCGACAATTTCATTGTTATGTTTGGAGCTCAAATTTTTGTGTATTGTGACTTTTTTCTTGATTTGTTGCTTAGGTTTTTGCCAAAAATTTGATCTACATTGATGATTGTCTGTAATTTTAGTTGCTAGAATGTGAGCTCAAAATTTGATTTAAGACGACCATTTTCTTAATTTGTTTCATAGTTTTTTGCCCAATATCTGATTTCAATCACAGTTGTCGACTATTTCATTGTTAATTTATACTTTTGAGCTCAAAATTCTGTGTATTGTGACCTTTTTCTTTATTTTTTACTTAGCTTTTTGCCAAAAACTTGATCTACATTGATGAGTCTCTATATTTTCAGTTGCATATTTTTAAGCTCAAAATTTGATTTAAGTCGACAATTTTCTCAAATTGTTTCTTACGTTTTTGCCCAATATCTGATTTACAATAATAATTATCGAAATATTCATGCTCAAGACTTTACTTTTTGGAAATTTTATTTTGATTTGCCACTTAAGTTGTTGCCCAAAATCTGATTTAGGATGATGATATTCTATAATATTGTTCAAAATTTGATTTATATCGACCTTTTTATTGATTTGTTACAAGGGTCTGAAATATTTACGTCTGAACACATACGTCTGAAATATTTTTGGATCACTTCGAAATATTCATGCTCAGACTTTATTTTTAGGAACTTTTATCTTGATTTGCCACTTAAGCTGTTGCCCAAAATCTGATTTAGGATGATGATATTCTATAATATTGCTCAAAATTTGATTTATATTGACCTTTTTATTGATTTGTTACAAGGGTCTGAAATATTTACGTCTGAACACATACGTCTGACATATTTTTGGATCACTTCGAAATAGTTGTACAAAAAGTCTGAAAACGCTCGGATTGATTCCCACAAAAGAAAAATGTTTATCAAACAATTTGATACAAAAAATGCAAAACAATTCCATGCATAGGTTCTATGGAAAAAAATTATCATAAGATATCTGCTTGATTTTGGGCCACTTAAGTTGTTGCCCAAAATCTGATTTAGGATGATGATATTCTATAATATTGTTCAAAATTTGATTTCTATCGACCTTTTTATTGATTTGTTACATGAAATATTTACGTCTGAACACATACGTCTGAAATATTTTTGGATCACTTCGAAATAGTTGTACAAAAAGTCTGAAAACGCTCGGATTGATTCCCACAAAAGAAAAATGTTCATCAAACAATTTGATACAAAAAATGCAAAACAATTCCATGCATAGGTTCTATGGAAAAAAATTATCATACAATATCTGCTTGATTTTGGGCCACTTAAGTTGTTGCCCAAAATCTGATTTAGGATGATGATATTCTATAGTATTGTTCAAAATTTGATTTATATCGACCTTTTATTGATTTGTTACAAGGGTCTCAAATATTTACGTCTGAACACATACGTCTGAAATATTTTTGGATCACTTCGAAATAGTTGTACAAAAAGTCTGAAAAAGCTCGGATTGATTCCCACAAAAGAAAAATGTTTATCAAACAATTTCATACAAAAAATGCAAAACAATTCCATGCATAGGTTCTATGGAAAAAAAATTATCATACGATTTCCGTTTTTGAAAAATTCTATGATAAGCATTTTGTCCATACAAACATTTCAAATCTGGGAAAAATTTTTTATTTCTCATTTTAGTCGCTTAATCAATTTAACGCAAAAAAAAATTTTTATGCGTGCAAAATTTTCAAATTTTTGCTTATTACGTAGTCCACGAACAGTCTTTATACATTATAAAAATCAAAGATCAGACTGAAGATTTTCTGTGATAGAATAATTTGTACTTTTCAGTTTTAGATGATAAGATATAACCTAAATCTAATCGAAAAACAGTTTTAAAAGTTGAACTTTTCGAAACAGAGGCCTCGTAGCTATAAATGAAAAGTTACATTTTCTTGTTATAATTTTAAGTAAAAGTCAATTTGATCTGACTTGGCATCTAACAGTACGTAGTTATATCTGCAATTCAACGCTGTTTAACCTGTTGGTGTTATCATTTACGAAAACTTTTGGTTTTTGCGCTCAGGGCGAAACACAAATATAAAGCGAAACACAAAAAAGTTACAAGGAAAAAATGCTTATCATAAAGTTCCATTTGATATATTTTTTTTTCATCTCGATAATTTTTTCATTCAACATTTCTGCATTTTCTGATTAAAAAGAAATTCGGATCTCTTTATTTATTCCCACTTCCCTTTTGCAAATGGGGGAGATTCGTTACAAGTACAAAATTCTCATGCTCACAACTGTTGATTTATATCAGTATAGGGGGAGAGAAATTCGTTACTAGTTACCCTAGGAGGATGCGGTAAAAGAGGTCCAGAAATTCATACAAAAGTAAAAGATGTTTCCTATAATCATTAAAAATTTCTGAAATATATTTTAATAGCCCCTATAATTTGTAACATGATTTCCAAATAAGTTGCGAATATAATCACATCTTCGCCTCATTAGTGCTTGTCTCGTCTCAATTAGTTGTTCCATCGTTGTTTTCCCCCTTTTTCTATTTCTTCGCTTGGACCACCGTAAAGGTGATGTCCACGCACCCGATTACCTCCTCTTTGAGTGTCAGCTGGGCGTTGACCTGGTACTGACCCTGAAGGGGTAAGTTCACATCTGGTTTGGGGATCTGGATCTGCAGTTGTTTCACTTCGTAGATCCTTTTTTGCAAAGGACATTTACAGGGTAAGTCAAGGTCACTCAACTCCTATAACATAACTTGAAATTGTTTGTTTTTGATGTTATGAAATTTAGAAAATAGTCAACTTGAAATGTTCTGTTCTCAGGAAAACCAAATTTTTCTAAAAAACTGAATACCGTTTTAACTTTAAAATGTAATAGTTCGCTAATGATGCTGTTTTGCACCCCTTTTTTCTAGCTTCAAATGAGCTAAATTGTCTTATCTGGGTTCAAATGTTTTTTTTGTGTGTGTGTGTAAAATTCTTTAGTTTTATTGAATTTAATATATAAATGTACATAAATGTACCAAATAACATAAATAAAAACAGTGTTGTTGTTAATGTGGGGCGCTAGTTTGCTTTGCATAAAAAAGGGGGCTTGCTTTGAATAAAAAGGGGGCTTGAAAATGACGTTTACTTTCGGACAGGGGGTGTTGTCTGGCTGGTCGGCATTAGGGAGTAGTTGACAAACGTCTTCATAGAAGCAGCTGCCGATATTGTCTGAAGTGCAGGGGATGTTGATCCAGTGGCCGAAAAACATCTTCTGCATCACCACTGTCGCTGAAAACAAACAAGACACTTCAAAATAGGACGAAACTCCAACTGGCTTATATATCCCCCACATGTGTAAATGCTAGTACTAAGTGATATAAATTGCGTGCAGAAGTGCATTAGATGAACCTGCTTAATTTTGCTCAATTCAATAGATAATTTTACCCAATTGTGATATTGCAAACTCACGCATATGAATAAAAACCAAGAAATTCAGGTGACACATCTTATTAATTCAATCAATTTTTTTTAATACTTGAATATATTTAGTTAAAAACTAATATTTGGAGTCGTATTTTGTTTTCCTATATTGAACCGCGAATTTATAAAACTCAATACTGAGAAAAATTTGAAAACAAATCAACCATGCCTGTTTTTCTCAAAAAAACTTTTGGTTTAGTCAAATCGCCCCCCTGCCGACCCAAAGGGACCCCCTTTGATACTTTTTCAGAAAACCATTTTTGGCCGACCGACCCTAAAATTTTTCTAAAGGCGCCTTTGGCGCCAATATATACTAACTTTGAGGGGGAGCGCGCGCCAAAAAAACGCAATTTTTTGTCAAAATTTTTCAAAAAGTGCCCAAAAACGGCTTTTTTGACTGTTTTTTTCAAAAAATTTCCTGCGGCGCAGAAAATTTAGCCAAAATAGGGTCAAAAAAGTGCTTGGGAAAGCTCGAAAAATCAATTTGGTCGGCCTAAAAAAAAGACGTCAAAATTTTCGATTTTTTTTTTTTGAAAATCCGTCCCCCCCTCGAGAAAATCCTAGATCCGCCCCTGGTTATAATGGAATTTTGTGTTCTAAAATATTATCAAAATAATCAATTCCCTTGTTGCACTCCGACAACAAAACGGAATATAAAATTGTTTATAATTCTTTGTTTCTATCAAAATTAAATTGAAATACTATCCATTTAAAATCACTTAAGAGGGATTTTTTACATTTTAATTTGGTTTCGAGTCGTGCATAATTTTGCAAAAAATTCTGCATTTATCTGAAAAGCTGAACCATCTGAACCACCCTCTCCCCGCCTAAAATACTACCCCACCCCACCCCCGACTTGAATCAGCAACTCCCCCCTCCATCCACGTGGTCCACCTGCCATTTCTTTCAGTAACTTTTTTCTGAAAGAACAGACGGACAGAAATGCTATTTGGCCGTTTTCAATTTTTTCCCTATTTTCCCAAAAATTTTGGCCTCAGCATTTTTCGGCACGCATTTCCTTGCAAAGTATTCCATTTTCAACTTTATCCAGCCTCCCGCCCTAAAATTTAAAACGAACAAAATTAAGAAATAGAGTAATATAAAAAGTAACAAAAATGAAAGTTGTGCAGAAAAAAATTAAACATAAGGCAGCAAACTTTAGCTTTGAACGTAAAAAACACTTCATGAGCGTCTCAAAAAAGTGGAAAAGTCAATTAAAATAGAGTTTCCCTGTCTTTATCTAGCAAAGTCAAAAACAATTTATTATAATCGATTTGCTAGAAAAAATGATAGCAATAAAATCCATTTTTGATTGAAAATAACAATTATTTTCACTTCTATAGGAACTGACAACAAAACTCGTTTTTAATACTGTTTTACCCTTAGAACTCCAGTGCGAATTGAGGCTCTTTCCTATTTTTTGAAATTATCATAAAAAATACCTGCGTCTACTGAAAAACTTCAATACCTGACCAGACATAATTTTGGAACATCAAAATCTGGTCCATCTGAAGGCAGTTATTATATATTTTTTTCTCAACAATACCAAAACAAACCGGAAAACATCTGCGTTTTGACAAAAGTTTTTAAATGTTGAATCAATGAAAGCCTAGAGCAGATACAGTTCCGAATAAAATAGCCATTCAAAAAAAATAAAGTGTAAGAAGAGCCGTATTGTCGAACAAGAATAATTTTTCTGACATTTGTTTTAAAACTGAGAAGTAACAAACCGGAAAACATCTGCATTTTGACAACATTTTTTTACATGTTGAAGCAATGAAAGCCTAGAACAGATACAGTTTTGAGGAAAATAGCCATAAAAAAAGTGTAAGAAGAGCCCTATTGTCGAACAAGAATAATTTCTCTGAAATTTTTTTTAAAAATGAGAATTAAAGTGAAAAATTTCTTTTTTTTTTGTGAGAGAAATTCAAAGTTATAGTGATTACTTTGCATTTATCGGGGCTGAATTGTACAACAAAACAATTTGGACAGAAAAGATTGTAATCCGTCAGCAGCAATCATCCATTTTGACAGAAATCGAAATAAATTGTATCGTTGATCTCATCAAAAAATTGAAAAAAAAAACAGCACCGCCACGTTAGCAACACTATTCCAGAAAAAAATTTAAAGGATATTGCAATAACATCGTCATTATAAATCAGGAACCTACACATACGGTTTGGAAATGGTAATAATTGTGCTAACTTTTCAAATTTTAATTGATGCTACCTCAAACAATAAATCATTTCAATTTTAACAGTCTGTTTAAACATTTAGACAAGCTTAATCAAAAGCAGACAAGTTTGAAATAATCGGGCACACTCAGTTTGGTTGCAGATCCAAAGAAGAAATGCAGACGCCGTCATTACACTGTTAGAAGATGTTCCAACGCTGTTATCGAACAAAACGCTAAATGATCAAAAGACTTAAGTAAACACCATAAACGTTCCTGATATGGTTGAAAAAACTAGTGTGGGAATTTTGAGGGCCTGTCTTGAATTTTTGGCAAGCCTACCCTGGCACTCACTCGTTATCAGTACACCGAGACAAATTTTACAAAATCAAACTCAAATTACTGTTATTGGGGCATCTTAGGGATCTATTCATGGCCCAGTTTCTTTCTCTCTATGCATAAATGTTTCTAAGACTTTCACGTTAGACTTCGGGATTTTTTTTATTGCAGATGACACTGTTCTAAAATCCACAATCAAAAAACTTATTTGCTCTCAGACATCAATCGCTTTTACTGGAAGTAAAAAATTGGTTAACAAGAACAAATTCAAAAATAATATCATAAAACCTAAGACGATGAGCCTCCTGAAGACTCAAAAAAGGAAAAAGAAAACTTCAAATTTCTCTCAAACCTCAAGAAACGTCAAATTTCTCTCAATGAAATTGAAATAGAAAAAGTAGTACGTTTTCAATATCTTTGTTTTCATCTTGATAGCAAAATAAACTTTCATCAGCACATTGATCATAAAAATATGCAATTTCGAAAAAAAATTTCAATTGAACAAAATTCATTACTACAGCCATTAAAATTTGCTGATGAAGTTTATGTTCAATCAATCCTCCATTATTTTTAACCAATCATCCGAAATTTAGTCGATATTATAAATGTAATTAATGTCACAAGGCTAATTGCAATCATTTTTTACAAGCGAGGGAAACATGAAAAAGTAATGGAAATGCATAACACAATATCTCAAAATTTGGAGATTAATAAAACAATCTGAACAAAATCTGATCTTTTAAACACAAAAATAGGAGACAAATCATTAAATCCTTCAGGAGTTTTTCATTGCCAGATCTGAGAGCCGTAAAGTTTTTGATCTTCTGGATGCCAGACAAGAAGAAAGTCAGTTTTCTTCTGGTATATTACCCGAATCAAAATGCAGCCGATCGGAAAAATAGTTAGACGTTTAATCATAGAAAAAAAGGAATTGATCCGATTATTTTCAGGTTTAGATAAGTTCAAGCAGGCCACTATAAGGTCTAAACAGATCCAAACTTCTTTTCACTTTAAGCTAGATTTTATTTTACAATTTTATTCACAGTGGCAGTTATTAGTTTCTGATTGTTTGTCCTTTTTTTGAAAATTTTTTTAACTGCCATCGTGTTACGCCGATAGAAAGCATAAGTTTTTTCAAATTTTACCAAAATTTAAACAACGAGTTGAATCATCGCTTCAAAGACACAAGCAAAAATTGGCAAAAAAGCATTTTATAAATTAAAAATACAACTGAATCGTGCAAATTTTTGCATTTAATTTTTCAAAGTAGGTTTGAAAAAAAATATGTACCATAAAAAACTTAAGTTTTGTTCTTAAATTTTAACGGAGAAGATTCTTATATTTGTGTGTATGAAGTGTGCGTGTGCGTGTGATTGCGTGTGAGTGTGTGTGTGTGTTTATGTGTGTGTGTAAACTAATTTCAGAACAACTGATTTCAGACTGTGGCTCTTTTTCCTTTTCGCCCCCACCTGCAAAATTTTACTAGTGAAGTTTTGTTCACTTTATCCGAATGTTACAAAAATTGGCATGCGAACAAATTAGGCCATGACAAACATTTTTGGTCATCATAATTAACCTTGTAAAACTCCTCGTTACACCATAAAATTGACTCTTATGTGAGGTGGGGGGAAAAGGAAAAAGAGCCCAGACTGTCCATAGACAACTCAAACTTGATTATACACAAAAACATAATTAAATTTTGGCGCACGCTCCCCTCAGGGATTCGACCCCCTGCCGCCCTAAAGGGTCCCCCCTTTGTACTATTTTGAGATATCCATTTTTGGTGACGGAACCTAGAAATTTCGGCCAAAACCGGGTCTTTGCAGTGCTTTGGGAGAGCTTAGAAAATCAATTTGGTCGACCCGCTTCCTCCTTGAGAAAATCCGCTTCCTCCTTGAGAAAATCCTAGATCTGCCCCTGGCGCGCATAATTTTCCAAATTACCAAGATTCAAACCCCAAAATTTAACAAAAAACGACACATGTTAAAAAAACACTTTTCACAACTGAACTAAGGGATTCGATATCTTCAAAAGGTACATAATTTGACTGAATAAAAAAACCGTCCAAGCGTAGCTGTTCGGCATTTGTTCTAAAATCAAAACAAACATGTTGTGGTAACAGAATTTTTCTCGCATTTCTGAATAAGATTGCGTCCATTGACATTCGTTAAAATCAATAATTTTCCCTCAATTCATATCAAAATAGTTTCTCAGCCGGATTATTTGATACCATGCGTATCGTTGAAAAAAAATTAAAACAAACCGATTTATAAACTCGTTATTTTTAACAATAGCAACAGTAGAAGAATTTGATTTGAGATACATACTGTTTCATTAGACCACACCAAAAAGGTGGACTCAAGTTACCTAGTCAGGAACTTAAAGAGCCCACGGACCTAATTTTCTGGCAGGAGCCATCCAAGGAAGTCCATGAAAACCAGGCTTGGCCACCTGATTGGTACCCGTCCAGGAAATTAACCGTTTTTTCAAAACTGTTTTAAAAAAAAACTTTATTCGCCGCCAAATCAGTTTTATAAATTTCAAAATTATATATTACATGCAACGTTTTTTTTTCGTGTATAACGCAGTCTTGACTAAAACTTCTACATAAAATAAGTAAAAGTCGTATTTTTTTATATCAATCGGCTTTCAAATTTTCCAAACCGTTTTTTGAAGTACAAGCTTGCTATGCTAGCCACATAAAAAAAATTAGGGTTTGTTGTCATAATTTTGAGCCAGTTTTTCTGCGAGATACCTGCCGATTATCCTGGTTCTTAGCAAAACTCATTGAAAACCAACCCTGAACGCCTAGATTGCCCAAAGAAGTCCAGGACAATCCCTGCAAGACTTTGGACATAGTTTTCTCCTGGTTAGCCCTTGACCCAGGGATGGCTTCAAGGGTGGACTCCCATGAATAGGTAGTTTGGGTAGGAATTTGATCAGTGTCTTTTTAACGCAAATTCAAGTTCCACTAAAAGCGTTAAATAGGGTCAAGCCATAAATTACAATTAAAATTTTTCGGGTGTGATTTGAACTCTTAAGAGCTGTTTCAAGAAACTTATCTCTCAATTTTTGCACTGAGAAAAATTGGTTTTAATACTGCCGTTATCAGACTTTTTGATATTTACATTCAGCAGGGATTCAATTGCTCCTCTCCAAAATATTTATTAACAAAATTTTCAATCCATAATAAGGCTAATTTTTAATGAAATTTAAACCAGACAGCTCCTATCAGGGCGAAGCCTTGAATGTTCCGACTTCCTTTCTTGGTATATGGAGCAGCAATAACAAGAAAAAATTATTTACGCCATATTAAGTAGAAAAAAGATAGATTTCGCTCCTAGCAACAAATCATACAAGACTGCTCGTATCAGGGCGAAGCACGGAACGTTCCGACTGCCTTTTAAGGTCTATGGAGCAGTAATAAGATGAAAAACTTAAATTTAATAAAATATAATTGGAAAAAAAATGAGATTTTTTGTAAAAACATCCCCCCACACGTCATATTAAGTACAAAGTGATAGATTTTGCTCCAATTAACAATTCAATTATGGCATATAAGCTTCCTTGAACCAATTTGGAAACATTTCTCAGATGGATTAAGTCTCGCTTACGCGTTATAATATCGTGCGGTAATTGTCCCAAATTGGCCAAAATAGCAATCTTTAAACCCCCATAATTTTAGGAAAAATGATCACAAGTGAAATATTTTTTTTTTCAAATTTAAGCTCAGGACAACAAAAGAATAGCTTTCGAATGATATTATAAAATTCCTTCAAAAATGGCTAATTAAAAAGTCGAAAATTGGCTGAAAAAACCCACCCCGAGCACAAATATTCCGTTACTTTCGTTACGAAAGTCGGAACAATAAGGCGCCCGCACTTGAGTTCCATTGATAGTTATTGATTATATTGTCGTTTTATAGTCAGTGTCTATGAAATTACAAAAATAATTGGATATAATCCATAAAAAATGGATTATAATCCATTAATTTTTATATCAATTTAATTCATTACAATCGATTATAATCCATTAAAATTTATACAAAACATTTTCTTATAATTTTATGCCAATATAATCCCTTATGGTCGGTTGTAATCAAATATAATGGATTTTTTCAAAAGGTTAGTCATGAAAATTACCTGTTTAGTGCAGTTGCTACGCATTAGGTTTCATAAAAAGTTACATATCACTTTTCATTTTTTTTATAATAGTTTTTGTCTTATATACTCCGTTTACTCCCTTCCTGTTTATCCCCTCCCCCTCCCCCTGTTTACCCCCTCCGCTGTTTACCCCCTCCCCTGTTACCACTACCATTATCCTCCCTGCATACACCCCCCGTTTACTCCCCCCTCCCACCTCCCTGCCAATTCACCACAACCTCTATTCGTCCCCTTTATGGGGAAGTATTTATTGCTAGATTTGGGGAGAGGAGTTTCTGATTTAAACCCCCCTTCCAAAAAAAATTAACCCTCATCAATTTGCCCTCACTATTTTTAATTTAACCCCCCCCCCCGTTTACTGAACGTCGGGTCGGGGGGGGGGGGGGGGGGGTTGGTGTAGCGTAACCTGAACAACTGAGTCGAATCCCTCCCCCGTCCCCGTTCAAAATGGTAAGCAAACTGGTAAGCAAATTATAATGGATTTTAAATGGATTATAATCCAACATAATGGATTTCTTATTGATTATATTCCATTATAATGGATTTTAATGGATTGTGTTTTTACGAAAACAATCGACTATAATGACAATACAATCGATTTCGTGGTCTAAATTTGCCACAAAAATGGGCTATAATGACAAAATTTTAGAAAATAATTTTCCATTTTAATCGATTATTATCCATGAAACTCCGGTGCGGTCATATAAGGTTCATCTAACCAATTTGAGCAATTTCTGGCTCTTTTCCAGTTCCCCCCCCCCTTTGATTTTTCTGGAACTTTAATATACGAATACTTATTTAAAATGGCTTTTCATGTTATAAACTGCATTAAAACGTGTCGGCGTGACCAGGTGAACAAATTTTGGCTCTTTTTCCTTCCCCCCCCCCCCCCACTTGCAAATTTTTATATTTGAAGTAAATGTTCACTTTGTCCGATTGTCATGAAAATTGATTTGCAGACTAGTTAGGCCATGACAAACATATTTGGTCATCATAATTAACCTTGTAAAAACACTCGTTAGACCATAAAATTCATATTTCAGTGAGGTGGGGGGGAGGTCTGGGGGGGGGGGGTTGAACGAAAAAAAGCCCAAATTTTCACAACATTTCTTACATGCAAAATGCTGTGTGAACAATTTTTGAACAACTTTATTTTGAAATTTAACGAAGGAGGTGGGAAACTGGAAGGAAAGAGCCCTATTCCTAAGACGTATTAAATCTCCACTCACGCGTTAATAGCGCAAAGTATATCGCGTGTTAATGCTACATAGCATTAAAGTATGAAAGTATAGTATAAAGCCAGTATAGTTGCTTATCAATATCAGCTATATAGCTCAGCGTATACATAGTGCGTTCCGGGGAGTTCGGCGTGGGTTCGATTCTCACCTAAGTCGTTTCATTTGAGAATCCTATTTGAGCCGAACCTGACAGAACATAAAATGCTAATATTTTAATCGGTTCAAAATTTGTTTGCAATTGAGTTTCTGTTAATTAAACTGCGTGAATTAAGTATGAACTCATTGTGAAAAAACACATAAATCACACAAATCAGGGCATGAACAAGCCCACTTTTTAACTTGATACGTGTAATGTTGTTGCTAATTCCGTGCAATAAAAATTACTAAAATTCGCCGTTTATTGATTCTCTTGAATTAAACCGATTCTGTTTCCTGTTTTTATAAGTTATAAAAAAGGCCAGAATATTTTGGTGCCTTTGTGAGTTTATACACGTGGTTTCGAAATAATCAGTCAAAATCTGACGATGATTAATAACTCACATCCATTTGCTGAGTATGTCGAAACCACGTGTATAAACTCACAGAGTGTTAACGTCCCTCATACATCAAATACAAGTGTCCGCTTGCCAAATCCAAAGTTAAACAGTACGTATGAGTCACAGGAACAGCTACCTTTGACCAACCTATACAACTACAACCCTTTGATGCAGAGTAGTTTTCATCATTCTAATATCCCGAAGAGCTCAATGCCCATTGCTCAACAAACCTTTTTCCCAAGTAATTCCGCAAATTTTGTGTACCAACCGCTTTCACCAACTAACGTTGGTCCTCTCAATCCTCCAACAGTCACCTTCTCCCCTAACTCATATTATGTCACACAGCCATCGAATGTTCAACCGTTCTCTAGCGGAGGAACAACTTTTTATGTCAGTGATCCTAAAACTTTAGACGCCGCAATCTATTCAAAACCGCTGATAACGCCTTATACAAATGAGAACAAACAATATGGCCCATTTACGTCCTCGGGCAGTAAACCAATCACAAATCAAGATCTAGCTGAAATCTTGACACTGAGCCAGAAAAGTCCCTTGCCTGAATGGAAATTGTCTTCTTTCGACGGGAATCCGTTGCAGTGGCCTGAATGGTTTGGTCAGTTCAAAAGTGCAATCGATGCAAAAGTTTTAAGTGATGATGTCAAACTGACATATCTCAAAACTCTCGTTTCAGGCAAAGCGAAGAATGCAATTGCCGAATTCGCTTACAGTGGAGTATTCTACAAGGACGCTTTGAAAACTCTAGAGAGGAAAATTGGACAACCACAGACAATTGTGGCAGCTCATCTTGAAAAACTTTCGAATTTTCCACCTCTCAAAATGCACAATTCAGAAAGCATTATCAGTTTCGCTTCCTGTATATCCAGTCTTGTCGCAGTTTTAAAATCGTTAGGATATGAGTATGACTTGAAGAGTACATCCGTTTTGAATCAAGTTATTTCAAAATTGCCTCCAAATATGAAAGAATCATGGTCTCTCCACTCTGTAAAGAAATGTTGGAGACAGCCAACCGTTTTAGACTTTAATGATTGGCTCCGCGACAAGGCTGAGGCACATGAACTTATGCGTGTGAGTCAGAATAAGTCACGACCTGAGGAGACTCCAAAGACTGGTTTCCATAAACCACCTACAAAAGTTTTTGCCGCTGCTTTAAAAGTTGAAAAACCAATTTATGCTCCGTGCCTCCAGTGCAATGGTAAACACCCACTCTGGAGTTGTTCTGTGTTTAAGGAAAAGACCCCAACTCAACGAGCTCAATTCTCCGCACAAAATAGGTTGTGTTTTGCTTGCTTTCAACCTGACCACATGTTCCGAAAATGCCATAAAGCCCGCAAATGCACTAAGCCTGGTTATGAAAGCACCCATAATGCCTTGTTACATGGTGCTGAGAAAGTTTTCAGCGTAAGGTCTGCAAACAAAGAGTTAAACAATAGCAAAAATGCAAGCCATTCGAATTCAAACAGTACCGCCCCGCCGAAACGGAATAAGCCGCAAACTTCGTCATCAAACGTAGCCGGTTCGTCGTCTTACAAGAAACTTACGGGACTCCTTCATGTGCTTCAATTGGAAATAAGTTCACACACAGATGTGACCACTGCTCTTGTAATGTGCGATTCCTGTTGTACCCACTCATGGGTCTCGGCGGGCCTAGCACAGCGTTTAAATTTAACTGGCCAACAGCTGGATATTCTGGTAAATGTCTTCAATTCGACGGAATCCGTTCCCACGCAACAAGTCGAAGTGAATATTTTTGCCAAATTCGACTACCATGAATACCCGTTTAGGGTTACGCCGTTTGTGAAAGACAGTTTGAGCGTTGGTTCCGAAATCATTAAAGTTACCATTCTTCAAGACAGGTTTCCACATCTGCAGCCAATTAAACCTATTGTCTACAACTATTCCGACGTTGAGATGATATTAGGGCAGGGTGTCTTTCATGCAATCAAGCCTCTCGAATACTTCCAAGGACGAAATCAAAACACTCCTGTCGCTGTCCGTATGCCCATTGGCTGGGTTCTCAGTGGCCCACTTCCATCACCAATTGGTGTTCGAGCCACCACTTTCAAGTGCAATGTTGAGGACGTAGCACTTGCTGACCAAAAGAAGAAATGGTACGAGCTAGAGTCGTATGGCACGTTTAAACAAGCTGATCCCCGTTCCTCAGCTGATAAACGTGCACAAAAAATTCTTGACTCAACCACGATTCATGATGGCAGTCGTTATATTGTCGGAATGCTCTGGGCTGATGACAACATTCATCTTCCCGATAACTTTTACGCTTCGTTGGTCCAGTTTAAGTCTCTTGAAAAGCGTCTAGAGAAAGATTTAAACCTGAAAACTCAATACGCATCAGATATCCGAAGTGATGTCGAGAAGGGTTACGTGGTCCCGGTTAGCCCTCAAGACTCAAAAAACCGTTCAGACCGAGAATGGTACGTACCGCACCACCCAGTTTTAAATCCGAACAAACCCGGCAAAGTTCGGCGCGTTTTAAACGGTGCTTCTAGGTTTCACGGCAGTTCACTGAATAACTCCCTTCTCGTCGGCCCCGATCTGCTTCAGAACCTTTTATTCGTTTTAATGCGCTTCCGAGAGCACAAATACGCAATTTCCGCAGATATCGAAGGCATGTTTATGCAGGTCGGCTTACTAGAAAGTGATCAACGTTCCTTGCGTTTTTTGTGGCGGGAGGACCCCACATCAGATGTGAGTGTATTTCAATATACAAGGCATATATTTGGAGCGAAAGATTCTCCGACATGTGCTAACTATGCTCTTCGCCGAACAGCCGTCGATAACCAAGATCGTTACCCCGATGCCGCTTACGCCGTGCTTAACAACTTTTACATGGATGACTACCTTGGGTCTGTGAAAAACCCAGAAACTGCTTTAAGGTTAAGTCGCAGTTTAGTTGAACTGCTTAAGTTGGGTGGGTTTAATCTTACAAAATTTATTAGCAACGTTCCCAATTTATCTTCGAAACTAAATCCCCCTAAGACCAGCGCTAACAACAATAAGGAAATTTTTACCGCTGCAATTAATCCGGAAACCGCATCGCATGTTCTCGGTCTCAAATGGGACCACGTCACCGATACGTTGGTTGTGAGCAGAGGAGTCAACCGCGAACTCAAAGACTCTGTTAGGCAGCGATCGGTCCTTAGTTTTGTTTCCTCCATGTTCGACCCCATAGGTCTTGTTGCCCCGTATACCGTACGCGCACGTTTGTTACTGAAAGATATCTGGAGATTGAGTGGCCAACAGTGGGACGACCCACTGCCAATTGAGTTGTGCCGCAGATTCACTGAATGGCACTCTGGCTTGCCAGTTTTAGGGTAGCTCAAAATACCTAGTTGCTATTTTGACTTCTCAGTAGATGAGGTTGAGCTGCACATGTTCGGTGATAGCTCATTGGACGTTTTCTGTTCTCTAGCATTCCTTCGAGCTCAGAAAAACGCCTGTTCCAAATGTCAACTAGCGTTTGTTTTCGGTAAAGCAAGAGTAGCCCCGATGAAGATGCTTTCAATTCCGAAGTTGGAACTTCAGGCTGCGCTTCTTGCCAGTCGCCTGAAGGATGATATCGAGAAAGCTCTGACACTGAGTATTTCCAAAGTGTTCATGTGGACTGACAGCACAACAGTCCTTTAGTGGTTGAACTCGACAAGCAAACAGCCCGTGTTTGTAGCCAATCGAGTAGCCGAGATTCTGGAGTCAACATCAATTGACCAATGGTTCCATGTTTTGAGTGGAGACAACCCCGCTGACACCGGAACTAGAGGTATTACTGCTGACTCCCTCAAGCAAAGCAGTTGGGTAAACGGCCCTTCCTTTTTGAAAACTTCTGATTGGCCTTTCAATCCAAATAGGGAAGTTACTGACAAAATTCGCCTGGATGGTCCGGTCTACAATCTAAACGAGGGTTTAGAGGTCTCTTCCAATTTTCCGTGCACTGCAGTTTCGACTGACTTTGCCTTCCCTTGGGAAGAGTATAGCTCGTACTCCAAGATAAAGCGACTGGTCGCATATATGTTGAGACTCTCACCTAAGCATAGACATTTCAGATCCCCAGATAAGGCCATAATTGATCCAGCAGAACTTGTTATTTCAGAGGAAAAACTTTTGCAACTTTCGCAGTTAGAGTCATTCCCAGCTGAAAGTAAACAATTAGCAGCTGGAAAATATGTGAAAACGTCGAGCCGTATATCATCGTATTCGCCTTTTATCGGGCCGAACGGTTTAATTAGATCTACCGGCCGTATCCAACGTCTCTCTGCAACCGCATTCGAAACTCGCCATCCAATAATTTTGGATAGCCGCCATCGCCTAATCCGATTGTTTCTCCGTTTTTGTCACATTAAGCATGAACATCAGTCAGTCGACTACCTTCGTTCCGTCATTCATCAGCAATTTGTTGTACTACGCTTAAGATCTGCACTAAGAGCTATTGAAACACATTGCGTGTGCTGTAGAAAGCGAAAAGCGAAAACCGTTACTCCAATGATGTCTGACCTTCCCGCGGAGCGTCTAGGTTACCGCCAGCCACCGTTCTCGAACTGCGGCGTCGATTATTTTGGACCATTTCATGTAACCATTCGTCGATCTTCCGAGAAACGCTGGGGTTTTCTATTTACTTGCTTAACGACTCGCGCAATTCACATTGAGTTGGTTCCATCCATGGACACAAGTTCATGTGTGATGGCTATCGAGCGCTTTATTTCTAGGCGAGGAACACCCTCAATAATTTGGTCGGACAACGGAACAAACTTTGTAGGAGCCGAAAAAGAGCTTCTTCTGTGCATCAAAAATTGGAACGCAGAAGCTCCACTGTCGCTCGTACACAAAGGCATTAAGTGGAAGTATAATCCGCCAAGTGCACCAAATCAAGGTGGAGCATGGGAGCGAATGGTGCGCAGTTTTAAGCGTGTGTTTTATGCAATCTTAGGGTTAAGAAAGTTGATTGACGAGATTTTGAACACAACCATGTGCCTAGTTGAAGGTTCACTAAACGCCCGTCCACTCACTCCCGTTTCTGACGACCCCGATAGTCTTGAGGCTTTGACGCCGAAGCATTTCCTCTTAGGTCAGCACAATCTAACGTTTCCGTCTCTAAGGTCGAGTGAAAACTGTTCTCACTCTAAGCGCTATGCCCGTGCGCAGTCGTACGCAAACGCAATTTGGCAGCGATGGTTAAGTGAGTACGTCCCTACACTCAATAAAAGAGTTAAGTGGCATGCTCCTCCCGAATACTCTTTGAAAGCGGGAGATATGGTGTGGTTAGTTGAATCCACTAGCCCTAGGGGCCACTACCCACTAGCACGCATAACGTCGTTAAACTACGGCAAAGACAACACCGCCCGTTCCGCAAACCTAAGGACCGTTTCCGGAAACTACACTCGTCCGCTCGTTAAGCTCGTTCCGGTTCTCGCTCCTTCGGGCGTGAAGGATGTTAATGCTACATAGCATTAAAGTATGAAAGTATAGTATAAAGCCAGTATAGTTGCTTATCAATATCAGCTATATAGCTCAGCGTATACATAGTGCGTTCCGGGGAGTTCGGCGTGGGTTCGATTCTCACCTAAGTCGTTTCATTTGAGAATCCTATTTGAGCCGAACCTGACAGAACATAAAATGCTAATATTTTAATCGGTTCAAAATTTGTTTGCAATTGAGTTTCTGTTAATTAAACTGCGTGAATTAAGTATGAACTCATTGTGAAAAAACACATAAATCACACAAATCAGGGCATGAACAAGCCCACTTTTTAACTTGATACGTGTAATGTTGTTGCTAATTCCGTGCAATAAAAAAATTACTAAAATTCGCCGTTTATTGATTCTCTTGAATTAAACCGATTCTGTTTCCTGTTTTTATAAGTTATAAAAAAGGCCAGAATATCGCGCGTTAATTGTTCCAAATTAGCCAGTATGGCAATCTTTAGACCCCCATAACTTTGCGCAAATTGATCACCGGGGAAATATTTTTTTATAAATTTAAGCTTAGGACAACAATATCTTTTGAATTAGATAAAAATATTTCGACTAAAATGAATAGTTAAGAATTCAAAATTACCACCCCGAGCGCAATTATTCCGTTACTTTGGTTACGAAAGTCTGAACAATTAGCTTCACCTTCTTTTGGCTAACAAAACACGGCACAGAGTTTACAGAAAGTTTACTGCCAAAAATGGTGGAAAACGTTTTTTTTTTCATTAATTTTCGTGGTTGTTCTACTTGCACAGCCACGTGCTTCTTTCGTAATTTTTGAGCTCAGGTTTAAAAATTGTCGACATAGTTAAAGTAATTTCTGTGTCAAAAAACATGTCTGGAGACAAATAAAACATTAGCAGCACACCTATAGCCTAGTTTTTCGACAGGCAGATAAAAACATATATATGTCAAAAAATGTCAAAAAAGACGTCAAAAATTTACCCGAAATTGGAGCCTGTAGGTCTTTGTCCAAGGTGACCTTGGCATTCACAGTCAGATTTCCAGGCACCGAGATGCTGTCAGGAGAGAAAGACAGTTCGTCGATGTGAACAAGTTCCGAAGAAGGTCCACAGTCACTGGCCGAATGCATCAGCGAGTCCACTTTGTACATCTACTCGCAATAAAACTATTCTTACCCCCGCCCCCTCCATCTTCATCCCCCTTATGCTTCAGTATACGTTGAAACTGATAAGCTCCATGCTCCTCTCGCAAAAATATTACAAAATATCACGGAAGCGTTTCATTATCAAAGCTCCATTTCAGTTGAAAAATTTATAGTTGTTCAAAAGTTTGAAAGTTTATCAGTCTAAAAGTTAGTTTGAGCAGCTAGGTTGCAGTGATTATCTGTGTCAGCTATTGAAAAACCTCGAAGTTTAGTACCAGCAAAAAATGGTTTCAAAAATATCCCTACGAAAAATAACAAATCGGTAAAATAACACGTTATATTTCTATTATTTCACAAAACTTTCAGCCAATTAAACCACGGAAATATTTTTGTTCAAACAAATAGAGGGAGACGAATATTAAAACAGCCCAGAAAATTTTCTCTCCTCTAATCAATTTGAGGGTGGAGGGTACCCATAATTGGTCCAGAACAATCCTCATGCGGTCAAAAAACTGAACTCAAATTGGGTGAAAGGGGAGAGGCGCCGAGGGGGTTGGTTAGAGAGGGCAAAGGGAGAAAGTGTGCCTTGTCGGACGCTTTATTCAACGTCGTCGCCAGTTTCTGCTTCATGTCGGTTTTGATGGAGTCCACTCCCTTCGCGAATTTGGAGAGGTCAATTTTTGGTACATCCAGATGATTACTATACTTCAGCTGAAAGACATCAAAACAATCAGAAATTTATATTTTTCTAGCTTCTAAAGTCTTCTCGAGCCTAGACAACAAGCCGACATAACTTTGTGCCGAAAGGATTGCAGGTCAATTCTTAAACAGATCAATATTTAGAAAAATCCTTTTTTTAGAAAAATTTTGTGTGAAACATAGTTAGAAAAAAATCACTTGCAATTTTTATGGGTTAAATTTGAGATTAAATAAAATAATTTCAAAGAAACAATTGTTCGAAAAAAGTAAACATTTAAGAGTTGAAAAAAATCACTTGCTATTTTTATGGATTAAATTTGAGATTAAATAAAATAAATTCAAAGAAACAATTGTTCGAAAAAAGTAAACATTTAAGAGCGCAATTCAAGTATTCGGATTGTAACATTCGCCCAAATACTACACAGCGACGGAGCGTAAAAAAAGTACCTATTAACGACTGGCAGGCGTCAGTTACCTTAATCCTACTCGTTTTTCACCGTCTCGACCTTGCCAGTTGATTTTCTGGTCTGTTTAGGGCTAAGTAAAAAGTTACTATTTTTAGGCCATCAGTCAAACGACTTTTGATCAGCTTTCGTTTACATGCGAATACAACCACATAGCTGATTCTGGGATCCTCAGACTACGTGATTGCTATCAAAAACACGGCTCGAACAACCTGTTCTAATATGTTTTTGTGTGACAGTTCTATATTAAATCCATTGGAGATGGATTGACCCTTTCCTCTTTCTAGCTACTCATATTCTAAAATATCAAATTATACCGGTGTTAATTCAAAGTTCTACGACATCCAAGTAGCTACAAAGTCAGTTCTATATAGTCCCTTCACATACAACAGTCTCTGGGGGACCAAGCCTCCGCTCCCGTAATCTTCCTGAGATAACGCTGTTATCTCTCCGAATTTGTGGCACGGGAGGGTTCCGTGGAATATTCCTTCCCCACTGAAGCTTCCTTCTCCACTAATATCCACTGCTAAGGTTCTTATCGTGTGTTATTGCCACGATAAGAGACTCCGTTTTCTTCGTGTCCCGCACGACTGTTTCTCACTATATTTGTTGTTGTTCTGTTTTTTCGTCCTTTTCAGTCAAAATGGCCGTCTTTTTGTATTTCTCAGAAATATTGGCCCGTCAATCGAAATTTTAAAAATTCAAATTTTTGGAATATCTAGACCCTCCTTCGCAGTAAATTTTCTTTACTAAGGCCTTTATTCTTTTTCTTTCGTGTCGCCGGAAGATTGCGCTGTGCCAATTTGGCAGAATGGCACAAACTCCCCGAACAAGTCACCATCAATGTCCCTATTGATCGCATAACACCGGGTTATCGTCAAGTAGTGTTCCAGTTCTCTGTAATCAATCTTACAAATCGCATAAGAAAATGAAATTTATCTACTCCAATTCAACTCACTACGTGTTCACAAATGGCATCGTACTACATCTCACTGCCTTTCAACATTTCCATGAGGAGTGTCCTAGATAAAATTTCTTTTTTGACTACTTACTTCACTTGCCATAAAACTTCTTTTCGCTCTTTGTGATTAAAAAGTTGGGACGTGGCACGGCCACGCACCCGTTAAAATTAACTTAACGTCACTCACCAAGTATAATCAGTTATTTATGCAGTCCTTTCAATATTAAAACTAAGAAACCATGTGGCTAGGAAAGTTATTGAGTTACTCACCCTTCTCGAGCGAGTTTACCCAAACTTACCATGCCGCCACACAGTGAAATGGTGTCTTACACAGGTTAAAAACTTCAGTCGTGTTTAAATAGGTAAATATACTCACCTATGTGCTATATATATACATAAAAAGTATAACTAAAATTTTCTTTCAACAATTTTAACAATTGTAACAATTTTCAAAGTCTGGTCTGACCAAACTAGATCAAATTAAAAAGTTTAACAAGTTCAATAATCAAACTTGGTTGATTGGTTCAAGTTTTAACACACAAAGACAATCAAGTTTTTTCTCCTTCTCTTCTTTTCTTGCTCACGTCTTCACTTGTCCTCTTCGTTCCATCATCTTCATTCCATTGCTTCTCCATCCTGATCCTCAGCTTCGCTGTCTTCTAGGACTTTCACCAGTATGTCCATGGAGTTGCGGGCCGTGCCCCAACTCTCCTGTTCCAACAGCCTCGGTTTGCAACAAGGTAGCAGGTCCACATTCACCTTTTGCTCCCGGTTCCTGCAAAAGATGTTGTGAAGACATAGGCTCACCTTTCTTTCTAGGTCAGCTCTTAAGACCTCTTTCTTCTCATCTTCAGTTACACAAGGCGCTCCAGCTACTCGCTTCACCGCCGTGGTGACCGCGTTTCTGTGCGTTAGGAATGCTCTCTTATAGGCTCCCGGTCCTATATCTAGCTGGAAAGATTGATATGCTTCCGTGTTCCTCGACATGTGACGCTTCGCGCATTCATACATCCATGACGTCATCACTGCACGGAACCAAGGCATCAACCTTTGCCTTGACCATATTCTTTCAATGGCTTTGGGTATTCTCAGAAACTTGCAGGTGGTTCTGAAAAGATCCAATTAACGGCTCATCTTCACGTTGCTCAGCTGCTCAGGAGTCGGCACGGCCGTCTCCTGTTCACTCGTGTCCGCGTTAGCCTCCAACCATCTCACTGCCAGCATGGCACTAACCACCACGATTGACACCTGTTGATTCTGATCGGGCAACCCCGTAAAGTACAACTCCTCCACGTCCCATACTAGCATCAGATTCCCGCGTTTGGGGTACCACAACGTCTGCGCCAAGCAGTGGCAAGGATACTCCCCATGGGTTCTCACTATGTTCCTTCGGGTCCGATACCCTGAAGCTCCCAGCAACGGTTCCACCTCCATCATAATTCTGTGTAAATCGTCTTTCTCTTCTATGGTGGGGAATTCAGTGGGTGACGCTCCACTCGCTTTCTGCTTTTGGAACTCGCTCACATTACCTTCGTTCAATCTCAGGAACTCTTCACCCACTACGTCTTGCAACTCGTCTTCAGATCTCTTCGGGACTGCCCGGAAGATCTTCGCCAACAAATCATATGACCTCTCCGACATTCGGGCCAACCTCACTCACTTTGGCACAGAGAAAAGTTGGCCAATCAACACCTGCTGCGTCCTCGGATCCATCACCACCATTGGCGTAGGTTACCTACTATTGCAATATGGCACGGAGCTTGAACCCACCAGATATTTTGAACCAGTAGGTTTATGATAGGCTTCACTATCCTTCAGATTCATTTCGTTTTCCAGAGCTTCTCGCCAGCCTCCGATCTTCTGCTCTGTCTGCAATGCTCCAGGGAATACTTCCACGCTGAGGGACGTCACTAGCTCATGGGCACGCTCCAGGCACTCAAGCGATTCTATCGAACTCGTCATGCTACAAAATCCCAAGGCTGTGGTCAAGTTTACATCCGTCACCCCATGACAGTCCGCGACCAACTCCATGCCACTCTTATCCGACATGCTCAATCTTCCGTACAATCGTGCCAGTTGTCGATGCTGCTCACTCAGCGTAATCAGGCAGTGTCCTAAGTTGCAAACTTGTCCTTCCATCCCACTATGTTGAGCCAAACATGTGCCTTGCTTCAACCAATTGCTCGATGGGCTTTCCTCGGCTAGCTCCGTGGATGGGTTGCTCTTCCGCTTCGTCAACCTCATGGCCAGCAGATGGTGTATCATGGCCAGATCATGTAGACTCGCGTCATTGTCCAGGTCTAACGTGATATCCGCCGTCATGTCCCAGATTAAACCGGCGTTAGGATGAGGACACCAAGAAGGCTTCATGAGTTCCCACATGGTTACTAGGCTGGTTTTCAAGGGACCGTCCCAAGAACCACAATCAAAACTCACTTGCCCCTTCAGCTCGGGAACCGAGGGTTCGACCACTCGCTCTTCTAAGATAATTCCCAGCTTGGGTTGTTCCACCATCAGCATTCCAGTTTCTTTAATCCGTTCGACCCAGAAATTGAGCACTATGACTTGCTCATAGTCGAAGTACGCTTCCCTGGCTTCTTCATTCACGAAGGGATTATACGCCATCCCCGGTATGCCAGACACGTATTGGAACGATTTCAGTTTCCCTAGTGTTGCAAAGTCTTTTTGTCCCCTGACTGCTTCAATCAACTCCCGGCTCACTTTCAATTCTTTGTTGGAATATCTTCTCACTTCTTCCAACTTGCGATAGCTTTCCATGTCATTCGACTCCCTATTTGGTACAATCAACGGCATATCCTGATACAGTTCCAGGAGTGCCCTAAGGAGGTTTCTTTCGCAATCTACTCCCTTTTGCCGAATGATCTTTATGCATTCTCCCAAAACAGGAGTGGGGATACGATCCACCACGAACCTGACAAAGCAAAGGGCATCCTTACGCTTAGCCCATGCTATCGCAGAATCGTCTTTTGAAATCAACGCTCGCAGAGCTCCCATCAACTCCAGCTCCTGTTCCCGTGATTTCGAATCATTACTGGCCTCATATTCCGCCTTCTTGATGCCCATCAAGCACCAAGCCAACCGTACTTGCAGGTCAGTTCTCGTGCACGGATGAGCCAGGTACGCTGCCACCGTCGCAGGTGCATGCATCGTCTCGTCGAAGTATCTCTGGAGGGCCGCCCTCCAAGAAATTTCTAGTAGCTTTTCTAATCCGATTTCGTTCGCTTCAGAGGACATTACCGTGCCGTATTCTTTTCGATTTAAGTTTGAATTCTCCGTAAGCTCTTTCAGATATTCCTGCATGGCTCGCTTCTCGCTCCAAGTCATCAGGTGCCCTCTCGCGGAGTTTCTCGCTTTCAACATCTCCACATAACCCCCTGCTGGATCTCCCATGTGGACCGATTCCGGCTCAGTGACTCGACTGTACTCGACCACGTCGAGTTGTCCCTCCAGTTTCAACTTGGCCATGTTGGTTCACGAGGGCCTGTAATCTTCAATTCCTCCAGATCCACACTGACTGATGATCTCCATCTCTAGCTTAGTGTCTGCCAGGGTTCGTGCTGTCTTCTTTGATTACATGGCTGTCGTGGTCAGACCTGCCAAGAGCATAGGGGGTATCAGGTTCTCTTTTTCTCCCCCCGGTCAGCGTCGCACCATCTCCTTGCCCGCTCTCGCCTGAACGACCTGCGCTTGTCAAAGAGGCCACCACTGCACTGGCTTTTGACTTCACCACTCTCTGGTTCACGGCTCGACTTCCTGTCTTCTCTTTCAGCCGCTTCAGCCCCTTTCTGGCTGGTCTAACGGGTAATTGCTTTGTGACCTGCTGATCATCGGCACTGTCCTCTGTAACTGACTCGGTCAGAACATCAGACTCCATGGAGTTCATTATTTTCTCCAGGACCTCACGCATGATGGGTTGGTTCAATCCCACCTTCATTATGGACTGCGTCCCATATCGTCGTATCACGTCCCATGACCTTTCCATGAAGTTCACTCGGCTCCAGGTTGCCCCTGTCTTGCCTTCTAGTTCACTTTGATATCTCTCCCATACCTCTTCCGGTAGCGTACTCAGGAAGGATACCCTCATTGACTCTTCATTTTTTCTCCTCCTTGGTGACTCATGGAGCAATCTTTGCGGATCCCTGCTTCTGCACTCTCTCGCCTGACTTATTGGGTCCATCGGGGATAAGTCGGCTAACGCCTCCTTTGTAGGGGACATGAAAGATGATGGCGTCATCAGCAACAGACTCCCATCGACTTCCCTATCGTCGTCTTCACTGAACCGGTATTCTAGCAAGTCTCTCTCCAACGCTCCTAGATCCGTCTCACCCGGTTTTTCCGTCTTTCCCTCGATGTCGTTATTGTACTGATCCATCAGTTCATCGTCATTTGCATCAGGTTTTGGCTTGGGTCCTGACGGGCCTTGTCGTGTGTCTATGCCCGAGTCCGGCCGCGCCGGTACGGTCATGTCTCCTGCGTGATAAAACAATTCATCGTTCACCAGGAATTCTACGGACTCCTCGCCATGTGGTGCCAGGTCCTCTATCGTTATGTATGAGCCTCCTCTGCTCTCCTTTGCCACTTCCAGCATCACTACTTTCACTTCTCCTGATCACTTCAGTCTTGATAAGTCATCTGTGGGAGTATACACCTCGTTCCACATTTCAGCCGAGATCTCTGGTCTCCTGGAAGGTAGTGCCTTGATCTTTTTCCTACTCCAAGCATCAGGAAATGAGAAGTCGAACGTGTGCGCGGCTGCAACATTCCAGCTGATGAAGCGCGGCTCCATCCCTTCACTCCACTTCAGCATTTTCTTCTCTGCCTCACGAGCTGCTCCGATGCGAGGGGCAACGACGGGAGACGTGACTCCCAACAACATTCTCATTATCGGTGGGTATCGAGGGCATTGGTCCGGCAGCGGCCTGGACCCGGAAAGCCACGCTTGCTGGTTCTCTTTCGCGTGTGCGTAGGCTTCTGGCAAGAGTGGGACTCTCCTTGCCGCTCCTGAATCTTTCACTACTGGTCTCAGATTCCAAAGCTTCGGGTTAAACTGAATGTGGGAAAGGTCTTCACGGCCCATTAACTTGAAGTGGTTGTTGAAATCCATCAACATCCACCCTGGCTCCGCTATTCTTCCGAACAGCCTATCGTCGCTGGCCAGCCTTCTCAGTTCCCTCTGCTCTACCCAATTCAGCACGGAACAATCCACGACTGAGACCAGGTTGACATACAACACAGAATTCCTGCACCACCGTGACGAATTCCCCATTCCGTGAATCAGAGCCAACGGATCGATCCGCATCATGACAGCAAGGGCATGCCACAATACTGCTTACACTCACCCGCATCCATCGCTACCTTATCTTCTCCCGTGACACTTCTGTTCTGTTGCAAGAGATATTGGAGCAGGAGAGTCCTCCTGTCTTTCATTTTCCTGAGCGAGGCGGTTTCCAACTGCGCGTTGAACTCACGACTTGTTCCCTGGAGCTGTTCAGGGTAACGCAACAGCACAAGCAAATCACCCAGTCGACCGTAGGTCATGGCAATCAGAGTCAGGAGTCCATCCAATCTCAAATCTGCCAACGCTTGGGTGAAGAGGTTCGCCGGTCCCTTCACGAAATTCTCATGACCAAATGTCACGTACAGGGCTAATATCAGGCCAATCGACAGCTTCCTGATATCCTTGACAAAGCTCGCGATCAGGTTCCGAGATGCCCTCTGGTAGCACGTCGACAGGAAGGATGGCGTCCATCCCACTCCCATTCCACCCAAGATGGCATCCGATCGTCCATATTGTGCCCTCGTGGCCAGTACGTCAGCTTGGAACTTGTCTAACGACATCGTGTTTACATCCTGCATCAATTTCAGCATCATACCCCCGGCTAACTCCCGGGCATCAAACAAGTTCTTCAGATACACGTGTATCTCTTTAGTCACTGCCGGCGCATGCTCGAACGCGTCTTCTCCCAAGGTGCACAGTCTTGGTGACAAGTACAACCATAAGTTGTTGTGCGGCTTCGTGCGCAAAGCCATTGCCATGAGATCTTCTTCCGCTGATGTCATGTTTTTCCTGACTGTCCTTCCCTGCTCATTCTCTGCGTGATCCATCTGTCTGAACCAGAGATCATCAGCCACCTGTTGTACTAACAGATTATCGTCATCTACCCCTGGTCTTAACTTCAGCAATCTCGCGAAGTTGGACAGCTTCAACCCCAGAACCTCATCTAGCACCAACCGAGTTGTGCTACAATCTTTGAGTCCCTGTATGGCATTGGAAATGTCAGCCCAAACGGCAGGAAGCTCAGATCGGGATGGGTAGTAATTGTCGGGGTCTACCACTCTGTTCGGGGCAGGAATTATCACATTGAACCGTCCCTCTGCTATCGTTGTGACCATCGTGTACACAAACTGAAGGGGTTCTGGCAATGCAGCGTACCCTGGTGACAACACAAAGACCACCTTCACTACATTTTGGGTGAAACGTTGTTTTGCTGCTGTTTCTACCTCAGCCATCGCCGAGAGCAATGTCATTATCGCCTCCCCTATGACCTCGTTGCTCGGGATTGACCCATCCGTCAGACGTGTCAACAAGCCCCTGCTTTGCAGATGATCATTTGAGCCTGCAACCACTATCACCTGCGGCTCCATGCTGACCACCCTTCGTACACTTATCATCATGCCTATTGCCTGTCCCTAGTCCAATTTAGGCGCCGTCAAGAAAATCACGTCGGGCCAAAAGAGAGAGCGGGGCGTGTAGAGATAATCCGAACTGGCCACAATCAGGTACTTGGCAGCTTTCATATCCAAGGGATCATAAGCGGCAAACAGGCCGTCACCAACCGGGGCCTTCAGTTTCCCATATCTCCTGTCATCTCCATCCACCGTGGTCGTTCGGGGGTAGTCCCTTGAATATTCGCCAGGCGTCTGACCGGGTGGTTTAGCAAACTGCCTGTACATCTTGTGATGCTTGTTATTAGGCTTGCTATCTGCCTGAAACTTGCCCTTACGAGCAGGTGGCGTCAGTTCCCGGGCTCTCTGGCTGACGTCCGTAAGAGACCGGGTATTCAAAGGTCCAAAGGTATTGTCCTGAGGCAATCCATTCAAGTCTGTGTGACGGAGCGTAGTCGTGGAGCTGAACTGCTCCTGCTCTGCTAGCAGCCAATCCACGCCCGGTATCCGATATAGTCGCGACACTGTGGGACTTCCTCCGCCGATCATTCTCATTGCGTCCTCCCGACACGTCAAGGTATTCATGTTCAACTTCGTTGACATGTCCGTCTTGTACTGTCCCCAATGACTCGGGTCTGATTGGTTCCAAAGCAGCACGCTGCCTGGTTCAACTCCCTCCGCTGGCACGGCCCTCGTAGAAGGTCCGGCTGCTGAAGCAGGGTTTGCCGTGGCAGGCGGGTCGTTCCTCCTAGACACGGTCTGGGAGTTGTTACTGTTCTGATCAACTGATCTCCCGAGTCGGCTTTCAAGCGGTTGTGTTCTGGGAGGAGGAGCAGTTCCTAGCCTCTCTCTTACGTTTGAGCTCGGAGCGACGGGTGCGGCTGCAGCCGTCTCCATTGCCAAGGTCCCTAGGCGGTTGACGAGGGATTCGGGCACGCTTGCCCTTATACTATTTCCTCCGGTCGAGCTGGTCCAAGCCAGAGAACTGGTCGCCCTCGAATCCTGCTCCACTTCCCTCAACTGCGTCTGAAATACCTCATTGACCCAGTGTCTCCCTCGTTGGGTGTTGAAATGTATTCCATCTCTGGTAAGCGCGATGTGATCAATCATGCGCAGCATGTTTTCGAGATCCAGAAGTCGCAGCTCGCCAGGGTTGATTCTCACCAGACTGCGGATCATTTCGTTCCACCGTGTCACGTTGCCATTCATGAAATCTGCCACTGTGGTGCTCACCAGCGGGTTTTGTGGTACCGTGCACAGCACCACAAGCCTGGGCCTGTACTTCTCCTTTAGTTCATTCAGGAGGCATACCAATAGGGGCTCCCACTTGCTCTCCGGAGTCACTGGGGCTCTCGAGACGTCGTTGGTTCCCAGCATTATTACCAGCGTATCCAGGTGATCTTCGCTCCGGAATTCCATCATTTTGATGACCTGAGCCACTGAGGCTCCTCCAAAGGACAGAGTGGTAGTCTGACCATAGACGAAGATTTCATTCAGATCCCTCACCAAACTGTCTCCTTTTGATCAAGTGGCGACACCCTGGGGGAATTACCTGGTCGCTCGTAGCGGGGTTCCAGCTCAAGTCATTCAGGCAGGCTCGAGGATGCTCCGCGGCCACTTGCGTGAACTGGTGACGTGCCATCAGATTCTTCCTAATGTCTACCACGCGGGACTCTTGAAAGGTTCCGCCATGCGCAGTCCCCGAGGACGCTACCGTGCGGGGTGCTCGCTCCGAGCTATTGGATGAATGATCACGACGTTGGGAAGGAACGATCCTACCCAATGTCCGCCCAGTGGTTCTGTTGATCTCATCCATTGTTGCTCTGGCCACTTGGTTGAATGATTCTTGGAACTGAGGAGCGAGATAGGTGTCAGAAGGGTCTGGTATCTAGTTCCTCTGACTGGAAGCAGACTGTTGTGCCTGCTGAGGAACCTTCTGACTCTTGTCTTGGGGCGTGTGTCGCTGGATCCCTCCGAGGATTTCATTGTCGCCAGAAATTCCTGTGACACTTGGCTCATCTTTGCCATATACAGCTCCTTCAGGTGCTTTATTTCATCCTCCTTGTAGGCCACCTGCAGATCTTCGTATTTCTTTCTCCATTCGTCTCTTTCTCGAGCTATCGCCCTATACTCCTGGAGTTTGGCACACAGCTCGCTCTGATCTCTCTCTTTCTTCTCCAACGTCTCAATCGTCTCCGACGTCTGGATTTCTATTTCGCTCACCCTCACTAGCTTCGGAGGAGGAGCAGCTGTTGGAGAGTCGACAGAATGTGACGGGCCTGGCCCATCACGTTGTCTTTTCGCTCCGATAAGTGGCTGCGCAGGTTGGACCGGCAAGGGCATCTCACCTAGCCGGTGGTCCCACTGTTCACCGAGTCCTGGCTCACGAGCCAGGTCTTGGCCAGACATTTCTCCACGCCGCCATCTCATCAGTCGGTTTCGACCTCTCTCGGCGGTCCCGGACTCACCGAAGGCCAACATCAACACGACCTCTGTAGGGCGATTCCCTCGACCCTCTCGTCCTAATGCATTGAGGAGCGCGACCACAAACATCGCCAGCCCCGGGTCTTCTCGTGTAAAGTCACAATCGGGCAGCCGCTGATAGATCTCGTCTAGAGTCGCTCCTAGACTCGCTGAGAGGAATTCCATTAGTTCGTTTGTGTCACCCATTTCTTATCGTGTTGATTCTTGTTGTCGTGTAGTTTCTTCCTGGTTTGTTTGATTCAATGAATTCAATAAACAATTTCTGATCAATCAAGATCTAAAAAACAAGTCGCGACTTAAAACCATTATTTTTGGATAAAACATCATTCAACTCTTTAAAACTCTTCATTGAAATTCTCTTCTCAATTCTGTTTTTAAAAATTTAGCACCAAGGTGGATCGTCCACCTGTATCTGTGTCAGGGTAGCACAAATGAGCGCTGTCACCTTGATGACCTGGAGTATTCTAGGTCTTTTATGACACAAAACATAAAACATATCATAACAATAACATAATCCCTAATATTGTACCTAAAACCTAATCCCAATCTAAAACTTGACACTAACTCTTATCAAGTGAACTTATTAAAACCACTTATCGCCAAACGCAATTCCTAGCATATGCTCAGATAGTATTTCTTGTGTAAGTAAACCTTTATGTCAGTTTCTGAAAATATCAAGTGTACAAGGCAGTACAACTCTCTCGGATGTAGCTTTCCCCTATTAGGATCATATACTGGTAACGAGAGAGAGGTCACTCCCCTTTCAACCAAAAAATTCCTGAGTCGAGTCAAGGCCAATACCAAGCTCTCTGGATCTACGTGTTGCCTATCAGTGGCCTTGGTAACCAGGAAACACAAACATTTCCCTGGTATCTGTGATGCAACAGGGAGCAGCGCTATCATCCCTCCTACACCAGGCCTCTGTTTCCATAAAAATTTGATGTTCTTATACTTTCTTTTGAAATCAGCCGCTAGTGCTGTTTTGAAGCTTACGTCCGCGGTTATCGCTATAGCGCACGTGCGTTCCGTGAGTATGAAATTGCTGTCCGTTATGACGATATTGTTTGAATAATGGTTCGGTAGGTCGAAATACGACTCAAAAATTCGTCCAAAAGGTGGTTTTTTTAGCATTCTCGCCCTCTGTCTCTAGTTCTCCGGTTTCTCTTGCCGATTCCATTCTTTTTATTATCAGATTTTCGGTGTGGGTGAGTCCTACCCCCACTCCCCGGACAAAAATATCCATCGACGTCCCCGTCGATCGCCCAAAATCTAGGAGATCGAGGTTGGATTGTGGAACACATAGAGGACCATCTGGGGCGACCCAGTTGGACTCGGTATTGTCATGACTGACGTATTTGATGACGTCTTTATCGACGTCCTGAATCGTCAGGATTTTCTCTTTTGGATCTGTCGGCAGATCACGGAGCCATTCGAGCACCCGCAAGTTCGTTAGTTCTTGCTCATGAGTCTGTTCCGCTGAACTCCACTTCCGGTTCTGATCGATCGTCGATCCAATCCTTATCCATGTCATTTACCAAGTCGATTTCTTCTAGCACCGCCACTTCGTCCAGTCCTACCAGCGAGTTCATCATATCACTTACAACTATCCTGTCTACGACGAAATCCTCGCCGTACGGATTGTATTTCTTTTTGTTTTTTCCTCTCTTGCTTTGGCGTGTTTCCATGGTGAGAGGGAAATCAGGCTGTATTCCTTTGTCAATTTCGATTTGTTCCGGGCAATCCCAGGTCTTCCTCGGCATAAGGTAGAGTTTCATTGTCCACCTCTACTCGCTCGGTCAACTCCAGATCCAGTGGTAGGTCGCAGTCGTCCACCACCTCGATCCCATCGTTTTTGTCGCGAGTATCCTTTCATTCACCTCACAAGCAGGATCTACTATCAAATAGTCTCCTTCTTGCATGTCCGCTGGGATGCACCAGTCCTCTGACGAGGCATTGTGTGGTTTGATATTTTCGTAATGAGCTGCTCTTCCAGTGCTCAATCGATAAAAGCGACCTCCTTGGTGCACCTCTGTTATCTGAAATGGACCGCGCCATTTCTTTAATAATTTCTTGGTTCCTTTTGGTGGAACCACTTCCTGGAACACCCAGACGTAGTCGCCAACTGAGTAGGCTTTTTCATCGGCTGTCCTTTTATCAAACCTCCTTTTTTGTCTAATTTGCGCCTGTTGCGTGTTCCTCCTGCATAAGTCATTGAGGTCCTGCTGTCTTCTAATAACATCCCGCACGTAAGTTTGCGGTGCTGTTCTCTTCCCCTCATATTCAGGGTAGAAAAACGTGAAAGGAAGCGCTTTTTTGTGACCCGTTAGCATCATGTGCGGACTTATTTCCGTGGTGGAATGCTCCGTGCTGTTGTAAGCACCCATCACTTGCGGCAAGTACTTTCCCAGTCATCCATGTAGCGTGAGCAATAGACTCTCAGCATGGTTACCAGTGTGCGATTTTGCCTCTCGACTAGGCCATTCGTTTGCGGGTGATAAGTGGTCGAGTGGGCCTGCGCTACCTGCGACCTTTTCATTAACTCCTTCGTGAGATCACCCACGAATGCTTTGCTATTGTCCGATTGGAATGTGATGGGGCAGCCATGCCTCGCTATCCACACATATGTCAAATGATCGCATGTTTCTTTCGCCGATGCTGTCATGCAGGGTGCTGCCTCCGCATACTTCGTAAAATGTTCGATCATTACCCGCACCTGGTTATAGCCCGTTGCTGTCATGCAGATTTTCTGATGATCAATTTGCACCACTTCGTTGAATCCCGACGACTCTATTGACTGTAGGGGGAGCCTTAGTTTCCTGGGATCCTTCGCCTGCTGACATGACAGGCATGCGGCGATCCACTTCTCACAGGCCTTCTTCAATCCCGGCCATTCGAATCGTTTCTGTATCCTGTTGTACACTTTGTCCACGCCTTGATGGCCCATCTGATCATGTGATCGAAAGAGCAATTCGGTCTGGTACAACTGTGGTAGCACTATTGAATTGTACTTATAAAGGACCTTGTCCTCCTCTTTACGTTTACAGGCTACGATTCCGTCCTTGTTCAGGTACAACAAGTCGTTTCTCTTCAAGTAGAATTGCTTCAAGATCTTGTAGCTGTCTTCTTCCAAGTCTCCCTTGTCAGGTGCTCCATTCTCGATCCATCTCTTCAGACTGCTCGTCATTCTATCATTTCGTTGAGCCCTTAGGAGATCCGACAGCCTGTACCTGGCTTTCAAATAAGTCTTTACCACGTTCATTTGCCCACTCATTATTTCCGGAGCATGAGCATCGTCCATCAACTTGACACACCATATCTTTTTCAAAGGCGTTGCTTCCTGCACAGATGGTTCCAGATTGGTACAGACGACCGTACCAAGTGGCAGCAATCTGGTTGGGCGTTTCGAAACTGCTATTAGCTCGAGCTCGTCTGCGGCATTATCTACCACAGTGCCCTCTTCATCTGAGGTGTATCTGTCCCTGTCTGGATCCTGATGCGTTTCTCGTTCCAGCCCGCGCTGCTTCCAGTCTACTAACAAGGAGTGGATTGCGATCTCTGTTATATCGGAATTGGAAGTTGTTTCAGATGTGTTGTCCCAGGACTGGGGCCTCGAGTCAACACTTGAGCCGACTGATTTCCCAACATCATATTCCATGTTGTCTGTGATGTTTCTCGACTCCCCGGACAAAACTCTGTCCATTGGTTGCTTTGAATCTGACTCCCCGGACAAAATTCTGCCCCTAGGTGATCTCGTCAACATCTCCCCGGACGAGTCATCCTGCACGAGCTCAAAAGTGTCTGACTCCTCAGACAAGTCGTCCTTGACGGGCTCGAAGGTATCAGACTCCCCGGACATTGTCTCGTCCCCGGACGAACAATCTGGGCTCGTCTCGTATTCTTCTCTTGCATCCGTGAAATGCACTCTTCTCGCGAAGCTGGATTTCGACTTGATCCTGACTTCCTCTGTGGCTTGGGTCTGATTCAGTGTCCCATATTCAGTGAACGAAGTTCTCAACAAGACCTCCTTCGGCATCGAGCTCACCAGCTGGTTGACTATCGACCTGCAATCCCGTTCAACACCTCGGCTGCGAATGGACACTGGCCTCTTCTCTGTTCTCTCATTGACAGTCAACCGCTGCATGGTCTCCATCCACTCACGATCATGCCTATCCACTTCCATGTCCAACAAGTCACGGAGCTTTCCCATGACGTCCGGCGCCACGTTCACCGTCCTGTTCAATAGAGCCATGCTGTTTATACCCAGCCTGGTAAGTTCTTGCTGTACCAAATTGGATCGTACTAGCAGATCCAATGGAACGGGCTCGTCTCTGGCTAAAACCTTTATCTCCGCGGCCGTCTCCACTGGAAGGTCAGGGTGTCCGGGTATAGGATGCCCTGACTTATCTAACCACCTAGTAATTGGCAGTTTGTCGTAGGTTTCCTTGTCCAGAAATGAAAACCCGTCTTTGATCTCCGATTGATTAGCCTGCTTCTCCTCGAGGCGCTCATAGAATTCTGTCTTTTTACTGAGGCTGTCTGCGTTCTGGTGCTTGTCACGGGTACGATGCTCTATGATCATGTGTTATCCATCCAGGCGCACGATCCAACGACCAATATACCTTTGATCCATCGAATAGGTTTTCAGCCAGGCAAGGGCACGATTGTCCACACGCAACTTGAAGGGAGCACTCCCCAAGTAGGCCCTGTATTTTTCCACGAAAGTGATCACCGCGAACATCTCCGCTTTTGGTGCGCCGTACTTCATCTCAGTATCACTCAGGACTTTACTCCCGTAGGCTATCGGACGAAGAACCGTTCTCCCGTTCCACTCCTGCTCCTGGTGAAGTATGCCCGATATCGCAACCACTGATGCATCCGTCTCCAGCACGAACATCCCCTTCTCTGTTGGCATGCCGAGGACCTGTGCCTCGCAAAGTTCACGTTCTCATCAACCGCTGCATGGGGTATATTTTGTCAGCATACCCCTTGATGAACTGTCGATAATAATTAGCGAATCCCAAAAAACTCATCAGCTGTGTATCTGTTTTAGGTGCCTTCCAGGTCAGCACCGCTTCAACCGCTTCAGGATCTGGTCTCACTCCATGTTTATCTATCAGGCGGCCCAGATACTTTATGGAATCTCTGAGGATTTCACACTTAGAGGGTTTACATTTCAGACCCGCCTGCTTCATGCAAGAAAACACCCCCTCCAACCTCTCTATATGGTCTTTTAAAGTTGGTGTTGCAATCACGACATCATCGACATAACACATGATGAGATTCCCGTATTTCTTAGTGACGCTCGTGAGTGCCTGGGCCATCAGTCGCTGGAATAAGGCCGTCGCGTTGCACAATCCTAACGGCATCCTCTTCCACTGGAACAATCCCAGCTCGCACGCGAAGCCTGTTTTTTCTCGATCTTGCTTTCGGAGTGGCACCTGCCAGAACGCAGAGCCCAAATCCAACGTCGAGAAGAACTTCGCGTCTCCCAGCTTGGATAGGCTCTCATCGATGCGGGGAATCGGGTATGCTTCCTTTATAGTCACTGCGTTCAGATAACGGAAATCACAACAAAATCTGAGTTGTCCCCCTTTCTTTTTCGCCATGACCACGCCACAAGCCCACGGGGACTTCGACGGCTCGATCACGTCATACTCCATTAACATCTCGATTTCCTTCCTACACGCTTTTGACTTGTGAGGGGTCATCCTTCTCGCCCCTTCCCTATGAGGTACCGAGCCCTCTTCTATCTCAATCTCGTGTTCTACAAAATTACAGCAACCTATGTCGGCCTTATGTTTCGAAAAAACGTCTGCGTTCCGACTTAGCACCGTTCTGAGCGAATCTAGTTCCATGTCTGATATTTACCCTTCAAATGTTCTATCTCAGGTAGGACCGGTTTATTCGCTGCTAACTCTGTCTCTGTCGGCCTCTCCGGAAAGTTGGAACTACTAGACAGCCCATCATCTGTTTCCGACTTCATTGAAAACAATTTCCTAGAAGATTTCAATTCATTTACTCTCTTCATTGTACATTCTTGGTTCGCATGCAATAGACATTTAGTTACATCAAACCTTTTCAAGTTCTCCACACTCTGAAAGTCTGTGTTCAGAGGCAAAGCCTAGCCAAGTTTCTTTCCCCTCTGTATTGTCACTGTTGTTGCTTCTGTGTTCAACAACACACTCACACACAGTCCGCTCTCACACAGTGAGAAGCTTCTTCCGAAAATAGCTGAGCTTTTACAGTTTGGATTTGGTACCAGACACACCTGTCTGTCATTGCTGAGCTCATTCAAGTTCCTCATCCTAAACGTCGCTACTACGGCTTGGTTTGGTTTTAATCTAACTTTTCGATCCAGAAAAATCGGCACCTTGGCCTGGTTAATTAGGATCTTATTAAGGGGTTTCTTTTCATACTTTCTCTCAGGATCCTTGATCCTAATCAACCCGTCATTGAGATTGATCGTGACATCAAAGTTGCGTACGAAGTCCCTTCCTAAGATGAACTGATCGGATTCGTCCAAATTCTCCACTACTAGGAAGCTCATCCAAAGATGTCTTCCTCCGAGCTGCAGTGAAATGATCGGGGTTCGTCCAGTCACATAGATCGATCCCTGATTGGCATCTGCCAACCTGATGTTTGTCGGTATGAGATCCGACCTCTCGAAACCCATGTCGGTCCAAGTTTTGACTGGCATGACACTAACCACTGACGATGAGCCCTCTGATGAGCCCTCTGACGTTTTCTTCATGATCCTCGTCGGTCGCGTCTACGTCGTCGAGAAAATAGCCTATTGCCTTCATGTTCTGTTTGTATGCAGAACACGCAGAAACGTGATGGTCCATCGAACCACAATTCGCACACGACCTCCTCTTATCCATGTCATCGCGAGGTTTGTACCAACTGGAGTTCGCACCAGTGTTTGTCCCACTATAGTTACCATAATTGCTGTAACGGTTTTGCGCCCTCGGTTTTATGAGTAAATACTCGCGTGACTTCATACGCAAATCATCGAGCGTGGGTACCTGGTCAAGTGACAGCAGGGTGAAGTGTGTGGCCAACATCGTCTTCAACTCCTCACTCTTTACTCCGTCCATGAACTTCGAAGCAATCGCCAAGTTGCGCTCGGATTTTCTCTCATCGGGATTGCTTCTCCTCTTAAGCAATTCAAGGTCGTCCAAAAATTTGTCTATGGATTCGTCATCTCTTTGACGCCTCTTTTCGAACTTCACCATAGCCTGGTGCCCTTGTACACCAGAGCCGAAACGATTCAGCAGGATGTCGAATATCTTGCGAGCGCTGTCTCTCTCATTGGTTCTTTTCGCCATTACACAGTTTAGTGCAGTACCCTCCAGGTTGCTCGTTAGCGCGCTGCACTCTTGTTTCTTGGAGAGACTCTCTTCCTCAAAGTGTAACTTCATCACCTCTATCCAAGTATCAATGCAGCCGTCTGACTCGTCTTTGTATGACTTCAGCTTTTTCAGTGTCCTTCCTGACTTCTCTCCTCTCTCGGTTGACTTCGAGAGTTTGGTGATGAATGTTTCTAGAGATCTGTTCAGAGGCTCAAACATCGAAGCATACATCGTCGTGTCCTGTGAGACTGTAGTCAGATCTCGCACTAAACTGACTTGTGGCACAGTTGGCAACCTTGTCTCCGGAGTAACATCTGCCTCCGGCGGGACTGGATTTGTCCAGCCAGGCCTCGACGGGGCTGCCCTTGGCCGCTCCCTATTCCTAGGTTCGTAGTTCGTTCTCGAGCTTTGCTGGGCTCTGGCATAGCTGCCCGTACCATCTCCATCATTCGCATGGCGTGAGCGCTCCCTTGGGTTGGAACGCTCCTCCCAATTGCCCCTGTTCAAGATCGCGTCAAGCTTCCGCATCATTAAGTCAGATTTGGCATCTAACCTTTTTTTCCAGGCTAGTCATCGTGTGGGCGTAGGTACTGTCATGATCGTTCAACAATCGCTCGATCTCCCTCGTCATCCTAGCCTCTCTTTCGTGTGACTCCTTGTTTGCCTGTGCCAGGCTCTCCGCCAGGCATTGATCGGTTTTGCGAATCAATTGAGCCTGATCAACCCTCGCCTGCGACTTCACGTGCGTTAGTTTATCTCTCAGATTCTCTCGACCTTGGTGAGCTCTCTCATCAACTTGATCTATTCTCTTAGTCATGTCCCGTCTCAGTTCATCCAGACCATTCATTACGCCAGCGAACATGTCGCTTATATCGCCAGTGGCCCCAAACGACGGGGTTAGTCCCAAAGAAGATGAGGTCAACTGCGGCTGCAGCCTGGTGCTTGATGACGCACCGCCTTTTTGCTTGCTCATCGACGTCATCAATCTGTCGAACGTTGATGACGCTCCCATTGTTATACCATCTGACATGGGCCTGGTCGGCGAGGCGGTCGACGCCTTCCTGCTCATGTCGTTCATTGGGCACGGTGTGAAGTTCACATTCGGATGGGTTATCTCCGGGTAGTCATAACTGGAAGATAAACCTTCAGTTCGTAGTGACGCCATGCGCTCATCATACAAAGACTTCCAGCTCTTCTTGGCCTTCGAACCCTGTTGTTCTTCACTCGGGCTTATACTCGACATCATCGCGTTGTTGCTCTGCTTGGCCAGGGATGAGTGGGTATTAGCTGAATGTGAATTTTCTCTCCTCCACCTATGACTCTTGGTCTCCGATTTGGACATTCCCTTGAATAACACTTCCTCTCGCGGCTCGACCTCGAATGCCCTTGCTCAGCCTGGGAATCTTGGTAGTCGATCCTAACGAGTCCCTGCGTTGAATACTTTGTGACAAATAACAATATTCTTATTATTTAATGGCGATGCACACGTGCCGCAACAAGTTCAAGTTAAATTACTTAACGCTGCCTCTTCGATCTCATAGGTATCAAGAATGTCTATTAGATTTCTCAATGACAATCTTAGCGATTCAGCTAAATTTACACACAGGGCCTGCTCAGTACTGATATAATGCTAACTCAACCCTGTTGTATAGTATAACAGTCTCACAAAATTTTCACAAGATATAATCAACACACAAAACACAATCGATAATCAGATAAGAATATCCTACAGGTGACAGTGATCTTTCGTCAGTATCAATTTATTGCCACACAATTTATCAAGTCACTGCTTTGTTAAAATCAAACAATCCTTGGTAAAAGCAGTGATGATTCAGAAACAGATCAATAAAACTTAGTCTTAAAGAAAAAGACTTCCCTCAATCGGAACGATCCGAAAGAACGAAGCCCATTACACAGTCTTCTCAAGTGAGTGTGTATTTGCCTAATACACCCACCGAGGTCTTCTTTTAGGTGTCCTGCGATTGCCCGAGCTGTCCTATTAAGTAGCTCAAGGCAACCTCTGATCGAAAACTTCTAAAGTCTATGAAAAAGCTCCCCCACACCCGGAACGCTCCAAGTGCACGAGAGCAGGGAACAACTTTTCTTCTCAAGTGAGTGTGTATTTGCCTAATACACTCACCGAGGTCTTCTTTTATTTGTTCCCGGATTGCCCGAATTTTCCTATTAAGTAGCTCAAGGCAACCACACAACCAAAATCACAACCAAAAAAAAATTTTTGTTCGGGTACTTCTGATACACCCAACCTAGAATCCAAAGTTGATCACAAATTTCCGGGTCAAAATGGGCTCCTATGATCCTAATAAGCACGCCTAATATCCTAATATGATCTTAATTAAATGGATATTTTCCGTTTCCCAAATTGCCACAGGTTTCCTCAAGTTTCTAACAAGGAAGGTTGTTAGAAGATTTAAGTCACTCCGCAGGGTTACTTCGGAGGGTTGTTAGGACACTTAGCCTACTCCGGAGGGTTACTTCGGAGGGTACCTTAGTCACCCAAGAGACTTCGGAGGGTCCCCCTTAAATCACTAAGTAGGGTCAACAAGAGGCTTAATATGCTCCGGAGAGTTACCTCGGAGGGTTCTTCCAAAATTTTCTAATTTCTGAACCTCACTTAGAAGGGCCTTCAATTAACTTCAGCAAGCGTCAAAACAAGCTAAATTCTCTATGGGGGGCTGTTTTAACTTCTTTGGATGATCTCGTGGAAGTTTTCCACTAAGGAGGGTTGCTAAGGGGTTTAGCTGACTCCGGAGGGTTACTTCGGAGGGTTCCCCAAAAATCAAGAAAAAGGGTTATGTTACCGCGATAAAGTCTCCAAAAGCAGTCCACCTGACTTAAAACTAGGTTGGCTGACACGTTCAACTTTCCCAGTAGGATAAAAAGGTGTTTTGATAAAATTTTCTGCCGCTCGGAGGGTTACCTGTAATTTTTCTTTTCCGAGATTATCAACCCAAAAACGGTTGCGGTCCGAAAAAGTGGTCCAAAACGTCGACTTATGGTACCAAAATTATCCCGATTGATTGGCTAGTCTTTGAGAAATTGCCAAAAACGTGTTTGTCCAAATGGGCTTTTTTCACCACCTATATAGGTTCTGAGAAACTTTTTCCGCAATTCCTATTGAAAGTGCCTAAAAATAATTGAAACGAGCGTAGTAGCCCTGTACGGCACTGGAATAATGCAACAAACCGGACCAAAATTGGTTTGGAGACAAAAATTTGGCCAATAACTATCAAATTTGGACCCTCCGATTCTTTCCTTTTCCAATCCTTAAGTCGTTAGATCTATCCACGGAGCTAATCGGAGGGTTACTCAAGAATTTTTCTGGCAGCCGAGCACGTTATGCTAGCACGCTCCTAATACAAAAAAATTTATTGCTCTAACTCTAAAAACTCAAAAACTCGATCCCAAAAACAGATTGACAAAATTCAGAAAATTATTGAAATTTTGATCGAAAGATTTTGGTTTTTTCCAACTTCTACTGAGTCTTTTCTCACGCGATTTCTTTAGTTAGGGGGATCGAACTATGTAGCTACTCCCTATATAAAAGTTTTTGCTGTTCGGAAAACCTCGGATATCCAAAAATTTGGGGGTCTACAGTTTGGTCGAAAATCGATAATTTTCGATTAAATTTGGTTGTTTCTTGGGTCTAATTAGGAGATAAGTAATATATAATAAGGATAATAACCTATTAGTAGTCGTTAATGAATAGTACTATACCCTCCTTTGCACCAAAATACCCGAATTAAGACCCTTAACTCGGAAATTTGTAATCGATGAAGAGTACAATCGGACCGCGCCAATCGTGCCCCCCACCACTTAAGTTTTGATGAAATAGTACCCGAACGATACCAAAATTGTTTCAACGATACCCAACAGTCGTTGTGGATGTTGTCCCTGATGTCCTTGTTGAGTGTGGAACACGTCGGTCAGCTTGCCACTCTACCCTCCGGCCACCGGCAAAATCACCATTAACGTGCTTAAATACTCAAATTAAACAACTCAAGGGAGGGTATCCAACCCTTCACCAAAACACACAATCTTTCTGTCAGAAATGATATAAATCAATCTGAAACAACAAAAAATAGGAAGGTCAGATCACATCTCGTCCGGAAATAACATATAAACTGTCACTTTATGTTTTGTACTGTTTTTGGTCTTTTTTGGATTTTTTGCTGTTTTTTGTACTTTTTTTTGTTTTCAAATAAATTTATTTTTGGCTTTTTCTTGGTTATGCACTATTTTTTTTTGGTTTTACGCTTTCTCTTTAACTGTTTTTGGTCCCGGGACCTTGGGACAAGCGGGCTCATGACTTCCCACCTAACCCTCGATTGCCACGATAAGAGACTCCGTTTTCTTCGTGTTCCCGCACGACCGTTTCTCACTATATTTGTTGTTGTTCTGTTTTTTCGTCCTTTTCAGTCATAATGGCCGTCTTTTTGTATTTCTCAGAAATATTAGCCCGTCAATCGAAATGTTAAAAATTCAAATTTTCGGAATATCTAGACCCTCCTTCGCAGTAATTTTTCTTTACTAAGGCCTTTATTCGTTTTCTTTCGTGTCGCCGGAAGGTTGCGCTGTGCCAAACTGGCAGAATGGCACAGATATTTTATCCGTAAGTAAATTGAAATGTTTTTTTTTTAACTTTTTTTAAAATATTTTATCCATAACTAATTTGAAATTGTTTTTCCTTTTTTTAAACTTTTTTGTAATTGTTCATAAGGGGTTCAATCGGATAAAAATCTGCTAAAAGGTGTCGATAATTGCTAAAACCACGTTAACAACCCAACTATTTCACTCATTTTTCTTCTATACTCTCTCTTGTTTTTAAAAGATTAATTACTTAGCCGGCCACTTTTTCTCGACCTTTAAACAACTTTTTCTTTTTATCGGTATTCGAATCACGGCTGAAACGGTTTCAATGTGATACCACTCTAAAACGAGACGCTTCAGTTTCTAATATTTTAAAGTTTTTTTGTCTATTCAGCTTGCTTATGAACTAAACTTTCCAACGTTGGTATTTGTAAATCTTTTGAAATATTTACTAAAATCTGTTAAGCTCAGCAGAGCATGAATGTCATATATCGACATACTTTTTTACATTTTTTTTACAAATTTTAATTCAAAAATTGAGTTTCCAGCTACGTCTGGACCTTCGTCATCAAAATAGTTCATGAGAATTTGTTTGTCGGGATCAATCGATAAAAGCAATTTGATAATTTGCTTATATTAATGTATTAACATTTATTTGAAAACTTTCATCAAGTAATGAAATGAAATTGACTAACTTTGCTAATCAGTTCACTGTGGAAAAAAAAAGGTTGAAAGCTTTGGTTTCTAATTTTGTAGTGTTTTTCTGGGATTAAGATTCGCCGCAAGTCAACTTGAAAAATGCCCTTTTGTGTAAGAAAGTATCTTTTGTAGGGTTAAGGAAGGCAGTCTTACAGCAATCTTACAAAATTTGCATGAATCGTGCTAGTTTCATGTTTTTTTTCTGATTGAATGTTCAGGCTTCATAAACTTGAAAGGTTCTTGCAAAAATTGCAAACCAGTTCCAGTTGTTAGATATTTTGGAAGCCAAAACCTTTGGACTGTCCATTTTTTTATCACCAATGAACATTGTTGCAGTTTAGAGAATGAAAGTTAAAAATATTTGCTCAAATAGAATATGTTAGACATCTTCAACAATGCTTTTACAAAATCTTGCAAGGCATATGCAAGGGTTTTCCTTTCAAAATACACAACAGAATTTTTAAAAAGGTTTAATTTTTCAAGCTCCAAGATTATATTTTTTGCGCTATCAATAAAAATAAAATTGGTTCATCAAAAACTGTCACCTTGTAGTTTATATGGCAGATAGGGGATGAGTTTTAAAAAGCACAAAAAACTTTTGAACTTTTTCTATTGAAAAAATCATCATATCTATGTAGTGAACAATAGATTTAAAAAGGCAGTCGGAAACTCAAGGCTTCGCCCTGATACGAGCAGTCTCGTTGCAACTTTGTGCTGAAATTAGCTAAAGTTCGTATTCTCCCAAAACTTCAAAAAATAGACAAAAAACTGGATGATATCCGCTCAATGAAATGACGATCGATTTTGTGTCTACATTGTCGCAAACTTAGTTGAACATCTCAAAGCGAGCTTTGCTGAATTGGTATTTTGACGAAAGCTTTCAACCTTTGTGCGAATAAAGTAAGCATTATCAGGGTAAGACATAGCGAAATAAGCAAATTTTTAGTCTCCATTTTTAAGTTATCAAGCTGATTTAATAGTTTATTATCAAGCTGATTTAATATTAAATTACAGGCAATATTTCTCCAGTGTTTTATGATGAATTATATCAAACTATAAAGTACTGCTGAGTTTTGAATTATTTATAAAAGTAATGAGCGATAACATTCAACATGGGGCAAATCGTGACTGATAATAAATCATTTTGTTGACAATTTCTGACGCAGTCGCAAAGATTACTCTATGGTGGGTGCTTCGAGATTTGTACCAGATAATGAATATCAAAGATTTGTTTTATAATTATTGGTACCATATTCACACGATCAATTTTGTTTCATAACATGCGGTTATCAAAGTCAGAATTGGACGGTATAAATCATAGTTTGTCAAAAATAGTAGTTGCCAATGAATGGATGAATCTGTTTTCAACCTCAATGCTGAAAACTCTGACTTTTTTTAGTGTTAAATACGTGCGCCACCAGTAGATTTTTATTGAACTTGAGGACTCAATCGTCGCGTTCTTTTGTAAAACTTGACCTCCTACGCTTGAATTTTTTGAAGGCAGGTTTCCACAAAAGAAATAGGATCCTCCCTTTTGGGTGTCCGAACCTACCAAAACCCCTCAAAAAGACCATAAAATTGCGGCCCACTAGGAATTGTTAAGTTGCACGGGATTAATTCACTACCCGGGTCGAGGTTTGCAATTTATGCTACGGACTCAACCCAACTAATCTAAGTTTCGACTAAGTTTTAGCGAAAAAAAAATTCGACCGTAATCGACTAGGGACATTATTTTCGACCATTTCAGATCATTAACAAACAAAACTGCTTGTATCAGGCTTAAGCCTTGAACGTTCCGACTGCTTTTTAGAGCCTATGAAGTATTGTTTGCCCTGAGAAAATTTGTGGAATTTTCAGAACAAAAAAATGGATATCCTTATCCAACGTGCCTCTCAAACTACAAAGTGATACATTAAAGCAAAGTATTAACAGGACCAAATAGCATGCCTCAATTCATTTTGAACAATTACTAAAATGGATTAAATCCCAGCTTACGCATGAAGTAACTCGCTTGTTAATTATGCCAAAACTGCCAAATTGGCAAGCTTTAAGGCCCAATAATTTCACAAAAATTGATCAGAAGTAAATATCTTTTCAAATTGAAGCTCCAGGCAGCAATACGTTTCGACTGGTAGAAAAAACCTTTCCCGAAAACTAGTTAAAAGCTAAAAATTGAAAAACAGGGAGATATACCAACCCGAGAACAAATGATCTGATCAGTCTTTTTATTCGGGAGTTAAAAAAAAAGTTTGACTCAGTTCGACCAAAAATTTTTTTTGCGCTTAAGGTAGGAAAAAAACACGACTGATGAAAATGGCCAGTTGTGTGCAAAAGGGAAACAAGATTGCTCGTACAGGGTGAAGCCCTGAGTGTTCCGACTGCCTTTTAGGGTCGATGGAGCAGTAAAAACATGAAAAAATTCAATGTAGGAAAATAAATAATAATTTTAAAAAATGTTTTTTTTTTCTTCTAAAACATCCCCCCACAAGCCATAATAAGAACAAAGTGATTACTTTTGCTCGTATTAACAAACAAATTAGGCATATCGGCTTACTTAAATCAATTTAGAAAGATTTCTAAGGCAGATTAAATCTCCGCTTACGCGTTAATAGCGCGAAGTATATCAATATATCGCTCGTTAATTGTTAAAACTTGGCCGAAATGGCAATCCATAAGGCCCCATAAATTTACAAAAAAAAGATAACAGGTGAAATAGCTTTTCAGATTTAAACTCAAGACAACAATAGCTTTTGAATGGGATAAAAAGTTCCGTCAAAAAAGGCTAGTTAAAAAGTCAAAACTTGTCTGAAGAAAAAACCCACCCGGAGCACAAATACCACGTTAATTTCGCTACGAAAGTCGGAACAAAAAGTATACAATGATCGTATTCAGAAAAATCTGTGCTTTTTGCACATCATTTATCTTATCGGTTACCTTTATCATTTGTGTAATTATTCTTATATTTTGCTTCTGTTGTTTTCTCTGTGCACTGGCTGCGAAGTTTAGGAATCTAAGCTCGACTTCATAGAAACTCGTTGTTGTTTTTGTTTTGACAACTCTACTTAGAATTACCAGGATATTAATTCAGGATATAAATTTTGATAACTCTACTTGGGATGTCCCGAATAAAAAATCAATCTTTTTGAACAGCTAACCTCAAACGTGTTCAAATGTATTGAAGGCACTCCAAATTTGACTGAGAAAACTTTTTTGTTTAAAATTTGATCGCGATTGAAAAAAAATTGTTTTAAAACAAAAAGCAGCGCAAAAACAGTGAGCAAATCAACAAAAAAAATTTCTGGCGACAATGTCTGCACATTGAAGTTTCACCAAATGTTCTCATTTCGACTAAATCAGCTTAGGGTAAATAACTGAATAAAAATATGGAAATAGTTGATGAAGGTAATCATATAGTGGGCAAGTGGCAAACAACACTCCGACTACGAACGTATTCAGAAAGTTCTACGCTATTTGCACACCATCCGGCTTCCCTTATTGTTCGCACAACTTTTTCATATTCTGCTTCTACCATTTATATTGCATTTTTTGCTTTTTGCTTTTTGCACTGTGCAATGGCTGTGAAATTTAATGACTTTAATTTTGATGCCAAAACTGTCTGTTAATGATTATGTTCTGATAATCTCGGAACAGTCCAAGAAACTTTTGAAAAATTTCAGATAAAGTTGTAGGTGCGTGAGCACGATGGTTGAGCTCGACTCAACGAAGCTATACTTTGAAAAAATTGACGCAAAACAAAAGCAGTTTCGACCAACTCCACCTAATGAAAGAACCGATGTTTCTGTTGTCTGATCATAAAAACAATACTTTTCGGCTATCTCGGCAAAAAAATAGGTTTATTGGCGTTGAACTCAACAAAATGACATTTTGATGAAAAATTTGAATCAGAACTTGACAAATTATGCAAATTTAACTTTGTTAGTTTTTTTATCATCACGCAGGTGGGTTTTTAATTTTTTTGAAGAAATAACACAGGTGTTAATGTTTTTTTTTAGTTCGATTGTCTCAAAAAATATCAAAATGTTTTAATGCATTAAAGTTTTCTATGATTTCGTTATTTTGTTAAGAAAAAATGAGGCTTCTAGTTTTTTTTTGCCTGAAATCAGGTGAAGCCCTTTGCTTGAATTCGACTTAGTTTAGTCTTTTCCTACTCTGTGTTTGATTATGTTTTGATATCAAACTTGAGATGAGGTTAATTTTTATTTCGACTCGTTTTTTCAAAGATTTATCTGATATATGCAAATAACCCTAGTTTTCATATATTAGACTATGTTTTTTTCTTAATTTTATTGAACAAGACTGCGATTTGAAATAGTAGAAATTATGCCAAAATGCTTGTGCTTTCATCTATTTATTCGCATCCTTTTTCCGAAGAATAGTTTTATTGTTAATATCGTGCGCTTGCACTGATTTCGGCCCGACTTTAAAAGTGTGATATCGTTTTACTACTCGTAATCCTATTTTCTTCTGTCGATCCATAACTGTTTTTCGTCTCGTAGGTTCCAGTTGCAAACGCTCTCATATATCATTGTATATTCATACCTCATCAAGAATTCTGAAGGAGAAAAAAAACAATTATGGCAGCTTATTTTTTATGATCAGAATTTGGGAACGAAATTTTGCCATTTGAACACTGCTATTTTACCAAATTCCGCTTCAAAAGTCGGCATTCCAGGATTTAAAATGTATTAGCTTTTAGAACATTGAAAGTTAACAACAGCCATTTTTGACAATGGCATATAATTTACTGAATTAAAGCAGCTTCTATTTATTTCGGAGTTATTATGTGAGCGATTTGGAAACGAAAAAAAAACTTCTTCATATCAGCGGTATATGCCATTATAAAAAACGGTAGTTTTCGAAAATATTATGTTTGTGTGATTTTTTTCCAGATTTCGTTTCAATCCTCGATCATGAACTAATTCAGGCAAAATAGAAATCATTGGTCGAAATATAGTGTTAGGCAATTCTCAAATGAAGTTGTAGGTGACTAAACTAGATCGGTGTTGTTTCAAGGAAACTATATTCTGCATGAGCCGAGCCGCAACAAAAAGTTGTTTCGATCAACTCCACCTAATCAAAATTCGATGTTTCTGTTTTTTGAACAAACAACGATAAATTTTAACCATCTCGGCCGAAGAGAAATAGGTTTGTCTGATAAAGTGTGCAACTATAAAGTGTTAGTTTTTTTATTATCAAGCAGGTGATTTTTTAATTTTGTTCGAAAAGATAAAATAGGAGTTATTGTATTTTTTTTAGTTTGAATGACAAAAAAAATAAAAATTTTAATGCATCAAAATTTTCTATGATTTCGTTATTTTGTTACGAAAAAATGAGGCTTGTTTTTTCCTTAAAAATAGGTGCAGCGCTTTCCTTGAGTTTGACTCAGCTTGTTTCTACTCACTGTTTGATAATGTTTTGTATTAACAAATCACTTATGGCATTTCGGCTTACTTAAATCAATTTAGAACGATTTCTAAAGCAGATTAAATCTCCGCTTACGCGTTAATAGCGCAAAATATATCGCTCGTTAATTGATCAAACTTGTCCAAAATGGCAATCCATAAAGCCCCATAAATTTCAAGTTTAAGCTCAGGACAACAATAGCTATCGAATGATATAAAAATGGCTAGTTGAAAAGTCGAAATTTGTCTGAAGAAAAAAAAAACCCACCCCGAGCACAAATATTCCGTTACTTTCGTATCGAAAGTCGGATTAAAAAGGACATTTTGGCTTAAATTGTTAAGAATCAATTGACTAAAAATTAGCTTGAAAAATGAATTTGAGTTTAGAGCAATGAACTGCAGCCAAACTGATATTTTCGCCGGAAAAGAGTGAGAAAGTTAACTTGATTCATAAATATTTTCTTCAACATTCTGTGCAGTAGTTTCCAAAGATTGTTTCCAAAAAAAAGTTACTACACCGCAGCTAAATATATTCACCTTGGTGTTCTTGGAATGCAAATCTCTCAAAACATTGGAAAAAATCATCAGATTTAAGCTCAAGACAACAATAGCTTTTGAATGGGATAAAAAGTTCCGTCAAAAATGGCTAGTTAAAAAGTCAAAGATTGTCTGAAGAAAAAAACCCACCCGGAGCACATTAATACGTTAATTTCGTTACGAAAGACGGAACAAAAAGTATACAAAGATCGTATTCAGAAAAACCTGTGCTTTTTGCACATCATCCGGTTAGCTTTATCATTTGTGTAATTATTGCTTCTGTTGTTTTCTCTGTGCACTGGATGTGAAGTTTAGGAACCTATGCTCGACATCATAGAAACTCGTTGTTGTTTTTGTTATGACAACTCTACATAGAATGACCAGGATATTAATTCAGGATATAAATTTTGATAACTCTACATGGGATGTCCCGAATAAAAAATCAACCTTTTTGAACAGCTAACCTTAAACGTGTTCAAATGTATTGAAGGCACTCCAAATTTGACTGAGAATTTTTTTTTGTTTAAAATTTGATCGCGATTGAAAAAAATTTGTTTTAAAACAAAAAGCAGCGCAAAAACAGTAAGCAAATTAGTAAACCAATTTCAGGCGACAATGTCTGCACATTGAACTTTCATCAAATGTTCTCATTTCGACTAAATCAACTTAGGGTAAATAACTGAATTAAAATATGGAAATAGTTGATGAAGGTAATCGTATGGCGTGCACACAAAATTCCGACTGCGATCTTATTCAGAAATTTTTGAGCTATTTGCACATCATCAGGCTTCCCTTATTTTTCGCACAACTTTTTCATATTCTGCTTCTACCATTTATATTGCATTTTTTGCTTTTTGCACTGTGCAATGGCTGTGAAATTTAAGGACTTTAATTTTGATGCCAAAACTGTCTGTTGTTGATTGTGTTCTGATAGTCTCATTTGGAAAGTCCAAGAAACATATTCAAGGCTGCTTGTCGCTGAGATATTATGTCATGTGGTTACCTGTTTCTCTTTCCGGCAGTTTCGTTTCCTGTTGTCTTTCACTCCTGCAGCCGACTTTGAACTTGTTCGAGTGTAATATATTCATCCGCTTATATTTGAACGAAGACCTTTCCGACCGCCAAAAAAATCATTTGAAAGAATTACTTTGTTTACTTTCCATCAAGTTCATAAAAACAAAAATCGGCAATGGAAACCAATTCAGATGTGTTCAATCTAGCATACAACTTTTGATTTAGAATATCTGAAACATGAAATTCTAATGCGAAAAAATACACGAATGATAAAACTAGCGAGACTGGGTATACTGTCAATGATCGTATTCAGAATAGTCTGTGCTGTTCGCAAACTATTCGGTTACCTTATCTTTCGTGTGTTTTTTTCCAGATTTCGTTTCAGTCCTCAGTCCTAAACTTATTCAGGCAAGTTGGAAAGTTTTGGTCGAGCAATAGCTTTTGAAAAACTTCAGATGAAGTTGTAGGTGCGTGAGCACCATGGTTGAGCTCGACTCAACGAAGCTATATTTTGAAAAAATCCTCCCAAAACAAAAAATCTGTTTCGACCAACTCCATCTAATGAAAAAACCGATATTTCTGTTGTTTGATTAAAAACGATTTTTTTTTACTATGTCGGCAAAAACAAAATAAGTTTGTTAGTGTTGAACTCAAGAAAACGTTTTGATGAAAAATTTGAATCAGAACTTGACAAATCATGCAATAGATTGGCATCCTTTTTCCGAAGACTAGGTTTATTGTTAATATCGTGCACTTGCACTGATTTCGGCCCGACTTTAAACGTGTGATATCGTTTTACTACTCGTAATCCTACTTTGTTCTGTCGATCCATAACTGTTTTTCGTCTCGTAGGTTCCAGTTGCAAACGCTCTCATATATCATTGTATATTCATACCTCATCAAGAATTCTGAAGAAAAAAAACAATTATGGCAGCTTATTTTTTATGATCAGAATTTGGGAACGAAATTTTGCCATTTGAACACTGCTATTTTACCAAATTCCGCTTCAAAAGTCGGCATTCCAGGATTTAAAATGTATTAGCTTTTAGAACATTGAAAGTTAATAACAGCCATTTTTGACAATGGTATATATTTTACTGAATTAAGGCAGCTTTTATTTGTTTCGGAATTATTATGTGAGCGATTTGGAAACGAAAAAAAAATTCTTCGTATCAGCAATATATGCCATTATAAAAAAAACGGCTGTTAAAATAATTTAGGAGTTATTGGTTTGATTGATGACAAAAAAAAATGTCGAAAAATTTTAATGCATCAAAATTTTTTATGATCAATATCACTATCACACGGTATGTGGTAGGTCAAAATCAGTAAAAGCGAGAGATACTACCAAAGACCATTAGCTTTCGGAAATCATTACGGGCAAAAAAAATGGGAGCATGGATAACTGGGCGTAAATTGGTCCATCTAAACCTCAAAAAAGGGTTGAAAGACGAATGATCAAAGAAATGAAACTTACAACGAAAAAAAACTTCTTCGTATCAGCAATATATGCCATTATAAAAAAAACGGCTGTTAAAATAATTTAGGAGTTATTGGTTTGATTGATGACAAAAAAAATGTCGAAAAATTTTAATGCATCAAAATTTTTTATGATCAATATCACTATCACACGGTATGTGGTAGGTCAAAATCAGTACAAGCGAGAGATACTATCAAAGACCATTAGCTTTCGGAAATCATTACGGGCAAAAAAATGGGAGCATGGATAACTGGGCGTAAATTGGTCCATCTAAACCGCAAAAAAGGGTTGAAAGACGAATGATCAAAGAAATGAAACTTACAACGAAAAAAAACTTCTTCGTATCAGCAATATATGCCATTATAAAAAAAACGGCTGTTAAAATAATTTAGGAGTTATTGGTTTGATTGATGACAAAAAAAAATTTCGAAAAATTTTAATGCATCAAAATTTTTTATGATCAATATCACTATCACACGGTATGTGGTAGGTCAAAATCAGTAAAAGCGAGAGATACTACCAAAGACCATTAGCTTTCGGAAATCATTACGGGCAAAAAAAATGGGAGCATGGATAACTGGGCTTAAATTGGTCCATCTAAACCTCAAACAAGGGTTGAAAGACGAATGATCAAAGAAATGAAACTTACCCGCCTGTAGGAGTTAAAGTTTTTGATTTCAAAAGTTAAAACAATAACTTCGACTCAGTTCGAACAAAAACTTTTGATCGAGAGCAAAAAAAATAGCCAAGAAAAAAAAGTTGAGTGTGTTCAACTTAAAAAACTAATTTCGAGCATGAACATCTAAAAATTAGATTTCGACCAAAAAGTCATATTTCTACTGAATTATTTTAAGATCGAGAGTAGTCTAGGAGAAATTAATCGACAGAAAAAGCTAGCCAGCTTTGTGCAAACGGAAAAAGTATGAAAATGATTTTATTCAGACTATCCTGCGTTTTTTGCACATCATCCGTTACCCTTATCATATGTGTTGTTATTTTTGTTTTCTGCTTCTGTTTTTTGCACTGTGCACTGGCTGTGAAGTTCAAGAACCTAAATCTTGACGTCATAGAAATCCTTTGTTGTTTTTACTTAGATAACTCTACTTGATATGTCCAGGATTAAAATTCAAGGCTGCCTGTAGCTAAGAAACCATGTCGTGGGAAATCTGTTTTGATCCAGCTGACACTGAACCTGTTCAAAAGTATTAAAAGCACTTCAAACTTGACTGAGAAAATTTTTTGACTAAATTTTGATCGAGATCGAAAAAAGAATGTTTTCAAACAAAAAGGCAGCAAAAACACAGAAAACAAATTCAGATAACACATTTCAGGCGACAATGTCTAGACATTGAAGTTTGACCAAATAATCTCATTTCGACTAATTCAGCTTAAGGTAAATAACTGAATAAAAAGATGGAAATAGTTTGAAAAATGATGAAGGTAATCATATAGTGGGCAAGTGGCAAACAACACTCCGACTACGAACGTATTCAGAAAGTTCTACGCTATTTGCACACCATCCGGCTTCCCTTATTGTTCGCACAACTTTTTCATATTCTGCTTCTACCATTTATATTGCATTTTTTGCTTTTTGCACTGTGCAATGGCTGTGAAATTTAAGGACTTTAATTTTGATGCCAAAACTGTCTGTTGTTGATTGTGTTCTGATAGTCTCATTTGGAAAGTCCAAGAAACATATTCAAGGCTGCTTGTCGCTGAGATATTATGTCATGTGGTTACCTGTTTTTTATCCTGCAGTTTCATTTCCTGTTGCCCTTCACTCCTGCAGCCGACCTTGAACCTGTTCGAGTTTATGAAATTTACCCTGTGTGTATTCGACCGAAAACTGTTCCGACCGCCAAAAATTCAACTGAAAGAAATATTTTGCTTACTTAATTCGATCAAAAAAATAATTCGATCAAAAAATGGCAACGGAAACGAATTCAGATCTGTTCAATACAAGATACAACTTTTTATTGAGAACGTCTAAAAAACGAAATTCCATATGCGAAAAATTACACGAATGATAAAACTAGCGGAACCGAGTATACTGTCAATGATCGTATTCAGAATAGTCTGTGCTCTTCGCAAACTATTCGGTTACCTTATCTTTTGTTTGTCTTTTTCCAGATTTCGTTTTAATCTTTTATTTTGAAATAATTCAAGCAAATTGGAAATTTTTGGTCGAACTAAAACGTTAGACAATTGTCTGTTGAAATTGTAGGTGCGTCAGCACGATAATTGAGCACGACTCAAGGAAACTATTTTTTGCTGTTTCGATCAACTCCACCTAATGAAAAAACCTACGTTTCTGTTGTGTTTGGTCGAAAACTTCCAAAAAGTGCCTAAAAACGCCTTTTTCGGCCTGTTTTTTCAAAACTTTGCCTGCGGCGCAGAATTTTCGGCCAAAACAGGGTCTTTGTAGAGGTTTGGGAGAGATCGAAAAATCATTTTGGTACACCTAAAAAATGTCGACTAAATTTTTTAAATTTTTTTTTTGAAAATTCAATAAAAAGTCCTCCCCCTTCTTCGAAGAAATCCTAGATTCGACCCTGAAAGCATCAGGGTTTTTTGACTTCATTAATTTGTTAAGAAAAAGGAGGCTTCTCGTTTTTTTGTTTAAAATCAGGTGTAGCCGTTTCCTTGAATTCGACTTAGGTTGTTTCTACTTTGTGTTTGATTATGTTGTGCTATCAAACTTGAGAACCTTTGTTTCGACGCTATGTTTTTCCAAAAGTTTATCTGATATATGCAATTAACCCTAATTTCCATATATTAGACTAGCTTTTCGTTAGTTTTACTGAATAAGACTGTAAATTGAAATAGCAGAAATTGCGCCTAATTGTTGAGCTCTCATCTAATTATTCGCGTTCTTTTTCCGAAGTCTAGGTTTATTGTTAGTTTTGTGCGCTTGTACTGATTTTGACCAGACTTTAAACGTGTGATATCGTTTTATTGCTCGTAATCATATTTTCTTCTGTCGCTTCATACCTGTCTCGTATCATGTCCCAGTTGCAAACGGTATCAAATAACGTTGTATATTGATACCTCATTATGAATACTGGAGTAGAAAAATAAAACTATTATGGCAGCTTAATTTTTATGGTCAGAGTTTGGAAACGAAATTTTGCCATTCCAACGCTGATATTTTACCACATTGCGCTTAAAAAGGGGCATCCCAGAATTTAATTTATATTAGTCCTTAAGACATTGTAAGTTTAACAAGAGTTGTTCTTGACAATGGCATATATTTTGCTGATTTGAAGCAGCTTTTAATTATTCCCGAGTTATAATGTGTGCGATTTGGAAACAAACAGAAGCTTTTTTCATATCAGCACAATATGCAATAAAAAAAATCGCTGTTTTTAAAAATATGATATTTAGGACTACTGCTACTATTGAAAGATGAAATCTAGAAAATCACCTTTCGAAGAGCAATTTGGTAAAATAACACTATTCTTATGACACAAGCTTGCTCCGAAAGTCTCGACATAAAAATTAAACTGCCCTAAATTTTTTTTTCAACTCCATAAATCCTACTGAGGTATAAAATTCGATGAAATATAAGACACTTTGCAGCTAGGAAAAACGAGACAAAAGCAGTTCTGGGCCGAGAGAGGCTAATAAGACTACGAACAGGAAAAAATATTACACGTTTAGTACAAGCGAGATCAGTACAAGCGAGATATTCTAAAAAAAAAACTATAGCCTTCGGAAATCATTGCAGGCAAAAAATGGGTGCGTAGATAATTACGCGAAAAATGTTTCATCTAAAACCTCAACTTTATTTCAGCAAATTGAGCGAAAGCCGATTGATCGAAGAAAATGAAATTTGCAGCTGAACAAAACTTTTTTGCAACTCTAGAACAGTTTTATGCTTAAGTCCGGCTGTACGAGTTACAGACAACTGAAAGTAAAACTGCAGACTGAAAAACAGATTTTCCAAGACACACTCCTTTAGCGACAGACTGTTTTTGATAAATGTTGATCATTCAAATTGAGGTTATCATAAATATGAAAACTCACAACAGATTTCTCTGGCGTTTAAATTGGGCCCCTTAAGCCTCTCAGCGAGCACATAGTTGCAACGGCAAAAACAGTTTGATCAAAACGGCCATTCAGTTTTTGTGGTGAAACTCATGTCGTTGCCGCAAAAAATGTGTTTTATTTGGTAATTTCAGCTTTCTGTTTTATTGGTGACATTTTTGCCGTTGCAACGGCCCCTTAAGCCTCTCAGCGAGCACATAGTTGCAACGGCAAAAACAGTTTGATCAAAACGGCCATTCAGTTTTTGTGGTGAAACTCATGTCGTTGCCGCAAAAAATGTGTTTTATTTGGTAATTTCAGCTTTCTGTTTTATTGGTGACATTTTTGCCGTTGCAACGGGCCCCTTAAGCCTCTCAGCGAGCACATAGTTGCAACGGCAAAAACAGTTTGATCAAAACGGCCATTCAGTTTTTGTGGTGAAACTCATGTCGTTGCCGCAAAAAATGTGTTTTATTTGGTAATTTCAGCTTTCTGTTTTATTGGTGACATTTTTGCCGTTGCCCCCAAAAACTTGATTATATTTCTAGGACCCCGAGAGCCTCCTCGTGGCGTTCTATATATAATCAGCAAATATGCTGAACTAGTTAACTGCACAATAAATTATATATAAATATATTTTTTCCCCAATTTGCATCTGTTTACAGTCTTGCAAACGTAAGCAAAAAAAATCCGACAAAATTTCAATTTTTCTATAGATCCGCCCATGCGGCGACTCCAACCTATGTGATTTATAATTGATTCCATTCGTTTAATGATTTGCTCTTGTTCAACCCATGATTTGACCCCTTTTGACCCAGTTAGATTCATGATTTGACCCTTTTCGACCCGGTGCGACTCATGGTTTGACCCTGTTCGACACATGATTTGACCCCGTAATACTCATGATTCGAAACATTAATTTATTCTATTTGACCCACAATTTGACCTCGTTTGAGTCTATTGACCCCGTTTGACTCTATCGACCCTGGTCGAATCATGGTTAGATAAGGTTCGATTCGTGATTCGACACCATTCGACCATGATTCGACTTTCTTCGACACTGGACATTGTTTGACGATTTTGATCATGAGCCAAAAACTTCAAAAAGGGTATTTGCTTGTCAGCTGACTAAGTTCAATTCATTTATTTTAAGAATAAAATCATCTGGAACTTTCTTGATTCGCATATTTTTGGTGCAGCATACCAAATATGGTTGATTGCACTTGTTCCACTTTGCTCAAACATATGAATTGCCTAAAAATTTTGTACGAGTCTTTAACTTTGATCGGTAGATTCATATATGTTTTCGATTTTACTTGAATTGACGTATACTTTGAGAATTTAACAAAACAAACAAGTAAAGTAAGTTGAAACTCTAATAAACAGAGGTTACAATCCATCGAAACCTACTTTTGCCAATTAATTTGACAACATTTTTAACTCAATATTTTGGTACCAGTGGCTAATTGGAATTAATTTTCTTCTGCGAAACTAAACAGGAGCCACATGTAAAAAAAAATTATGAAACAAAAAAATTGTCAACAAAAAATATCAACGCTCTGAACTTTTGTTCACGTGTGGCCTTCAGAAGTGTGCTCCTTATGTTTCTAACAAGGAAAATTTGTACTCCAAGTTGGATTTTTTTCTCAGGCAAAATTTTTTCTCAGGCAAAATCACGTACCACAAATTTAGGTTATCAGAATGAATAAAATAAACCACCGATTTTTTGGGCATTAGTCAGGAGCCCTTAATCCTCTCAGCGAGCAGATAATGCAAATGGCGAAAACATTAGGATCAAAGCAGCCTATCAGTGTTCGGTTTTTGTGGTGAAAGTCATGTTGTTGCTCTCAAAAGTTTGCTTAACTTGATCGTTTCAGCTTTTTGTTTTATCGGTAACATTTTTGTCCTTGCCCGAAAAAAGTTGTTTGTATTTCTAGTACCATGTGTAGGCCTTCTCTTGGTGTTCTACGGATGATCAGCAATTTGTTGGATTGGTTAACTGTACAGTAAAATGTATATACTGATTTTTCCTTATTTTGCATCTTTTTACAGTCTCTTAGCAAAAGAAAATCTGACAAATTCAGTTTGCCTATAGATCCACTCATGAGGCGACTCTAACTTATTTAATTTATAATTGATCGCATTGATTGAATGATTTGCCTTTGTTCAACCCAAGATTCGACCCCTTTATACGCAGTTCGATCCATAATTCTGCCCTTTTCAACCCGGTTCAACTCATGATTTGACCCCGTTCGACACATGATTTGACCAATGAATAGACTTTGTTCGACTATAGGCATTGCTCGACCTTGTTCGTATTGATAAACCTTGGACATCGTTCGACCATTTGGTCCAATCATGATCATGATCCGAGCAAGCGTAACAGCTCGTCAACGAACTATGTTCAATTCATTCATTATGGGCATAATATTAGCTTGAGCTTTCTTGGCAAACTTTGTGCAGCTTACCGGATATGGGTGATAGCCTAAACATATAAAAAGTCTGTACGAGTCTATAATTTTGACCGGCAGATTTGTCTGTATTTTTGATGTTACTTGTAATGACGTATACTTTAAGAATCTAACAAATCAAACAAGTAAGGGATGTTGAAGTTCTAATAAACACAGTTTAAAATCTACGGAAACCTATTTTTTAAATTGATTTGACAAAATTCTCTAACTCAATATTTTGCTAACAGTGGCTCATTGGAATTGTTTTTTGTGCGATACGAAACAGGAGCATACTTAAGAAGGCCGCATGTAAATAAAAAACTTGCAGAACAAGAAAAATAACAAAAACTATTTTTAGCAAGGCTCTGCTTTTCTCAAATGTGGCCTCCAGTAGTATTCTCCTGTTAACCGTATTATTGAAATGGGGAAAAACGTTGTATTGGCGTGTGTTTTTTTTTCTATTTCTTTTCTATTTTTCTGTTTTTTTTTGTTTTCCAGGCAAATCAGGTACCACAAATAATCATCGGAATGAGTCGCGGCATATATCGGATCAATTGAGCAATCTCCCCCCAATCTCGCTTGGGGGGGGGGGGGTATAAAGCTCAATAGGTTCTTGAGACATGTTTATAAACATTTGAAAATCGTTTGGATGATAAGAAATCATAAACAGATTCTCGATTGAATGTGGAAGGCCAAAATTTACAATATCAAAGCTCATGAATTACAATCAGAGTGAAAAAGAATCAATAAATTTTAGGCAAATAAAGCTACTAAATTTTAGGCAATATTAAGGTGCTGCGGAGAGCAATGTTTGATATCCAGATACAAGACTAGAGCATCAACCCTGGTAAGTCGCTTTCCTGATGAGGCAATGATCGCCGAAACAAAAATTTGCAAAACAATTTAAAGAATCGAATTTTTGTTTTAAAAAATTTGATTTTTTTTTCAAAATTTTTCTCGATACTCATATAAAATAAACTTCAATCGGTCAATTGATTGCGTGCTACGAACATATCAACCATCTTCTTGCGTTTGCTGACGTCTTTTTGTAGCGTTTTACCGTTTTTGCGTGAGGGGGGGATAGCTCAATTGGTCATTACGGGGTGAGATTGCTCAATTGATCCAATATATCTTTTTAAAACCTTTTCTGTCGTAACGCGAGCGAATTTTAAAAAGTTCGTTTAATTATTTTGATTTTGTTATACTTATGCTTAACGTCATCTTGAAAATAGAAAAAAATTCAGAAATGTTTTGAAATTTTCACAAAAAAAAGCTTTTCCAATTTTTCTATTTTTCTATGACTGTTGAATATACCTAAATTCTATTTTTTTCACATCCCTTTTGTCACCCCCAGAACACTAATAAGACCCGTTTTTGAGTACTTTTTGACCAAAAAAATAAAATGAATGTCACAAAGTAACACCAAAGGGGACCCTTTGGTTGGCGAGGGAATCGAATCCCTGAGGCGTCCGCTCCCACATATTTCATCTGAGTTTTAAAATTGTTCACATTTTTTAAGCAATTAAAAATTTTAATTTTGAAAACTTTGAAAATGACCTTTTGAGATAATTGATTTTGATAAATTTGAGGTAGATTGACAAATAGTTGTAACTTTTACATTGCTAGTCAAATATCAAGTGACTTTTAGATTTGTTGTTGCAGTTTAAATAATTAAATATTTTGAATAACCATTTCATGAAAAAAATAATCTTAACATATATGGTTTTGATAAAATTAAAGAAGATAGACAACAATTCGTAAATATTAATCTTTCCATAAAACCTTAACCTTTGTACGCATAGAGTAAATATTCCAGGTGACATTTAAAGTTGATCTTGCAGATTAAATAATTAAATAACTTGAATAACCATTTCAAGGAAAACAATTTTGTTTGGTTTTGATAAACTTTACGCAGGTTGCTAACTGTACGTAAATATTAAATACTTCAAATTAAAACTACTTAGACAACAGTTAATTTTTAAGATTCAATCAACTGCTAACTTGGACTGACAAAATTGAGGTTGCAACCGTTAAAATAGTTATTGTATTGATATATTGAACGACAAAAAAATTGAATTACAATAGCCTATTTATTTACTTACATTCAACGGTATTTCAAGGGTTTTTATCAAAAAAAAAACATTTGAAAGACTAACAAACCAATTTTAATCAAAGGATCTTAAAGAAAAATTCATAGTACGAAATTCTCAATCATAGTGAAATAGGTAAATTGGAAAACAATTATTGTAGAAAAAAAACTAACTTTCTTCGAGGAAAACTAAGTTTTTACGGCTTAAAGTATGCTATTGTAAGCTTTTAAGCCATTAAGCTATTGCAATATTGCAAGCTTATTTATTTGCTCGACTTAAAACACAAAATCACAAATTTCAAACCGGTTTTTCTCGAAACTGGGGAAAAATTTCAAATTGTTCAATTTCATTCAAATAAAGACTGAAAGAGCTTTGAAAGACTGAAAATTTTGAAATCTTATAGCATCTCAACCTTGTTTCAAGACAATTACGCAAACCATTCTTTTTTCCAGAACAGAGATAAATTTTCCTTAGCCCAGTAACAGGTGAGTTGGTTAAAATAAAATTCGCTTGGCTTTCGTAAGCTGATTTGCTCTCGCTTATTGCAGAAATAACTAAGCATTTTCTCGGTACTGATTATTTCGTGAGGATCAAAAACTAGCAGTGGGTTATAAAGGCACAATTTTAAAGACCCGTTTGGGAAAACTATTAATGCTCAATTTATATCGTAATTGGAAACGTTTTTGCATAATATTTCCAAAATGCATAACTGAGCCTTAGTTTTTATGCTTTAAATTACATATTTCGAATAGAATATAAACTTTCTAAATACAATCAATTCTTCACCTGAGAAAATTTCCGCTGAAGGAAGTCCTGGTCAATATTTGATGACGGGCAGTTTTGAGAAATCTTCTGCGTTCGTTTTTGCTCCATATTTTTTGAAGACTCTGGTGCGTTTATTCTTTCAATATCTCTTTATCTACCCCCAGATCGACGTCCAAATTGCTCCCAAATTTTAATCCCAACTGTATATCCAGACATTCACGACCAGACTTTGTAATTTCTAAACATTCGCGACTGAAAAAGTCCGTCAAAACGTTCGCGACAAGGGCGTTCATGGCGCAATTGGCGCAATCTAGCAAGTGGCTACCCGAACTTCCGACAAAAAAGCAGCAGATTATTCTCCGACTAAAATTCTAACTTGTTTGTATAACTTATGCATTTATTTTCAGGCTAAAGTTTTGGTTTTTATTCAGCTAAAATATTGAGTTTCAACTGGAAAATTATCACACATTACTAGAATTTTTTAATGGTGTTGGTTTGTTTAAATATAGACTTCTTTTCAGGGTAGATTTTTGACCCGAACTTCAAAGTCACGGCACTATATAATTGTTTCCATTTCAAGTCCAGAATTTCGCGTTGATATTTTAAGACTGTCGCTAGGTTTTTTTTCCAGCCATTCGCAATTGAAAACTTGGTCAACATTTTCAAAATGTTTTGATATTCAAGCTATAAATGTTTAAAAGCTAATATATTGATTTTTTGGGTTTTCAATTTCGTTTTTGTTTGAGTTTTTATATTTATTCCGCCCAAATTTGGTCAGAAGCGCTTCACTCCACTGTTTGAGCTATAATTAGCGGAAATTTGACCAATCAGACTTGAGCATTTTCATTTTTGCTCTTACTTTTTGAGAGACTTGCAAAATTTGACGGAAAAAGTATAAATACTGTCAACAATTTATATCACACTATTTTAATAACGGCACGAAAAAAACTATATGGACTTCGCGTTTGAGGTTCAGTTATGTCTAATTTGGAAATGTGGCACGAAGTATGGGAGGTCTCAAACACACCCTTTTTTCACAAGGAAAAAGTTGTACCCTTCATTTTGCAATTCCAGTCGGAAATACTACCCGAAGACAAACGAACAGCCACCATCTTCATCCCACTTTGTGGAAAAGCAGCTGAAATAAAGTTCTTTCACGAGCTCGGAGCTACAATAATAGGCACGTATTGTTTGTTATTTCACATTGAAAGTCCTTTCAAAACTGAAAAATTTAACGAACGAAAATCAAAATTATCAGGCCAATGAAACTGAATGAAACCGAATAACTTTTTGACATGAATCAACACGTGAAGTTTTTCAGAAGAGAAACCCCCCTTTTTTTCTCAAAAACTCGACCCTTCAAAAACGACCTCCTCACTTCGTTGCTGTTTTCCGACGTCCATTTTCAGCCTACAACCCTATTTTTTCCAAACGCGCTTTTGGAGTAAATTTCTACTCATTTTCGGGAGGGAGGAGCGTGCGTCAAATAAACGCAATTTATAAGTGAAATATTTCTTAAGAAAAAGTTCAAAATGGAGGTCCATAATTTGTCAAAATAGGGTCTTTCAAGTGTTTAAACGAGGTTTTTTTTACGGGTATGTGAGATTTGCTTCAAGAAATACTCGCCAAAAATCTTTATAGCTCAAAAGGATTATCCTATGTTGACATCTGTTGTTTTCAGACGTAGAAGCCAACGAGAAATCAATTTGCCTTCTTTCCCGAGAGCAAAATCTGGAATTGGAAGAACAGCAAGTTGCAGGCTTCGGAAAAGTGTTCAAAAACGCAAATAACACAATCCAGGGACCAAAGTGTATATAAATTGAAAAATTGCACAAAAAAATTGTCGAAAAATTGTTCAATACATAATCAATATCAACTGTTTGTTGTTCTCAGAATGATAGCTTTTTTTTGTAGTTCAATTTAATTTGCTCTCGAGCCGGGCTATAATATGGTAAATGTTCCAAAATCATGTTTTTATTTTTTTCTCGACTTTGTACTTGAGAAAATGGTCTCTAAACAGATATATTGTGGAGATGTGTTCGAGTTCTCCCCCAAACACCTCATCGACCCTACAGTCCAAATGGAAGCTGTGATTGACAAGGGGTGTCTGATAGCCCTGGAGCCCCACATGCGCGACGCTTACTTTCAAGTCATTCAACAGTTCATATGCAAAGTACCAAAATGCAGGTAGGAAACCCGGATCGGATAATATACACGGATCGGATTATGACACTATTATCTGACAAATTTATTTATTCGAGGCTGGTATTATCAAAGTTTTTTGCTCCGGCCTTCAAAATCGATGACAGAAAATTTATGCTGGTACCCGGTTTTATTTTGTTTCTTTCTGTATGATAGCAAACTAGCGTCTTTCGAATTATAGTTCCCAGCCTAGAAATCAACAGTGTTTTTTTTTTCTTCAACTTGTGAAACTTTACAGGATTTTTTCTTCACGTTGTCAGATTGTTGCGAAAATTGGCACGTTTAATAATTAGGCCATGACAAACTTTTGTCTAAAGCTGGAGACACATTTTGATAGTTTTCAAATTTGTTGTACTGACGCAATAATCAGGTAATTTCAAAGCTTAAAAATTGGGTTTAACCCAAAACTTTTGTTCCTGAGCAAAAACTTATGCGCCGCGCAACTGGCTGTTGAAATTAGGCGCGGAGTCATCTCCTTGTGGAAGCATATGATTTTCAGATGACACTGTTTGAAACTTTGTATTGTTCCGACCATTAGTATTCGTTTGTGTTTTTCATTTTTCTCTTTTTTTGTTTTCCAAGCAAAATCAGACATTACGAGGCCAAACTGTGCATTTTGTGCATTGTAAGCGGATTCTGCAACAAGGACGCTCCCTTTGTTCTTCTTTTGTTCTTTTCTTCTCTTTGATTGTTCCGACAAAATTTTAACATGTTTAAAGACTTGTCTCTGGAATCCAGGATCATACAGACACAAAATTGTGCTCCTATCCAGTGCACAGTTTGGCCTCGTAATGGATACCACAATAAATCATCGGAATGGGTCAAGTGATATATCATTTCAAAGCCGTTTCAGTTGAACAACATTTAACAAAATTTCAACAAATTGTCCCAGTATTGAGAAAAACTGGCTTAAAATTTTTGAATTTTAGTCTCATTTCGAACGAGTAAAGCGAGCTAGCAGGCTTACTATAGCTTATTTTAATAGCATATTAGCTTACAATAGTTTAATTTAAACACAGGAATTTAGTCTTACTTGAATAAAAATATCTTTCAGCGCTTTCTTGGAACTTTTTAAATTTGTTTTATAATTTTTTTCGAGTCATTTATCTTCGATAATTTTTGTCCCATTTGCTTTCTTACTAATAAATTTGGTTATGTTTACGCGTTTTATTATTCAGTTCCTTTTATCACACTACTCAGAAGAAAAACGACACTAAATTGAAAAAAAAATTGTTATATTTTTTAAGACAACGATCGGAGCATTCTGTGCTACTTGCAGAGTAACCTGCTACCCTTGTTATTTTGTACCATAGACCGGATGGATGTTTCCAGATGCAATCCATATATTGTTATTTTAAAAAATACAGGTAATAACTTTTACCCTATTTGGATGTAATTGACAAATGGGCTTAGTGTTAATTTTATTTTTTACAATTTACAAAAAATGAGACCCACATGGTTGAATGCGACTTCTTTTAACCACGCGAATGATCTCCCATAATTTTGTTTTTAATAAATGGGGAGTTCTGTTCGTCCTTCCAAAAGACTGGATTTAGTTATATTAATTTTCATCGCTCTCAGTGTCGTGAGGTGACCTTCGGTATCTCGTACTTATTTACCATTAAGGATATCTTTTGCAGCATCTTGCTTAGTGGTAGTCTACAAGGCCACTTCACACCGACTTGAATCATTGTGTTAAGTACGACACACGCTATTTATGTTTTGATATAGTTTGTCTAAACCTTCTTCCAACTTTTCTGTAGAAAAGTGTTTCATTCTATGTTAAATTGATACTGTGTATCTGATTAAATTTATTCTATTTGCAACTAAGTAATATTCAACTAATTTGAATTATCCTTTTAAACCTCTCTAGTTTTGAGTGAAAATTTTTCGGGTAAAGTCTCTCAGTAGAATTATGATTTATAAAATAGGTTAATTAAGGAGGTTTCCTAATTTCTATGGTTATTTTGCGTCTTGTTATAATTGGAAAATTTCAACAAAAAAAAGAAAAAAAACTCCGCGACAAAAAGCTCCAAAACTGAACGAAATATCAATTTTTAGTTAAGGAATTTTTTTTGCCGTTCTGTGGATTTAGATTGCGCGTACTTGTTTTAGCTATCAAGATTAGCAATCTCATAAGAATAAGAATTACATGTTTGTCAGTTTCATTTAACTCAATCCTAAAGCCTCGAAGGTGCAATTTTTAAATTTCTTAACCTTTTGAGACCTGAATTTAAATAAAAACAAATTAATTTCAGATCATCGTAAAAGAATGTATTTAGTACGGGGTTGCAATCTCTTTAACTACACCCATGGTACCAGGTAACGAATCGCCACACCCAAAAATAAATAATTGAAGATGAAATATATGTAAATATTGTACCTTTTACCGACCCCCCTTTTTGCAAAAGGATATAGTTGAATAGATCCCGCGGCTGTTTGTCGTGTTTCCCTATAAAAGTTCATCTTTGAAAGCAGCTCAGCCACTTTGCTTATTTTCTAAAGTGAAAATAAAACTAATTGTTAATAGGTTTTAATGTAGTTAAAAGCATCAGTTCCTCGTAGTGTTTGAATATTTTACTGGATGGTTGTTTGTTCTAGATTACCTAGTTTGGAAAAAAATACTTCAAAGTAAGTTCAAACTAAATGCGTCAAACTAAACTAAAAATTACGAGGCCAAACCGAGTATGTTGTAAAAGAGTTCTGCAACAATTGAAAACAGTTTTGCCGCGGAATACGCCGCATTGCCATTTTTTTAAATAATCTTCGCAATTTTGGATTCCACAAACAAATAGCTAAAACACATAAAACTTTGTATCGCTAAAAAAATCCTCCAAAAACAGTCATAAATGCAAAATCTGAAACAAAAACTGCAAAATTCTGAACAATTTATGGAATTCATTAACAAATATGTGATCATTACTTCATAGATTACAATTTTGCGGAATCCGCTCCCAAGTTGCTGATTCTGGAACAACTAGCTAGATTCTTCCGTAATGTGCCGGCAAAATATATATAACCAAAATATAACCACTCATATTTTGGAGCATTTTGAAAGATTTGTCTTTGAGCTGCAGTGACCTAAAGACACCCAACTGTTCATCTATCCAGTGCACAGTTTGGCTTCCTAATGCAGATCCTTGATATTTGTAACTAATTTTTATCTTAAAAAATTACCTCTTTTTAATTACTTGTTGTTTACTAATTGATTAAGACTTAAAAAAAACTAGTTGACATTTTATGACTCACTCAGCTTTTGTTGAAGGATCATCCGTTAACAAAAATGTAAAACTACATTTGTAGTAGTAACATTTTAACCAGTTATTTATAGATCTCAATCAACTTGTAAACAATAATTCCCTCTTTTGAATTAAACATTTTATGAGGTGGTTTTTCTCGGGAAACAAAAACTAGTTAAAAAAAGTGCGATTCTCAAAAATGTACCTCGTTGTCTTTTTAGGTACCTGTGTGCTCTGTACGAGCACACTATGGACACGGGCCCCCCTCATGTAGTCCCGCTTGAGTATGTGTGCACTGTTCTGAGTAGGTTGGGGTTCAAAATGATCAACTACTTCATAGGGGAAGATTTTTCGGGGCTCTCTAACGAAATCGAGAACATGAGACGAGAAATGACAGATGTGTATAAGGAAAATGCCTACCTTTTTGCTAAATAACACCTGGCTAAACGATTTCCTTTCCCAAAATATTTGAGCGTATGTGAATAAGTTTTGACCATAACAAAAAACGGACTACGCTTAGACATGATGAATAGACTTTCATGGATCCTCTGCGAATAGCAGAAACCACAATTATGTGTGATTGTACTATAATGAATAATGCAATGTAATGTATTGAATTAATTTTTAAATTATTTGTATGAGTTTTCAAATCAGATTAATCAATTGATTCGGATCCTTTTTCGCTGATTTTTTGTACGCTGTTTAACAATTGCTGGACATGTTTACCAATTTGTCTTAAAAACTTTAAATTCAATTCCAGCAGATTTTAGTTTTGCATCGCAAAAAAAATTTTGTTGGTGAAATTGCTTCTGAACTAAATATCATTGTTTTTTCGTGCCCAGCCATGAATTCAATAAATTAATAATGAGACAAAACTAAAAAATAGTAGCAACAGATAGAAGTTATTAATTAAAACGTTCAGTTTTTTTACAAAATCAAAAATATGACCTCGTCTTCACTTTATTTATTGATTTTTATCGATTGCTTTTTAGCCGACGTTTGGCGCGACATTAGTTCTCTTGGAATATCAAAACGGGCTTTAATCTAGCGCATAGAGGTGTTTTTTTTCGGACAAGCTAGCTCCTGTTTTGTTTCAGTAGAATATTTCTTACCGCAGGCAATTTTTTAGAAAAATATATCAAAAATGCCGTTTTTCTCAATATTATAAACCAATTTTCCGGTCACTGAGAGATTTTTTTTATAACTTTTGAATATCGATTTGAGTCAATATTGAACTAATTCACTTTAATGTATCAGGTTCTGCGCAATTTTTTGTGCTACCTGTTTTTGTGTGAAAACAAAACTTATAAAAATACGCGCAAATTAAACCCCTACCTACACTTCTGTAAGAAAATTGATTGAGAAGACGGCTAATCATCTATACTTATTATGCCCCACGTGTCAATAATAAGGAACTGCAAAAAAATGACTGCATAATCACAAATCCACATCTTTATTACAATTTTGAATTTGCAAGTTTGCCTATTATTTTTAACTAACAGCTAAACCATTTAAGGCCAGTTACCTTGTCTCGTAGTTCATCTTACCTAAAATTTTTGCATCAAGTGCTGTGGCTGTGCCTTTGCGAAAAAAGTAATCATGTATATACATACAGTAATCATGAATATACGTTTTGATTGCTTGCAAAAAACATTCAGCCTCTGGTACTGCTACGAGAGTAGCCAGAAAAATCTAGTTGTCATTTTTATTTTAAATAATGTCAGTCAAGTTCAACAACAATTAATGACTAAATGCGGTATCTTAGATTCAGTGTGCTGTGATATGAATTTAGATTCTAGACTTATCATGCATACTCGTTGAAAACTAAAGAAGTAATTATGTGAATTCGACAATACAGTAAGCAACCTAATCAGTCGATCATAGGACATCACCCAACCCTTGAAAGTAAAATATGGTCTTAAAGGGTAGTTGGACAAAAATGATGCACAGCCAAAATTGAGTTTTTGCTTAGAAACAAAAGATAATTGCTTGAAATTCAACGCTTATTTCATTCTTGCTGCTGATTTCAAATTTACAAATATTTGGGAAAAGCAAAAATCTCAAAGTAAGCAAATAAATCCAGGCAATTAGTGTTAATAGTGACGGGTTAGATAATAAGCAGCTGAATGAAAATAATGCCGAATCGAAGGTGGATTGGAACAAATCCAGAATTTCAAAGATACCAATTTACGAAAAATGGAAAAACAAAAAAATTAACTTTATTGTTCCGACTTTCGATACGAAAGTAACGGAATATTTGTGCTCGGGTGGGGTTTTTTTTTTCTTCAGACAAATTTCGACTTTTTAACTAGCCATTTTTGACAGATTTTTTTTATATCATTCAAAAGGTATTGTTGTCCTGAGCTCAAATTTGAAAAGATATTTCACCTGTGATCATTTTTTGTAAAGTTATGGGGGTTTAAAGATTGCCATTTTGGCCAATTTGGGACAATTAACGCGCGATATATTTCGCGCTATTAACGCGTAAGCGGAGAGTTAATCCGTCTTAAAATCGTTCCAAATTGGTTAAAATAAGTTTATTTGCCATAATTGATTGGTTAAAAGGAGCTAAATCTATCCTTTTGTACTTTAAATGGCGTGTGGGGGGATGATTTTACTAAAAAATTTCAAATTAAAAAAAAAATTTTTAATTTTATTACATTTAATTTTTTAATGTTTTATTTGCACCTACTATATCTGCATTTATTATATATATTATCATTTTCTGTTAATATTGACTTCGATTTTGCGAGAAAAGCATTTAGCGTAGCGATATTGATTGGTTGAAGTTTTTCAAGCATTCAATCCCTCCAGCATGAGAACTCTCCCCCTTTAGTATTGTTGAGTTCAAGGGGCTTTAAATAAATTTCGAAACTAATTATTCAATCAGATTGCTTTTGGAACCTGATCTAAACTACATTTTATGATTGGATAATTTAGATATTTTACCAATGTAAAGTATTTAATATTAACCAATCATGATCCATCTAACTAACAACCCACTTATTTGTAAGTGCTGAAGTTACTTGTAATTTCAGCACCAGAGAGATTTGAATTTAACTTAGAAATTAGTTGGACTCTCCCGAGCACTTCAGCAGCCGCAATAAACCAGTATACCCTAGATCTATTGAGCCTAGCAGAGACTAGTTAAACAACCTGAGACTAGATAGTATAAGAGTAAGATTAGGATCGGTATTAGACTAAGAAGTTGCACGAATCTATCCGGCCGAAAATAAGATAGCGTGACGAGCAGACGGTGTACCCTATCCGAAATTACTCTATGAGTTAACCAACTCGGTCCTAACTCATCTGATGCGACCATAAGTCTCGAACAAGACCTTAATAGCTTAGAATTAACCAAAATAGATTAGAAATTAGACAAAAACATTTACAAAATGTTATACGACAGTAATTTAATCGAAATGTCTCTACGACTCAATAGATCAGAGCCAATATTCCGAACCATAACAGAACTACCCGGAATTGGAAGAAGACCTCGAACCAGAGACGACATACGACAAAGTAGAAACTTGCCATATAGCTATATGATAGTTAGGCAAAAACCAGAACAAACTTTTATATTTAGAATACTACTGGCAATGAATTTAGATTTTCATTTGCAAACATAAAACCTTGAAGCTAATCTTCAAAATCATTTCAGGCGCTAAACAAAATTATTAATATACAATAACGATTGATAAAAAGATCTAAGATCGTTTTCCTAAAAAACTCTGCAGTAATATACAAAACATGTTTGAAAAATATTTATTGAAAAATAAAAAATAAAAAAATTAGTAGCATGACAATAAATGGTTAGTAATCATAAATCATCCTGTTGTTCCAGCTCCATCACCTAAAACATAACAGCAATCATAAACCCACTAATATCATCAAAACACTAAATCTTTCCTTTACACACATTTAAAATTTTATTAAAACCTAAATTCACTTAATTTTAAAACCAGATCATCAAGGCTTATCCTTGGATCTTAAATCATTTTCTACTTAATTAAATTTCAAATTTGATCATCAAGGCTTATCCTTGGATCAAACAGAACAACTTTGTTCTCCCCCACCCACTTAATTAGTGTCTAACGACCTCAAACGTCGATTCACTACCCAACCCTTTCTAAAAGACCTAAGACTAATAGAAATTTTTAAACAAAACTAATCATTCAAATTAGGATAAACAGTGAAGAACCTCGGTTATTCATCCTTCACTTGACCCCCCTCTTACCAGACCCAGGATAAATCTTAGACTTAGTAAGTTTAAAATAGTATCTAACGAACTACTCGCGTTCTAATTATACCTGAACCTTGTGGATCGATTTACTATTCTCCAACCCTTGAACACAATCACTACCCCTAAGTAAGATTAAGTAAGTTAACACCTTAGCTTATACTAGCCACGAGAAAGTAAAAAATCATTCTTCGGAATCGATATACTTTTCTCTCCAACCCTGAACAAATAGACCCAGGTTAAGCTAACCAAAAAATCGTAAGAACTAACAGTTTAGGAAAATAGAAGTCATTTAACAACCTTTTGCATCCGTCATCCTAAACCTTATGTCATTTAAAAACCTAGGAAATAAACAAACAATCGTTTTACACAATTGTGAAATAGATAACAAAAAATACGACCTTGTAATCACACCTCATACACAAACAGTTGGATACATTCGAACAAAACGACAAACACTAAAAAGAAAAATAATAACGAAACAAAGACAAATAACACGAAAAAGATTTTCAAAAAATCGAAACGCATTTTCAGAATCAGAAACCAACAGTTTAGACGAACTTTACAAACTAAAAGAATCAATAGATAAAAATTGCCCAATTCACGATCAATTATATTTTTCTGACTCAGAAACAACTTCAAATTCATCAAAAAGAGGAAAAAGAAGAATAAAAAAGCAGTATAAACACAAACCAGTACATTTATACAATTGGAATCAACCAATTCGACACATTAATAATTACATATTAACAGTCATCGAACGAAAAAATGAGCTCAACGCACACCCCAGGTGACGAAAGTCCAGATGATGATGAAATCTTTCCCTTTATAGTAGATGCAACCACTGATAGAGGACAGTATATATTTTGCAAAAATTTACTATTAAATTTATTTGAACCCGGAATCAGTCCATGTAAAACAGAGTTCCCAGATGTAAAAATCAAAAGACAAATCATAGACCACTACTTAAAAGATATATGCAACATAACACAACAGTATGGAATCTACTCCATAGAATTCACCTCACCAAACCATAATAATAGAAAATATACAATCCAAACAGACGATCTTGATTTAGAATTTTCAAAAGTTTTTTCAGAATATATAAAAAGCATCCAATATCATAACTCACAAAGAGCAAACTCCATATTCACTAATGAAGTTTTCGCAATAATATATAGTTATATTTCGATATTAGAAAACGAAATTCCAATAACAAATGTCTCACCGACAGAAACATCTAAACATTTAAGAGTACGACATGAAATCACACTACTCTCTAGTTATTTAAACATCATTAAAGAATATTTCACGAAAGACGACGTTTCACAACATACAAAACACGATCTACAAAAAATTTTGGCATGGTTCATAATAGATTATTTCACACACAATATTGATTTAATTGCACAAGCAAGAAAAAATTTTAGACCCCAAAACTCGAACGATGATACCGCTATCACAGAACAATCAGATTATGTTTGGGACCCCGAATGGTCTCATCCCGCATTTATAAGCTTCCCACAATCAATCTCAAGTCAAGCAATAAGTACGATATCTTACATAAGAGATTATGTAAAAGTAATACCATTCACCATTGATGCAACACCATTAAACTATAATACATTTTTGCCCGATACACAAAATAATAAATTAAACTCTACCGTTATACACAATGAAAACCTCAATGGAACTAGGAATCTTACTCAACAAGATATCCAGACACCATCACATTTCATAAATGAAGAAATTGTACACACAACAACTACACAACAAAGTATTTCACCAATACGCCCAAATTTAACAACACCAAGAAATACAAATCCTTCACAAACACAGGTAACCTTACAATCAACCGTTAAACCTTCGGTTGCTCCTAAATATTCACATATGGATTACCAAACATACAGACCCATGACAATACCATCAAAAACACGCAAAACATTCACTAGAAACAACTTTGCAGACCATAATTATAATTATACACATCCATCAAAAACATATATTCAACCACAAAGAAATTTTAACCAATATACAAGATCTCGAAATTGGGATAACCCAATGACCCAACCTAATTCAATAAATTTCCAAACAAATCCTCCACAGGATCACAGTGAAAATTACCCATTTTTTCAACAAAATAAAAATAAAAAACAGACATCTTATCAAATGGATTATTTATCCTCAGATGATGATTTCTTACAACCAGATATATTTGCACCAAATACTCAAGAATATCGTAGACAAGGAATACAGAAAACACGTACAAATCATAGGAATTTTTCTCCACAACCAATAGATGCACAACATCAACAACCAATTCAACAACAAAATATAATTAATACACAAACTTTTCAACCAATTCAACAACAAAATCCAATGACTGCACACTCGTATCAACCATCACAAATGCAAAATGAAATACCACTCCCATATTATCTCCAACAACATGAAATAACAAGAAACCAACTTTCAAATTTTTCTCAAATGCCAAATGCAGCAGAATCATTACAAATGACAATGAATCCATACCTTATGGGTGGATCATCAATAACATCAAACAAACCTTTAATGGTTTTCACAGGAACAGATCCTGAATACTCTGTAGAAGATTATTTAAATGCAGTAACAGCAAACCTGATTTTAAACATTGGACCTGAACCAATTAATACGCCACTACATCAAAACTGGATACATCGACGCACAGCGTTAATACAAACAACCTTAGATGGCGCAGCCCAAAAATGGTTTTCAGTACTACCTCTAGAAATAAAATCAAACTGGAAAAGGTTTACACAAGAATTTTCAAAAATGTTTGACTCCGAAAGAAACAAACAACAACAAAGAGTTTTATGTAATGAAATTCGCAGATTACCAAACGAAACCATCAAGCAAATAGCAGTACGAATCGAAACACTAGTTCGAAAAGCATATTCACTAAATACGCACGACTATAAAAACACAAAGATGACAGAAATCTTAATGATGACCTTAACACCACAATTAAGGAAAATAGCAATAAAAAAGAGAGCATCCCATCCTTCTTCAATTCGAGAACCCGATTTAGATTTTCGAAAACTAGTAGACAAATTAGAACAAGCAGAAATCACGATGAAACTAGAAGAAACGGAAAATCTGAAATTACAATACGTTAACAGAATTGAAACGACTCCCACTAATATTAATAATATACAGGAATCAGAAACAGACCTCGTTGAAAAAATCACTGAAATACTCAATATTTACGAAAAGAACCCAAACTTCAAAGGCAAACCATCTTTCAAAAAATGGTGTAATTATTGCCGACGATACGGACACAGTATTTCTGAATGTAGACAAAAACAGCAAGACAATCAAAATAAACCTCAAAAATATAAAGAACCAAATAAATCATTCTATCAATACATGAAAAAAGATCAAAATCTACCGAACAAAACAGTCCACAGCAACAACAGTTCAGGAAAACCACTCCCGAACAATACAAACTATACAAGAAATCAATCACCATATAACTCAAGTTATAGAGGAAGATCACCAGAACGAAGAAACACGTATAATTCATCACAAAATCACTACAATAGACCAAATAGTCAAAATAACTACTCCAGATCAAATTAAAATACACAACGATTTGTTTCTAGATCTAATTCTCAATCAAGAAATAACTACTATCCAAACAACCAATCACGAAATTCATCATACAATAGGAATAGAAACTACTCCTATAATCGAAATAGAAGTTATTCAAACAACCGAAACCAGAATTACCCGAACAATCGATCAAGGAATAACTCATATAATAGATCGAACTATAACAGACCAAACAATAATTACCAAAACAGATCGCGAAATAATTCACAAAATCGACACTCAAGTTATAATAATCGTTATAGAAATTATTCCCAATCACCACACCGGAATAATAATAACTATAATAATTCTAATAATCGCCACAGAAGTAGTACACCTAAACACCAAAGACAAATCAATCAAGTACAATCTAATCCAGAAACAACATCAGACCCTCCAGGTATTGATGACACAGTAACTGATACGTTACAACTCAATCAAATAAACTGTACATCATCAGATTCAGAAAGTGATACAGAAAACACTCTTTCTATCAATATGATAAAAGTCGAAAATGACTATGAATCTGTCATATATGAACAACCCTTTTCATCACACATATATGAAAATCAATCAGAATTTCTTCAAAATTATTACACTACACCTATAAATTCCACACCAACGACGCAAGAAACAAATGAGATTAACACTACAAATCAAACCAATAAAAATACCAAAACAACATGCTTGAATACAAACCACATTTATCAAAATATACAAAAAGAACAACCCAAAGAAAAAATTTGGACAATACCATTTCTCTTAGAAAGCCCAAGAAATAAAGAATTTCAACCACCAGACCTTGAAATAGATTTTTTAATTGATTCAGGAGCAGAATCAAACATAATAAACATCCCCACATGGAATGAAATAAAAACTTTACACCCAAAACTAACACCTCTTGAAACCTCCAGTAAGTTAGCAACAGCACAAGGATCAACATTGATAAACTACGGAAAAATCCAATTACTTCTCCTTCCCACCAGAACAATGGAGCAAAGCAAAACTTTAAATAAGCCATTTAAACAAATATTCCATATCACTGACATTAAATATAATATCATTGGAATACCATTTATTTCGAAGTATATACCAACAATTAACATACTAAATAGTAAAATATTAATCAAAGATAAATATACAAAAACAAAAGAAACATCCTTAACATTTTTTCAAAGATTAAATAAACAACCACCATTCTTTTCAAAATTCTACCCGATATTTAACCAACAAAGAAAACACCTAAAACCACTATCAGGAAATATCTATAATTTTTCAATCAAACAAGTTCACCAATATGATAAAGAACAAAACAAACAAAAATTTTATATGTCAGAATTTGAATTCAAACCTATTCACAAATTTTTCAAAATCACAATCTCATCCATAAAATATTTGAAAAATTCGAATTCAGATATCATTTCCTTACATGTCTATAACAACACACCTTACCAAGTAACATTACCTTTAGGACTTTTAGGATATTGTGAAACCAACGCTACAATATCACCAATACACGAAAAAGCCTATCGCGTAAATAATATACTCCAATTACTAGATATTTGCCAATCTACAATTCTTAATGAAGAATTATCTATAAATAATATAATAAGTAACGAAAACAGAAATACAGATTATTTCACAAAAACTCCATATTTCAAACCTACATTCAACATAAGTAACTACACAGAGGACCAACAGAAATTTTTAACAATGTTTAATTTCCAACATTCACAAATAACACAAGACGAATTCGAAAAGTTAGCCAAACAGCTAATTAAATATTCATCAGTCTATGCAACATCAAAATTCGATGTTGGAAAAATCAGTTCATCACTACATCTCCCGTTAAAACCAGACGCAGTTTTCAAAAAACAGAGAGCAAGTAAAGTACCAATTCACTTACATGATAAAGTGAACAGATTACTCGATATTTTAGAACAATACAACATTATATCACCAGTTAATAAAGAAGAACAACCAAAAGGGAACACATTTATCAACCCCGTTATCATTCTAGCTAAAGGAGAATCATTAAAAATCGTTCTCGATGCTAGATACCTCAATTCACTTATAGATGAATCAAAATGTAATTGGCCCATTGAACCAATACAAGTTATTTTAACAAAAATAAACGGCAAATACTTTACAACCGCCGATATGAATAGTGCATACAATCAAATGCCACTAGATGAACAATCACGACGTTTAACACAATTTGTTATCGGAAACCAACAATATGAATTCAACCGCTTATTCTATGGAATATCCATAGGACCAGCAGCATTTTCAGCTTTTATGAGCAAAATTTTTAGACCACTAATACTCAAGAAAAACGCAATCACCTATTTAGACGATGTTTTTATGCAATCACAAACAAAAGACGAGATGTTCAATGTTTTAGAAAAATATCACCAAATACTTCAGAACGAAAATCTGAAGGCCGCCCCCGATAAATCACACTTCTTTTTGACAAGAGTTAAATTCGTAGGACATAATATAGAAAGAAAAACAATCACTCCATTGAAATCACGCATTGACGCTATTCAAAAACTTCAACCACCAACAAATAAAAAGAAAATCCAAGAATTTCTTGGAATGTTAAACTTTTTAAGTAAATATGTTTATAAAATGCAATTATATCTACGACCATTTTATAACATCCTTAGACAACAAAATAATTTTGAATGGAACACAGAACATCAAACACGATTTAAAGAAATAAAGAAACTTTTAACTGAACAAATTTCAAACACAATTCCAGATTCAAATCAACCATTTTATGCAATGTGCGATGCTTCGAACTTTGGCATCGGTGCAGCACTATTGCAATCACATAATGGTACAAATAAAATGAACCTCATATCAGAAAATTCTCGATTATTCACTCAAGCAGAGCTACGACTCTCAACTCTAATGAGAGAATGTACAGCCATAATATATACACTAACAGAATATGAATTTCTGATACTTGGATCAAAACATCCCACAGTTCTATTCACAGACCATAAACCAATCATCTTTCTCTTTACACAAAAATCTAACCCAAACCACCGAGTTTACAGATTTCAACTAATTCTAATGAAATTTCCAAACTTACATATAGTTTGGACCGCAGGAAAAAATCTTGCATTACCAGACACCTTAAGTCGAAATACACCACCTGAATTACTTACACGAAAAACAACAGTTGAAATACCCAAAAACATAAAATTCTACCTTGCAGAAAACGAAACATCACCCCGATTGGAATGCAAATATGCAGTAAAAACTGACGTTGAACAATCACAAATAAATAATTTACAACATTTCCCACTTTATTTAGATTGTCAAAATAATCACTATGAAGTTGATCTACTTGGAACATCAACTTTCAAACCAATCCCATATTCTCAATGGATAAAAAATAACACCCAACAAAAACGAACAAAACAACACCCGCCTAAGAAAGACCAATTTCCACTAATTGAAAAAGAAGATTTAACTGATAAAATAAATTTATCAGGACCACAAACAAATGATTCAAAATACACAATAAATCAAATTTTTGACCTCCATGACCCACTTGACACAATACCCTTATCTAAATTAGAAATCGAAAACATTTTTCTCCCCCCAACAGAAATAATTACAATTTCAACACTGAAACAATATCAAAACCTTGACCCAGTAATTCGACAACTGAAATCATGGCACAAATATAAAACTAAACCTATCAAAGCAGATTCAACCATTCTAGGAAACAAAACACTCCTCCGATACTTTCGCAAATTTAACAACACAACAATTAACGAAAATACAGACCTTTTAGAGTATAACCTGAATGAATCTACAGTTCCATGTCTCCCTTTAAGTATGATTCTTATAGCTTTTAATATTTCACATACACAAAATATTAAAGGACACTCTGGATCAGAAAAAACATATTCAAACTTTATACAAAATTTTTACTTCCCAAATGCACCAATTTGGATAAAATTACTATGCAATGATTGTATAGTATGTCAACTAAATAAACCTTACCCAAATCAAAAACAAATAGCACAAAAACAAGATTTTAAAGGACAAAGCTTGTACTTCAACCATCGTATCTCATTTGATACCAAAGGACCAATTTCACCCTCATCAGAAGGAAACTCCTACATTATGGTAATTGTTGACGCATTTACACATTATGTAGCACTTAACCCAGTACCACATTGTAACGCTTATTACGCTTACACAACACTCTATGAACACTGGATAGCAAAATTCGGACTACCAGAAATTTTAGTCACAGACAACGGTACAGAATTCATAAATAATGAAATTATCACACTATGTCATTTATACAACATTCAACACAAACCACGTACATCTCATGCACCTTGGACAAACGGCTTAGTCGAAGGTATGAACCGTTCATTACAAGAATATCTTAGATGTATCATCAACGGAAATGATACAAAATATACCGAATGGTCAGCAGATGTAAAATTATTTCCCTTAGCGTATAATTCACAAATTACGACAACTTTAGGAATGTCACCATACGAAATGGTTTTTAACCAAAAACCACGCAAACCAATAATGTTTACAGCAAATTCTCATAAAAACGCACAAGGTTATTGTCAACCAAATAAAGACTCAATTTGTTATAACCTACCTTTACATACACACGATGAAGATCATTTTCATCACCCACAAATTCTTAAACTAGCCTCCGGTACACACACCGAATGGATTCTAAATAGAGATAAAAAACACAATGAAATTTATCAAAAAATAACAAAAAAGTTATTACAAAGACAAAACATTAATGAACAAATCAATTCACGTTTTACACCAGCCTCCGTATTAAAAATTGGAACATTTGTTTTAATACCTAATTTTAATACTCAAAAAGGAATTTCTAAAAAATTACAACCCCTTCGAAAAGGACCATACCAAATAATTGCAAGACCCACTGATGTCACATATAAAATTATCGACTCAAACAAAAAAGAAATCGTTCAACACCGAAACAACCTATTACCTTATTACCCAAAAGAATACGCACTCCGCGAATTAACTCAATTATATTCTTTCACAGGATTAAAAATCATTCAAAATGAACCACATCTGAAAAACACAGAACAAAATGATAACCCCACCGAAAATCAAAACACAAAACCAATCGCCACCAAAAACAATACACAAAACCATAAAGAATCCCCAAAACAAAGAAAAAATAGAAAAATGACCGAACAAATAATACCCCAAGAACAAATCGACAAATCAGAAAATATAAAAACAACAAGACTCCGAAATCAACCACGTAAAAACTATAAAATATTCATCCCCCAATCTAAAATTTTAAAGAAAGTGGAATTTCAAAAGTAATTTTAACATTATACTTCACTATCTTGAAACCTTCGAAACATTTTTCATTTACATTTTTCAAAAATAACATGCTGACAAGTACGCAATAATTCTAGTTCAAAATAGACCAATAGGATTCATCCAATCCGTCACTTTCTCTAACTCAAACTAAGACCAATTAGACGAATAATATAGAACTCCAGGCACATCTATAACTATAACTTTACGACCTCCAGGTCAAAAATAAGCAAACCACTCCAACTTGACAACTAAAATAAATATCACCATAATACCGTACCCCTCCCTTATCTAATAACCCAAAGATCAACAATATTTCCCCAACTCAGACCACGAATACCCCCAAAACAAATTTGTTAACTTAGCCTAAAGTAACAAAATGAACATTTTATTTAGCCTAAAGTATAAAAATCTCACCATACCCCAGATCATTTGACAAACAAAAATAAAGAAAAAGACGACCTCCCGATCACCATGAAAATTGCCCCCAACAATTTTTTACAAAACTCAACCCACTTGTCAAAAAACTAATAAATAATCCGACCACACTTGAAAATCGCCTCAAACAGCAAAAAATATTCGACCAAAAGATCATTTCTTAAATGCTCTTCTCTCAATCAGTTACTCAAATACTCATAAATCTTAAACATTTTTTTACAATACTTGAAACCTTTATAATATTTCTTTTTGATATACTTGAATCTTTTCTAATAATCCTAATCATTTTTTGTAACATTTTTTTAATTTTCTACACTCTACTCGAACTATTCCTCCAACTTTCCAAAACCCTTGATTATATCCACAGGTACGATTCATATAACTTGTCTAAATGATACGAACAATTTTCAGTAGAACTGATATTTTTTTATTGTTTGTAATTTTCATAGCATTCTTATCATCCCTCATTTTGACCATCTGTAAATGTATAAAGAAAGCAATCCTCACATTTGCCCTAGCAACAATCCTTCTAATTCTTTTTTTGGAAGAATATTATAATAAACACAAAATTTCTCACTAAAGTAATAATTCAAAAAACCATCAAAAATTGCTACCCAACAGTCACAAAGTCAGTCTTCACCGACATCATCCCAAGATAACCCAACACCATCTTCAATTACTCAAAATCCTCAAACATCTACACGAATTTCTTTTCAAGACAATCCATACACTTTTGAAGAACGACACGCTCGTTTATCAGAACCACTAGAACCAGTTCAACGACAAGCACCTCTAAGCGAACCAACATATAACCTATACCCAACACTACCACAAGAACTAAGTAGAATAAGAAATCCTAGTCAAAACCAAAATACAGTCGAAATAAATAGACAAATTATACATCCTCGACGAAACAGAAATTTTCAAACTCCCCGAGTTCATTTTGATATACCTCAATCCCCATCACAAAACACTCCAGAAAACCCCATTGGTATATTCCCAGAAACCCCTACGCTTCTTTCACAACGTAGCACCTCAAGCCTACCATCAGATTACTTAGGTTCAACACCAACATCTGAACAAATACGTGAAAATCCCTTTAACCCCCCAAACCAAGCATCACGACTACCATATTGGACAACACATTCATTTACACAAGGTGAATTAAATTTAGTCAATGACCCAATAGATATTTCTACGGATACAACAACATCCTCATCACTACCAGAAACATTATCACTACCATCAACACCATCAATAAGCCAGATTTCACCACCACCTTTTAACTTAAATTTTCCAAATAATCTCGACGCCAGATATCGAGAACAATCATCAATAAATATTCCTTTAAGATTAGATTGGAATACATTTACAGCACCTCCACCATTATTTGGACAACATCAAGAAAGTAACCGCCTTCATAACTGGGCACTTAATAGATTACAATATCGCCAAGATATTCACAACGATATCCGTGATCACAATATTCAAATACTCCAACAAAACAGTTTACAATTAAAGTTTGAAATCACAGTTAAGTTAAATAATATTACCCAACATCCCTACCCATTAAACCCACCTAACATAACAGCTCAATCACTACCACCACCGTTTATAACTACTGAAGTAATATACAAATACGACAGATATACAAAAAACACAATTGGCTACATTACATTTTATAACCCATACTCAGGATTATCATACACATGTATATTTTAAAATTATTAATTTTTCTCCAACTCCTTTTTCTAGTAATCTCAAATCAAAACATAAACCCTTCCCCTCGTACAGGACCACAAGATTTATTAGTAACACATTACGATTGTGAAGAAAATGAACAAAAAACACTACATAAATATGCAATAAATCAAGTATCACAATGTGAAACAGAACCACAAGCTATAGAAACCACAGATGTAATAGCAACACTCTATTCAAAAGCCCGAGCAACAACAGTTACAGGTTATAAATTCACAGCAACATTTTCCGAAAAGAAAGTACATTGTTCACAAGTCTCGAACGGAAACAAAAACCGACTTGACCATGAATCATTCTATCAGAGTAATATAGAACGTCTTTTACATCTCAATCCCGACGATTGTAAAAATGAATTACTTAGACTAAACATCACACAAAATAAAAACTCCGAAAGAAAGTTAGTTAACTTTCAAGTTTTTTCAGACTCTGTACATCAATCACAACTTGAAAGACACCAAGGACATATAAAACTAGACGACAAATACCCATATAACGGCGCACACGGACGATTAACCTATGACCTACACGATAAACATTGGATACCACACATTGGTATAAATGACCCATCAAACTGCAAAGCAGACACAAAAAATAAAGGATACCAAGAAATAATGTTTTTCGATTGGAAAATACAACTCGAAAAAATACAACTAACACGAGATTTATCAGATAATACAATGATCTATCAAGGAATCCGATTACCTTGTAAAAATGATCAAGGTTATTGCGACCCTACAACGAGAACACAAGCAACAATTGTTTGGTTCCCCGAAGACACATGTACAACATTTCAAGTAGCAAAAATACACGCTCGTATGATAAAATTTCACGAAAAATATTTTATACAATCAATTCCATATGAACAAGTCCATCCATCACGAAAACTAAGTTCTAATTTTAGAAACATAGACAATATAGAAAATAAATTGACACGTTTTCAAATATATCAAGAAACAGAACTTGCATGTAAATACAGAAACCCACTTCACAAAACACAATACTCCGAGATATTAGTTGAATACGAAAAAGGATTCGACATGACCACTGGAAAAGTAAAAATCGACCCATATGCCACAGGTCATCCTCCAAACGAAGGAACATCCTATATACCAGTTAATTTTGAAAAAAGCAACGGACAACCTGGTGGACATCTAAAACCCCATGACACCAGAAGCACACGCTTACAAGAATTATCACTAATGAATACTACATATTTCGGTAATATCTACTATGATATTCATTTAGATATGAAACTAGATTATACAATCAGCCGAATTTTTCAAGAAATGTCACTCTCCGAATTAGAAACACTACACCAACTATGCGAATTAGAACGAACACAAATATTACAATCACTTGCACTAGCAGTATTAAAAATACCCTATGCAGGATACTTATTATCTGGAAATAGATCAAATTTTTTAGACTATGAAGGAAACATCTTATGGTTTTATACTTGTACTAAAAAAGTATCACCACTATACGTTTTTGAAGATAAACGATGTTATAAAAGAATCCCTATCTTTTATAAGAATAAAGTACATTTCGTGGATACACTTTCACGAAGAACCTATTTCTGGGATACCGCAGTCCCATGTGGATCAGAAAACAGCCACAATGTAGTACAACTAAACCCTGATGAAAAATACTATCTTCTCACTCCATATCCCACATTAATGCAATCACTCAAAAAATTTTCACCAGAAAGCATTCGCGCTATTGCTCGAAACCCAAATATAGACTTACAATCAATAGGAATCTATTCAAAATCAGATATTCAACATCACATTAGAACACAACAATTCCAGGAATTATTAACACAAATGGACACTATACAAAGACAATCAATAGACCAAAATTTACGCAAACTTGCAGAAACCGCAGGATTTGCCGATATCTACACGCAAGACTATAGCGGATATTTTAAAGACATTAAAGATTATATATATCTAAACGGTGAAAAATACCGTCCCCAAGATATATCACCAATTAACATTTTTAGCTTTGTTACACTCAAAAATGAGATCCTCGATTTTCTAGGATGGCCCTACTACATCTTAGAAAAATTGACTATTTTATACGCAATGTTTAACTTTATTGGATTTCTTTTCTCACTTTTAAAAGGAATCTACAACACATGTGCTATACACACACAAGTAAACAGACAAGCAAGCGTAGCACGCATACTCTTTGCAGGATTTTTTGGAATCTTTTCTACATCTATAAACAAAATTCTTTTAGACGCACAAATAAAAGAATATAACACAAAAATAGCAACACGACAAAATACATACGACGAAGAACATAACAATGTAGACATAACGCCAACGGCACCACAATTACCACCCCTACCAAATAACCATCCACTATCCCTAGTCCCACGGAATTTTCGAAATTTAGCCATCACACATAATCCAAATTTTCGACTCACCACATCACAAAGTCCCATCCAACATATAATGACACACCAGTCACAAGATGATAATACTTATGAACAAATTATTGAACAACCCCATACCACCGCTTTTCAGTCTCAAAATAATCATTTTTTTAGCCCACGATGAGCCGCCAACTTGGATCACTACACCGATCAAATTCCCACCCAACCAATCTTACCTCTACATTCCCAATAATACCACTTTTTGCTTTTCCGCCACCCGATTTTCCATCTAGTAATGTAACATCAGGCATGAATTCCGACACTAATTCACACATCTCAGTTTTATATTCCATCTCACAACTCAATAACCCGAATATTGAAACCCCCGATGAATTTGCCGACTCAGAACCATCCCCATCCAATAATTTTCATAACTCTTCTAATTTTTCTCAACCCCCTTTTCAACCCATATTATCCAATAACCCTGACCCCATTACTCCCACACCCTCTTATGCTTCCCAAGTTACCCCAACCTACTCCTCATACCATTCTGACCAATCATCTCATTCTCCAGACACCCCCCGAATCTCCCCAGAGCTAGATAATTTTATTACCCTTCAACAACAACCCTACCACCTCCATACCCCAACCATAAACCAAATCTCCTCCACTATAAATTCATCCAACCCCCCTACCCCTACACCCTCTTCAAATTATACTGAATCATTAGCACCATCATCCACATCAACTGAATCTTCACTTAACACTAATAGAGCTTACCGCACTTTTAAAAGAAAGTTCCCCAACCATCCTTTCCCAGCAAAACCAGGAACAGCCCGTGAATACATCAACCACCCCAAGCACACTAACACAAAAGAATTTTTAGCCATCACCTTACCCTCATTCCCACAATACACCTTAAACACCCCCCACGACACTAACGAAACACGCAACTTTGTAGATGAATACGTTTTAATGCCCACTCTCTCTTGGAAATCATATTATCATTTTACTAACCCTCTTTGCTTACCTTTATCTAACACTCACATCGATATAGAGCGAAATACGGACATGCTATATCGACTCACTACACCACTAACCGCTAGACAATTTTCTTACGTTGGATTTAAAAAATCACTAAAAACACACACTGCACCTAGAGCTAACGAATATACACTCGAATACTATGATCACAACATCATCAGAGCTAACCAAGATCAATTCTTAGACGACGATCGCTTCGCTAATCCACAAATTACCGAGAAATTTTTCATCAAGACACCATATATATTTACACTAAACATCTTCGACCGAAAGTTTGATCACATTATTTCAGAAGCACTAACAGACACACAAGCATACGAAAGCTTTAAAGAACGCTTCCAAATATTTTCACTAACCTTTCATTTTCTTGCACCACACGAAAGAGATCTTCACTGCTCACACGATATTATGTTGCGCACTAAACAAACCCACACATATAGTTATTATCGCTTCATCCAAAATCACTTTGACCTACACACACCCTCTAGACAACCACACCATCGTTTTCAATTCATTAATTCCAAATACACTTCACCATTTTTCCTAAATTTCACATATTGCATTAAAGATACTAACCTTCATGGTATTCTTCGCAATTATGATCCCATAACCCAAATGTACATCTTCTGTCCCATCACCAAGACCTTCAACGCCGAAGAATCCCGACCCTTCCTTATCCCGCACGAGTTTGTACAACCTATAGAAATCCCAATTTTAGAATTCATCCACAACACTAAATTCAATCACAAATTATATAATCTAATCCAAAACACACCTTATGAGTTTGCAGTTGGCACTGAAGAACTAACCACTATTAAGGCACTTCAATTGCTTTGGCCACTGCTTCAGACTAAAAATATCATCCGCATCTTAGCTAAACTACTAACAACTTCAGAACTAATTCACGACATTTTCCCCCACGGTTTTTTCCCCGACGACTAACAGGTAAGTATGAATTAAATGAATATTACTAACTAATTAAAATATTAAAAAACTCACCATACTTTATCCATGTTTTCTTTAGATTTTTAGCCTTCATCCGACAATCACCTACAAAAACCACAAAAGAAAAAAAAAATCGCAAATTTCATCAAACAATTTTAAAAATTCTATTAATCAGTTACACTTATAAATTTATAAATTTAATACCAATGCAGTAAATTCATTTCTAAAATTTCCCCCACAAGCAGTAAATTTAATTATGATGAAAATTTGTAACTTAAAATTCCCCCATACCTAGCAGTAAATTTCCAAATTCTATGCAGTAATTTAATAAAATGCAAATGCAGTACTAACCTTTTGATATTCTCATTCATTCGCACAGAAATTCTATCCACACTCGCACAGCTCGCTCACGAAGAATTGTTTAAAATAATGAATTTCAGTTTCAAGTTTTCACACTCAACAACTCTAACACACGATAACAAGTTTCAATCTTTCCTTTAACCCGGTTGGAAAGGAATTATATACTAAACAAAACTAACCAATGCAGCTTACTAAACACCACAACACAAAGTATAACAGCATGACTAAGAAAAGGAAACCAACGGTACCCAAACCGGATTAACCCAGTTTAAAACTGGATAATTTATTCTTTTGAAGACTATTATAAAGTTTAAGAAAGAAATAATAAAACACAAAAAAGTCGAAAGACAAACCCATACCACGAACAATTTGCTTTTTGAAAAAAGGACACAACCAACAAAACATAAGAAAAACCACAACAAACCCAACATAAAACGTTGTCACATAACAGGACCCCTCACAAAAACCGCATGAAATCATACTCCCACTCCTGGCCTAACCCACCAGGAAGGACGTCCTGAGCATGCTCTATAGCCGGCCTAACCCACCGCGCTACATCCACGCTTTGTGACCACACCTCTATTTTTAATAAGAGCTACTCAAGTGTGAGTAACTCTTCAAAATAACCGAACTAAAACAAAAAGCTTTTGTGAAAACAACTAACAAAAATCATAATTAAAAAATATTAAACTAATAAATGTTTTATAAAATATAAATTACATTGTGCAATACATAGATCAGAATACAACACCAAGGACGAACATCTAAAGACAAAACGACCCCACTACACTCGAGAGAGAATGACCAACCACAATCGATATGCCACTCACAATCACAACTCAAAGGATTTAGAGTACGACTTGACTTCGCAGAAAAGGACTTCTTTGAACTAGACCAATGACCACCTCGATGTTCAAGTATACGTACAGATCCGAGTAACCAGGCATCCCCTCCACGCACAATCTCCACGCCATTCCCAAACTAGATCAGACACAAAAGAAGTTCTCCACGCAGAACAGAAAAACCTGACATAGCAAACCATTCTGAAATCAGATTTGAGTTTGTTGCAAAGACTTAGTCGTCGTCACTAGAAGACACAACGTCTTATGTCTCTAACTCCAGCTTCCTGGAACTTCTTTAACAAAGAGGAAACAGAAGAAATAAGATGTTCGCCAAACACCAACGTCCATCATCCATCCTTCGAATTGCAGAAGAACTATTCTAAAAAACTCTGTAAAACCCGGATGGGTGGAACCTGATCTAAACTACATTTTATGATTGGATAATTTAGATATTTTACCAATGTAAAGTATTTAATATTAACCAATCATGATCCATCTAACTAACAACCCACTTATTTGTAAGTGCTGAAGTTACTTGTAATTTCAGCACCAGAGAGATTTGAATTTAACTTAGAAATTAGTTGGACTCTCCCGAGCACTTCAGCAGCCGCAATAAACCAGTATACCCTAGATCTATTGAGCCTAGCAGAGACTAGTTAAACAACCTGAGACTAGATAGTATAAGAGTAAGATTAGGATCGGTATTAGACTAAGAAGTTGCACGAATCTATCCGGCCGAAAATAAGATAGCGTGACGAGCAGACGGTGTACCCTATCCGAAATTACTCTATGAGTTAACCAACTCGGTCCTAACTCACTTTGCTTACTTCTTAATTTCTAAACGAATTAATATGCTAGGCAAATTGAGATCTCACAGCAGAACTTTGCTTTTCAACAAATTCTTGCCTTTTTTGCATACCAATTGGGAGATCGTGACTATCTACAGCATATAGTTCTCAATGGGCTTTTTCACATATTGGTAGCTGCACAATCATTATCCAAAAAAAAATTGCGGTCTCACCCTCACTCATACACACATGCATACACCACTCATATGCATTCATTGTTTGTTTTTGTTGTATGAATAAATTTGCGATGTATTTATATTTAAAGTTGTCTTTTATTATGATCTAACCCAATCATTGAATCCAAAAAAAAATGATCAGATTTGACATTAATTTGGAAAATGAATAAGTGAAATTAAATTTAAAACTTCGACAAACTCAATGTGAGAGAAAACTAAAACTAAAACTTTGAAATAAGAATTTGGTGCTTCAAGGGTATTATTTTCCTCTCAAGAATTTATAAAAAGATTCCGTGAAATGTTTTGCCTACAATTTTAATAACTTGTTTGAAATCTTTGAATCTTGCTAAAAAAATTATCTGCGTGATTTTCTCAATTTTTTTTCGAAATAATGGATCATCAGAAATTTCTCCGTCGAATTTAAAAAAGTTCAAAATGCAAAATGAGACGATGCTTTTTTTAAATAAAATTTGACGATATCCAGCGAGTTTTAGTGTCTTTTTGTAAACAAGAAAGAAACATATGATTTGCTATCTAATTGGTGACATATGCAATTTAAATTGCTCTGTTTTAGTTATTTTCAAAATTTTTGGCTGCAGCATCATCCAGAAAATTTTATCTGAATTGTATTGTTTTATTTATTTAGAGCTGAATGAAAAAAAAAACTTTTATAGAAGATGAAAACAAGTGGTGTGAGAAATGTGGTTGCCAAGAATTCCCATTTGATGTTGTACGTGTCAGTTTTACTACCTTGTGGAATTTTTCATATATTTTTGTAAGTACACTATGAGTGACTAAGAGACTACATTTGGGTAAAGAGTTGATGGAAACGGTTTTTAAAAAATGTGTTTATTGTCCAGAAAAAAAACCAATCTTTCTCCGTAACGACCATTGAAACTTAGTTTCAGATAGACATTGCGGCGGCCAAGGAGCACTCTCTTTATGAAAACTAAGCAGCGTATTTTTGGTTCCAATTAGGGGTGGATCTAGGATTTCCTCGAGGTAGGCAGAATTTCAAAAAAATTTTGGAAAATTTTGTCGACTTTTTTTTCTTTAGTTCGACCAAATTGATTTTCCCAGTTCTCCTAAATCACTAAAAAAAACCATTTTCACAAAATTTTCTGCGCCGCAGTCAAAATTTTGAAAAAACAGGCCAGAAGCGTTTTTAAGCATAGAAAAATAGAAAAATTTTAGGTTCCGTCACCAGAAATGGATACCTAAAAATAGTACAAAGGGAGGACCCTTTGGTCGGCAGGGGGTCTAATACCCCTCCCCCCATGCCATATCTGCTGGTGGTTCCAATAATTGAAAATGGAGAAAATCTTTGTATTCGGGTGTGCTTTAGTTTTTTCCTTTTTTTGTTTTCCACGCAAAATCAGGTTCCTCAAATAATCATCGGAATGGGTTCAGTGATATATCATATTAAACCCTTTCAGTCATGATTCGAACGACGTTAAATCATTTTCAAAAAAATCCATGTTTCGAGAAAAACCGGTTTGAAATTTTTGGTTTTTCAACTAGTTTCGACCAACTAAATTGAAGATAATTTGTTAAATTGGTAATTTAGGCTAAAAACCATGAATTTTTCTAAGCGAAAATAATTTTAAAACTAAATTTGGTTTTTACCTGATAAGATACTTTTTAAAAATAGAACAAAATATATTTTTTTTTTCATTTTTTTTCTATTTTGTTATTCTCTTTTTTTAAGACAACTATGGCCAATTATGCCTAACTTACAAACTTTTTTAGCGCGTGTATAGTTATATCATCTCACCTCGTACCAAAAGCGACACTAATTTGTAGAGCTTAATTATAATTTGAAGAATTTTTAATTGTAGTTTTTATGAATATGGGCGGAACATTTTGTGCTACTTGCACAGCAACCGGTTCTCCTTGTTTGAAGTTTTCTTTGTTTTCATACTCAGTTAATAATGAAATTAAGATTAGTTTATAAAGCTCAGTAAAGCATGTCGCCTTAGAAGTCGGCTGAAATTTTTTTGCACTTATTTTGCACTTATATGCAAAACAGCGAACTCAACATTCCACAAGCTTTGCTTTGATTCTTTTATGATTTTAACTCGCTCAGCAAAAACTCTGTCTAACATAATATGTATGTATGTGTATATTTGATTCAAAAATTGTTTGCTTGTAGATGAAACAAACGCGCCTAGTTTTTGAGGGTGTTTAGTAATTCTAATTATTAAAATTCCATTGTTCTTTCTTATTTTCTGAAATTCTTTTTTCAGATTTTTTTTTCAAAATTTGTCAAATTTGAGTGCCTAATTTTTTTGTCAACGCTTTCTTGCAGATGGTCGATCTCTATTCTAATCATTCAAACACCGATTTTTTGTTAATAAACAGCGTATCAACAAAAGTATAAATTATACACAGAAACGCTTTCCATTTTATCCATGTTTCTAAAAAAATTTTTAGATAAAACACTTTATTATGCAAAAAAACGCGGTTAAAAAATTACTGAAACAAAGAACAAAAAGCGTTTGTTAAAAGTTTATATTTTAAGTAACATTTTTTTGTTCTTTGTTTCAAATTTTTCCAAACCACCTTTATTGCTTAATAAAGGTTTTATTTGTCGAAGATTTTTTCAAAACATGGATAAAATGCAAAACATTCTTGAGCATTTTTTGCTGATAATCTGTAACTACTAGGGCCGTGCCAATTATTTGCTGAAATTTGACCTAGAAATGTTGTTCTGACCTCCGAAAGACAATACACTTCGTTCAATGCCATTTTTGATAGTTGGGTTGGATTCGTAACAGCAAAAACAGTCACTTTTTACTGGAGACTCGCAGCAGCTGAAAGTCAGGTATCTGTTGTTTCGAAATTGAATTTTGACTAAAATTAAATATTGATATACCCATTTTGGTGGAATACGAAATGGATAAACTTGAGTCCAAGATTTTTCCAAAATTCTTCAACTTGGTCTGATTTGGTTTGGAAAAAAAATCTACGCAAGTTTCAGTGACTATAAAAATATTTTCCCCAAAATATCAAGAAGTCACTGTATTTTATCAAACTTGTTTTTAACGCTTCTGGCGTTCTGTAAGAAAATTTCCAGCCGTTTTTTGGCTTTCACTTGATCCCTCAATGTTTCCACAGTTTAAAGGTGTCGAGATTTCGTTGGGCCTGGGTGCACTTCAAACTCTTCTCTAAAATCAAAAAGCGTTTTGGTTACTAAAAACTTCCTGGTTTCAAGGTCGGTTCATCCTCAATGACAAAAAAAGAAATTTTATTATAGATAAAAAACATTCACAATTGCGATTTGTTATACATGTGCGTCGATCAGTTTTGGATATATCATAGAGAAGAAGATCGGTTACACAAGTCTTATCTAGATTGACACATTGTCAAAATACCAGTAAGGTACTGAGTTAAGATGGATAGAGTAATTTCGGATAGGGTACACCGTCTGCTCGTCACGCTATCTTATTTTCGGCCGGATAGATTCGTGCAACTTCTTAGTCTAATACCGATCCTAATCTTACTCTTATACTTTCTAGTCTCAGGGTGTTTAACTAGTCTCTGCTAGGCTCAATAGATCTAGAGTATACTGGTTTATTGCGGCGGCTGAAGTTCTCTTGGAGAGGCAACTAATTTCTAAGTTAAATTCAAATCTCTCTGGTGCTGAAATTACAAGTAATTTCAGCACTTACAAATAAAAGGGTTGTTAGTTGGATGGGTTATGATTGGTTAATATTAAATATTTTACAGTGGTAAAATATCTAATTTATCCAATAATAAAATGTAGTTTAAATCAGGTTCCAGTACCATAATTTTGGACTGTAACAGAAAACAGCTTCCAGACATGTTATCTTTACATACTGTTGTCCGTGCACCTTTTAACAAAAGACATGTCGTGCATTGGCATCAAGGTCATCTGTCAAAATTGAATTGCGGACTTTCTTTCGTTGTCTGTCTTTAATTGACTGCATAACTCAAACAAAGATAACGGGTAGAATTTTATTGGCAGAAAAAATGGTGTGAGACCCTATCATCGTATGATTTCAATACTGATTACGTAAGGATGCCACAACAAAGTATTAGGTTAACTACTACTATGTAATTGTTTGGTTGTTGTAAAACACCACGTGGGGTTGTTCCGATTAATGTTCAGCACCCCGAAATAGTTAACAAGCCGAAACCCAGGATATCGCATTATGTCAAAGTTATTCTTTCTCTATCTAACTTTATAAAGGATATAAAATGAAATCTCAAATGCAAACTACATGCAGTGCATGGTCAGCCCAGCCTAATGACATAGCAGACATAAAATTTCAATTGCTTTGGGGGGATGTTAGCTTCGTCCAAGTTTTTCTCCCAGATTCTGTTTCAGCAACCTGTATTCTTTTTCTAGTTCGAGCATTTTCAGTCCCCCATGTCTGACAGAACTCGGAAGACGGTTGTATAATTGCAAAAGGGCGTTTTGATCTTCTGCAGGGCTCTAAGCTATAGACACTTTGTTTTCAGTTTTTCCAAAAATGTAAATCTCTTTCATTATATTTGACCTGCTTACACAAACTTTCCGGACATTTTTGAAATTCTTCAAGAGCTTCTAGGGGGAATGTTGGCATTTTATTCTTAAATAGCTTTCGTCTTCAAAGCAAAAGTCAAGGTCACTTGATAAAGATTTACCAAGATAAAACTAATCTGCTGATTTCTAAGCTATCAATTCGACTTTGATGAAGCAGGCATAGCATATAGATAGCCTTTAAGCGCACAACGTACACCTGTTTATAAATGTTTGTAAATTGAGGGCGCGCCTTATTCAAGATAACGATTGGTAGATTGTTTGTCCAAAGAGTAGATTGATCGTCCGAAGTTACTCATTTGAATTTTGAACTCACTCAAACTTAGTTGCACTCAAATTGACAACACCGAAATATAAATCAGCACCCAATAACCTCTGTGAAACTTTCAATCCCATAATTTTCTAACTATTTTCAAATTTTCTGCAATTCTTCGATAATTTTCTGATCGATATGCCTAAGGTAAGTAAATAGTTTTTCTCTGTTCTAAGCACATTTTGATGCTCTGTAATCTTACTTCTTTAACCAAGGCGGGTCAAAAAAGTGAAAATTTGATCTCCGAAGTTAAACTTTAGTTTGGTCAAAAAGTTAAAATGCCAAATTTATGTGATTGAAATTGAGGCAATTTTAAGAAAATCTTACAAATCTATTTAACTCTATGAAAAAATCTTATATAGGTAACTTTCCTCGTGATAGAGCCTTTGATCTTATTGGTCCGATCACAATTTTGGCTCCCCAAGGAAAACTGAATATTTTGACCAACTTTGATGAATTTAGACCAAATTGACTGATATTCCAGTTCAATTCGGCTACAATTTCACCATTAATTTAGCTATTATATCTTCGAAATTCTTTAGTTTTTTTTCACAAGAAAAAAGGGCAGTAATTTTAGAAAAATGATGAAAATATTATCTTTAAATTCTTTTCTAGACCTCTCGTAGTCGGAATATTAAGTGCTACATTACCACCCGCCATCCCTATTAATATTTGATGGGTGTTTTAAACGAATGATGCTGAAAAAACAGCCATCACACTAATCCAGCAATAAGAAATAGTTACAGAGCTGGTTACAAAACCCCTGGACGTTCCGAACGACTGTCCCTGACTCTGGCTCAAGACTTTTTCGATGGTGAACATTTCCTTTTTTTAAATCCTCCCCCCTTGTCACGAACATAATCCAGTTCCAAAAAAGAAACGTAATTTTTTTCTTAATCTAGGCCTACCTTTATTCATTTTTGAATACTTTCGGAGTGCACTTAAGCTCCACACTCAAAAACTTCGCGCTTACTCGTTGAACGTTATATAGATTGCTTATGAAAAAATTCCAATCCTCCCCCATATCATTGTAAATCAAGATATGAATACCGTTTTCTATAAAGTAGGCAGCAAAAATAAATATTTTCAGATGATATTTTTAATAAGTGGTTGGAATGCTTTTTGCTCACTAAATTAATTGAATTTTATCGATCCGACAAGAGACTGACAAACCCCAATTGTGCGCCTATCCAGTGCACAGTTTGGCCTCGTAATGTACATGCAAAGTTTGATTATTTGTGAAGATTTTTATAAGTTACTTCTGATGATCTAAAAGACAAACGGAGCATTTTGTTACGAGCAGTTTGAATATTTCACGTTTTGTTTGAGCCCCCATAAACATTTCACTGTTAAACAAGATATGAATACCGTTCGTTATAAAAAAAAGCAGCAAAATTGTATGTTTTGATGATATTTTTGAATAGGTTGGAATGCTTTCTGATTATTTAATTGTTTGCATTTTATCAAAATTGTGCGTTAGAAAACAGTTTTTAAAGCAATACAAGCTATGAAGCTCTACGGAATTACTATCTTCATTCAAGAGGAATATGAAGTTTTTTGTTTTGCTTGAGAGAAATTCCGAAAAGTTTCAATGCATGTATTGCGTTTGCTTAGCATTAAATGCAGTTTCGTTTCCTGAAAATTTGATAAACGGCATAAAGCACAATATTGAAAAATAAAACGCTGGAAAAACACAATATATCCAAAAATACGCTAGAGCAACACAGTGAAAAAATCACTGTGTAAATCAAGTGTATTTTTATTTGGAGCTCTGAATGAAAATTTCTTTGAGCTATTAAAGAGTAAATTGCCAAACGAAGGTAAAAATTTGACTTTTTGAACTTACACGGAGACAAAAAAAACAATATTCGGTAAATTTTTCATAGGTCAGAGCAAAAATTGTTAAATGATCCAATTCCTGAATAAGTATCTAAAAAACTATTTTATCACTGTGCTTACAATTGCCATGATCTTCTTCCGTTGCAAGTTTTTTGTTTGAAAAATTCCGTTGCAGTTTCGTTCTGAAGTTATTAATCTGACTTTAAAACAAAATGACTGAGAAGTTATGATTGATTTTTTGTGCTTAGACTAACTTCAATTAAACGTAATTAATATAAGTTTTCATACCATATGTCACAATCCTGAGATCCAATTTGTCAAATCAATTGTAACTTCCGCGGAATTTTAGTGAATTAAAAGCTACCATATGCGGCGATGGTTGGTTCACATTGTAATTTGTCCACTTCACTTCATCCAAATAATGTATTAGTAGATGCAAAAAAAAGACAGCTCGTATATCAGGGCAAAGCCATGAATGTTTCGACTGCCCCTTAATTTATACCGATAAGCTTTTGAGAAAAAAAAATGAAAAACTATCAATTCCGGACCATATCAAAGATCAAGTGTGAAAGTTCAATATACGAAATTAGTACGACCGATAAGCTTAGCTAACCTCATTTCAATTTGGAAAAAATGTTTGTGCGCGATAATTCATCACGCATAAACACTTCGTGTTACGCTCCAGCATTATGAATAAAACATCAAAGCGCGCATAAATATTCCAGAGCATGACCAAATTGGTAATTTTCAAACTCCGAGAACTTTGCAAAAAAAGATCGGAGGGAAAAATATCTTTTTATATTTGATTTTTGAAGTCGATATGTTTACTGGGGTGAAAAATCATTTGTTAAAAAATTATTACTTCGATTGCCGAAAATTGACTGAATAAAAACCACCCTAAGCATCAATATTCGGTTTTCTTGAAAGTCGGAACAATAAATCATTTTGTACTCTACAAAGTTTTGATGAGGCAAAGTTTTCATAATTCCGCAACATGGTTCCGCAAAAAGGACGCTCTTTTTGTTTGTGTTTTGCTTTTTACTTTTCTTTGATCAATCCGACAAGAGACTGACAAACACCAAAATGTGCACCTACAAAAGTGCACAGTTTGGCCTCGTAATGTACATTTTATAAGTTACTTCAGATGATCTAAATGACAAACGGAGCATTCGGGGCTTCAATCTGTTACGAGCAGTTCGAACATTTTATTTGTTTGAGCCCCTATAAACGGGGCTAGGTCTTTTATCAGACCGACCTTTTACCAGACCACAATGCAATAACTCATTTATTGTAAATTAAAATTAGTGGAAAGTTTGAAAAGGAGGCGGTTAGAACAAACAAAACTTTGTTGAGAAACCGTGAAATCATTGTCTTTAACCAGACTAAACGGCACCAATACATCTGTCAATCAAATTTGTTTATCGAGTCTGGTAAAAGGTCCATGTTAAAAGTTTTCTGGTAAAAGGTCGGTCTGGTAAAAGGTCGGTCCCCCCTATAAACAAATGCTTCTAAAATTACGAAGTGACGAAGTGAAGGATAACGCTACAAATAAGTATTTTTGTAAAATTGTTTTTCTAGTTGTCTGTTTATACAAGCCATTAAGTTTAAGTTTCAAAATTACTGAATGTGTATGCATAGTTGCATAGTATCAAAACCCCTTTTAAGCAAATATCCGTCTTATTTTCAGTTTGATTGACAACAATTTTAGAAGACGTGTAAAAGTCAGGAAAGTGTTTGCATGAAAAACTACAAAACATATGAAGCAAGATTTTCTGATGGTTTTAATATTTTAGTTTTCAGACGTTGTCGACGTTACATTAAAAAAATTTAAGGTTCCTCTGTGTTTTTGGACACTCTAAAATTATTCATTACTGAGTGTTTCATTTATTATCAGATCACAGACCTGGTTACTTTTGACCATCTGGAGTCGCAAGATGGGTGCCAAACTACAGATACCATCTTCCACGTGCAGCCAGTGGGATTCGGATTCAACTTCGAGACCGCCCAGGTGAGAGTCGGATGCACTCCAGATGCGGATAAATTATTTGAATTAACTTCATGTCTTGGAATTCTTACGTGTGAGAAAAATTGGTAAAACTTTACTCTAACTTGCTCGTTTATTAAACGATCTTGATTTTTGGATCTTCTAAAACATCGTGAACCCAGTTTTGCTATGAACACCCTATCCCGCCATCCCCGTCACGCCTCGTGTTGCCACTGCCATCTTAAACTGAATTATTATACATTTACATTTTTTGAATTACTTGAACTTTCTGTGTGTGAGTTTATGTCTGTGTGTTGCGTATGTATGTATGCATGTGTATATGTGTGAGAGATACGAGAAGGTTTCTGTTCATCTTTGTGTCTGTGTGCTGTAGGATAACTCTTACATGAGCGAAGAGGAGGCCGAGTGTCTCAATGCACAGTTCATAGAGGCCAATGCCCTCCACGAAAGCGACGCCTTTGTCCAGACACTCTCAAATGCAGGTCAGAATATAATAAGTAGCAAAAATTGGAGCATACAGTTTTAATTAAAAATGGTTGCAGTCTGCCGATTTCTGCCGAATCTATGCATGCAAAGTTGAAGTTTCAGTTGACCATGAGACATTGTTTTTTACTGAGACATAGAAAATTAAACTGTTACATGCAAAAGTTGTCGGAAATAGGGCATTTGCTATTTTTTTGCAACTCTCTATAACACAAACACACAGTACAATTATTTTCAGCTACAAAAGTTAGGCCAAATTTCTTCAGAGTGGCAATAATTTAAAAAGATCAAATTTTGGTTGTGAACATTTTATTTTGACTGTGTTTTTCTAGACATAAACGCGCGGCTAAGGTCGCATATTATTATCACTCTTTTTTATTTTGATGGCCACTTTTGACTCTAGTTTTTACAAGAGTCGATGGTCTCTAGTTGATGGCCACTAGTTTTTACAAGAGTAAATCGGGTTTTTTACCTACTTGGCTTAAAATGAAATAAAATTTTCTTCAATTGACATAATAAACACAAATTTCTAATGAGGCAAATCATTTCATTGTGATTCCAACTAATCAGATTTGACAATGGTCAGCTCTCTCTTCCTCTTTTCAATGTTTTGTGAATTGCATCTTGGCAACAAAAGTAAATATAAGTATTGGACGAACTATATTTTATTATGTTCTTAGGAATTTTATTATGTTTTAGGAGTAACTGTTGTGGTCAGTCGAGGCGAGCAAAACACGCCCGACGCTGTTTTTCCCAACAACTGGTTCTCGACCCATTCGGCATACGAGGGTCACCCATACCGACTCATCCTCTACCCCATGACATGTGAGTCCAGAAGAGCCGAACGAAGTGCCGAGCGAATTCACTTAATCAAAGCCTACTGCGGGGTCGTAGATGACTCACAAGTTTTGGATCTCAGCCACTATGAGGAAGAGGGCAAATTCCTCGAAGGAACAGGAGCCTGTGTTTTCGACCGAATCAACAAAGTATGCTACGTAGGCTTGTCCAAGCGCGCTGATGCTGAAGTCGCACAAGAACTCTGTGACCATATAGGGTACAAATTGATCACTTTTAAGACCCATGATGAAACAGACATGCCTATCTTCCATACTAACGTGATGCTTAACATCGGTAACACATTTGCAATGCTCTGCGACGAATGTTTTGCTTGTGGCGACGAGCTCGAAATGGTTCAACATAGTTTGGCGACATCCGGAAGAACTGTGGTTCCGATATCATTGTTGCAAGTCCGCTTCTTCTGCGGCAATGCGCTCGAGTTGCGAGGCGAGAAAAATGGGGAGCCTATGTTTTTCATTACGATGTCGCAGAATGCGTGGGATAACTTGTTTGATTGGCAGCAATCGTTGATTCAAGAACATGTTGATGATGTAATACCGATTCCAGTGAACACAATCGAACGAATCGGAGGCGGATCAGTTCGCTGCATGATCGGACAATTGTTCACTTCGTAATCAACTCATAAATGTTAAAAATCTTGAACGGTTTTTTAGATGAGCACTATTTGTTCAATAAAAAACAAAAATGAATTTTCAGCCCCTAAAAATTTAAAAAGGAAACCAGCAAAACATTTTTTATATATTTTTTTGATGTCATAAAGGAGCCACGAAGACCAAAAGTTTCAATTGATTACAGTCTGAGAACATTTCAACCCTAGTTTGAAGCAGATGTACCAACCCTTCATAATTGGACTAGTTACGATAACTAGTGCCAAACTTGATAGTTTGTTCAAGCTTTTTGACCAAAACTGTGTAAATATCTTTTATCCTGAACTCTTAACCCCATTTTTCGCCGATTAGTTAGTTAGTTTATCTATCTATTTCTAACTGCGATTAGACTTTGCGCTTAGTTTGTAGTTATAAGTTTGTTTGAGTTGTTCAAATTCAATAGTTTTTCACCAATAGATGTTACTAGCTGACTGTTTTAAGGGATCAACTTAACAACCCCTTTCAAAAAAGGGGAGGAAAGATTGTTCAGTAGATTAACTAATCAAACTTTCCCCAATCAAAACTTTCCCCAATCAACGGTGTGGAAATAAAACTGAAATAGGCGTTAATTTTATTAAACAAAACTATCATTAGTCAAACGTTACAGATTTGTCTCAAAAAACAATACATAAATTTTCAAAAACTGAAAAAAATGCTTTATCTTTATAAGTTTTTTTGCTGCGTAAAAAATTCTGTTTTCTATTTTTAAACAAAACTGTCATTAGTCAAACGTTCAAAAAAACTACCTAGAGATTCGAAAATTATACTTATCTGATTGCAAAATTTCCGATTGCAATTTTTCGAGAGCTTCAAACAAAATGAACTAACTTTATGAGTACCAGTCAGCAAAAATTCAATCAATTTCGGTCAAAAAAGCTCTTACAGACCGACTCAGCGCTAAAAAAAACAGACATAAACAGAAAACCCGCAAAATATGGTGCCAAACTTTTCAAAAAAAAACACATTTTTTAAATGTGGTTTTTTCAGATGAAACTATTGTTGAATTAGATTTCAACTCCAATGTATATAATCGAAGACCACCAAGTATGCCTTATTATCCCAATTACATCACTCCAACAGCAAATTTGGTGTAAAAGGGTGTTCAGGCCACGTAAAATAATTAGGCAAGGGATATTGTAGTTATCGATGCGTACGTTATTCGGCCAAACATTGCAATTCACTCAAAACCATTTGATGGAGAATTTTTATCTCAGCGAAATTTTCCAGCAAAACAACGCTAGCTGCCATCCTTCGAAATTTCCACCAAACTTTTCCAAAAAAAAATATTTTGAAATTTGGATGATTGACCCAGCAGTCTCTAGATTCGAATATATCTAAAAGTTAAGGAATTACATGAAACAAAATATTCGTGAAAGGCAGCCAACAGCAATAAAGAACTTCTTTGTCAAGTTCTTTGACATTTTTTTGTCAATGCCGAAGGACAATATTCATCGATAACACCAGCAAATTCCTTATTGGTCAAGTTGAGTTTGAAAAATATTAGTAAGCATCTGAAATTATTACTTTTTGAAAAATTTAAATCAGCACTGTAACACAGGAAAGATTAAAGTAGATCCGATTTAAAGGATATTCTTACTTTTTTCTCGCAAAAAAGTAAACGGCGCATCAATAATTGATTGAACTATGCCCTGATACGAGTAGGCTTGATTTGTATAGTTTCATAGTAGTTCAGTCAGGCAAACAAATATGGCAAACAACAGAAAATTAATCAACAAGCAAAAAATCAAACAAATATGGGAAAGGAAAACTAAAGAACAGGCAAATCAGTATTATGAATTTTTGAATCATATGAAAAACCTGGAAAAAGTAATAGCGCCCTAGCATTACGTTTAATTTGATCATTTGCGCTTATACGTATCCTTACGCTTAATTTGATCAGTTCACCACTTTGAATTCATTTTTTTGCCAGAAAAAGTGCGTGAAAAGTTGCGCTAGGGTCGGTTTTTTCCACCAACAATTTTCTAAGTTTCAAAAACCTTAAACTTCTCTTAAATTTTATATATATATTCTGTTTCGGAATTTGTTCTTAAAAATTTTTACTGACATGAATATCAACAAAACTTAAGTTCCTAGAACTACAGCTTTGGAATTTTCGGACAAAAGCCGTGAGTTGGAAAACGGAAAAGTGTTGGGGCCAAAAAAATTGGTCATTCAAAACAATTACCTGAAGATTCGAAAATTAAATTTATTTGATTGCAAAAATTCCGTTTGCAACTTTTCGAGAGCATCAAACAAAATGAACTAACTTTATGGGTATCAGTCAGCAAAGATTCAATCAATTTTGGCCAAAAAGCTCTTGCAGCCCGACTCAGCGCAAAAAAAAACAGACGTAAACAGAAAACACGCAAAACATGGTGTCAAGCTTTAAAAAAACAACACATTTTTTAAATGTGGTTTTTTCAGATGAAACTATTGTTGAATTAGATTTCAGCGCCAATGTATATAATAGACGACCACCAAGTATGCCTTATTATCCCAAGTACATCACTCCAACAGCAAATTTGGTGTAAAAGGGTGTTCAGGCCACGTAAAATTAATTAGGCAAGGGATATTGTAGTTATCGATGCGTACGTTATTTCGGCCAAACATTGCAATTCACTCAAAACCATTTGATGGAAAATTTTTATCTCAGCGAAATTTTCCAGCAAAACAATGCTGGTTGCCATCCTTCGAAATTTCCATCAAACTTTTCCAAAAAAAAACATTTTGAAATTTGGATAATTGACCCAGCAGTCTCTAGATTCGAATATATCTAAAAGTTAAGGAATTACATGAAACAAAATATTCGTGAAAGGCAGCCAACAGCAATAAAAAACTTCTTTGTCAAGTTCTTTGACATTTTTTTGTCAATGCCGAAGGACAATATTCATCGATAACACCAGCAAATTCCTTATTGGTCAAGTTGAATTTGAAAAATATTAGTTTTTAGTTAGCATCTAAAATAATTACTTGTTGAAAAATTTAAATCAGCACTGTAACACAGGAAAGATTAAAGTAGATCCGATTTAAAGGATATTCTTACTTTTTTCTCGCAAAAAAGTAAACAGCGCATCAATAATTGATTGAACTATGCCCTGATACGATTAGTCTTGTTTTGTATAGTTTCACAGTAGCTCTGTCAGGCAAATAAATATGGCATATAACAGAAAACTAAAGAACAGGTAAAAATCAAACAATTATGAGAAAGGAAAACTAAAGAACAGGCAAATCAGTATTAGGGATTTTTGAATCATACGAAAAACCTGGAAAAAATATTAACACCTTAGCATTACGTTTAATTTGATCAGTTGCGCTTATACATATCCTTACGCTTAATTTGATCAGTTCACCAATTTGTATACTTTTTGTGCGGGAAAAAGTGCGTGAAAATTTTCGCTAGGGGTGGTTTTTTCCCACGACAATTTCCTACGTTTCAAAAAAACTTAAACTTCTGTTAAGCTTTTTATATCTTTCGAAAAAATATATTGTTGTTTTGAGCTCAAATTAAAAAAATATATTTAACAGCGATCAATTTTTCTAAGAAAATGGGGTTAAAATATTGCTAATTTAGCCCTTAGGGAATAATGCGATATAATTCATGCTATTAACAAATAAGCAGATATTCCATCCGTCTTAGAAATAGTTTCACCTTAAATTGAGGCTCAATAGTTGATCCATTTCAAATTTATTTTACGGAAAACATCATTTTTCACTTAACAAAGCGTGAAGGGGGATAAAAAAATTCAAAATTTCCTTACGATGTCGCAGAATGCGCGGGATAACTTGTTTGATTGGCAGCAGTCGTTGATTCAAGAACATGTTGATGATGTAATACCAATTCCAGTGAACACAATCGAACGAATCGGAGGCGAATCAGTTCGCTGAATGATCGGACAATTGTTCACTTTGTAATCAAACCAAAAATGTTAAAAAGTTTGAACGATTTTTTAGGCACTATTTGTTCAAAAAAAAACAAAAATGAATTTTCAGGCCCTAAAAATTAAAAAAAAAAACAAGCAAAAAACTTTTATCTTTTATTGTTTTTGATGTCATAATGGAGCCAAGAAGGCCAAAATTTTCAATTGGTTACAATCTGAGAACATTTCAACCCTAGTTTGAAGCAGATGTACAAATCCTTCATAATTGGACTAGTTACGATAACTAGACCAAACTTGATAGTTTGTTCAAGGTTTTTGAAAAAAATTGTGTAAATATTTTTAACCCCATTTTTCGTCGATTAGTTAGTTAGTTTATCTATCTATTTCTAACTGCGATTAGACTTTGTGCTTAGTTTGTAGTTATAAGTTTGTTTGAGTTGTTCAAATTCAATGTATTCTGACCAATAAATGTTACTAGCTGACACCTTTAGAGGATCAATTTAACAACGCTTTCAAAAAAGGGGAGGAGAGATTGTTCAGTAGATTAACTAGTAAAATTTCCCCAATCAAAATGCAGTAAAATTAAATTTCTCAAAAGAAAACTAACTATTTAGTATTTGCGGACTAGTGGTGTGGAAAGTAAATTGAAATAGGCGTCAAAATTTTGAAACAACACTATCATTAGTCAAACGTTACAGATTTTTGTCTCAAAAAACAATACAAAAATTTCAAAAAATTAGAAAAAAAAATGCTTTATCTTCATAAGTTTTTTTGCTGCGTAAAAAATTCTGTTTCGGAATTGTTCTTAAAAATTTTTACTGACATGAATATCAACAAAATTTAAGTTCCTAGAACTACAGCTTGTGACTTTTCGGACAAATGCCGTGAGTTAGAAAACAGAAAAATGTTGGGGCCAGAAAAGTTGGTCGTTCAAAACAATTACCTGGAGATTCGAAAATTAAACTTATTTGATTGCAACTTTTCGAGAGCATCAAACAAAATGAACAAACTTTATGGGTATCAGTCAGCAAAGATTCAATCAATTTTGGTCAAAAAACTCTTACAGCCCGACTCAGCGCCAAAAAAAACAGACATAAACAGAAAACCCGCAAAATATGGTGCCAAACGTTTAAAAAAAAACACATTTTTTAAATGTGGTTTTTTCAGATGAAACTATTGTTGAATTTGATCGTTTGCGCTTATACGTGGTTTTTTCCCACGACAAATTTCTACATTTCGCAGAAACTTTTGTTACACTTTTTTTATATTTCGAAAAAAATATTGTTGTCTTGAGCACAAATTAAAAAAATATATTTCACCAGCGATCAATTTTTCTAAGAAAATGGGGTTAAAAGATTGATAATTTGGCCGTTAGGGAATAATGCGATAAAATTCATGCTAATAATAAATAAGCAGATATTCCATCCGTCTTAGAAATAGTTTCAACTTGAATTGAGGCTGAATAGTTGATCCATTTCAAATTTATTTTACGGAAAACATCACTTTTCACTTAACAAAGCGTGGAGGGGATAAAAAAACTCAAAGTTTCAAACTTTTTCATTTTTGAAAAAATTTTCAGTTCTTTTGAAGCAAAACAATACACATTTAGATTTTAAAAGGCAGTCGAAAAGTTCAAGGCTTTATTTTGATGCAAGCAGTTTTGTTGAAGTTTCGATGCGGTTGAGGTCGAGCTAAAAACACTTAATACGCAAAGGTCTAAAAGTAACCACTTATATTATAAATAACTGGAAAAACATAAAATGGGAGTGTTCTGAAAAAGTCTACTACATGTGCACCCTCACAGAAAAACTAACCGGCCAGTAGCGAGCGTTTTCTACAATTTTAGCAATTTTTTTCAAACAAGTAATCGACGAAGTTTTTTTGATTAGATATAGACTGCGCAAAACGAAAGTTTTGAAAGAAACCCTGTGAAAAGGTAGATAACATGATCAACTAAAGAGCCCTAAGTTTACCCTTGAGAGTGGAGAAAATTAAAAGTACAAAATCTACAAGCCAAAATGTAATTTTTGTTTAGTCTATGGTTTTTATGATAAATTTTCTTGCTTGGTGTACCTGAATATTGTGATGATCGAATGGCGATTGGTGCCAATTGTAGTTTGTGAATCAATTTGTGTTCTATTTTTAACGAAATTAGTGGAATACTTTATTTGTGCGCTTTTTATTCTCTGTCCCAATCAATATTTGAGAAATAGATTCTCGTAACATAACTGCATAACCCAATTTTCATTGCCCATACGTTGAAGTTGCATGCGAGCAGAATTGCAGGCAAGTCTTTCAAACCAGTTTAATTTGCTGAAAATCAAAACACGTGAAGCACATCTGCTTTATATATGCTTTAATTACTGTTTTATTTTTCGCTGATTTACGTCTTTTAAAACATTCTATCTGAACCAAAAAAAAACAAAGATATCTATTTTGTACAACCATATCTACTTCAAGAAAAATGTACTCACCTGAAATAGAAATCATTCTACCAATCACAGTTGTGAAAAAAATATATTCAAAAATTTTTCTGCGCAAAATCAAAAATAAAAAATTATATTAGAAGAGCATTATATTTTGTTTATGTCAAAAGCTATTACTTTGAGACGCGGTGTTTTCCGACGAACTGTTCGATAACTTGTATATGCAGGCTCTGTATATAACAATTGTTTCACTTTAATTCGTAAGTTTTTTTATTCCTCGTGTGAATTCTGTACACTACCAAACAATGCTAGACTTTTACTCGTAAACTATGTTTTCTGCTGCTGTAATCTTGACATTTTTTGTTTTCGTCTTCGTCTTTACTGCCATTGCAGATTCTGAAATGTTATCGGGTGTTCCGCACGCTTCAGAGTCTTCTTCTTCCTCTCGTCCTTCTTCTCGTTTGGCTTTTTGCTCTGCGTTTTTTAATGCTTTTTGAGCCGAAACTTTTTGACAATTTTTGGGAGAAAGGATGACTATAGATGTTGAAGGGGACTTTGTAAAACCTCTGCTTCTTTGCTTCTGTTGAGTTTGCTGTCGTTGACTGAACTGCGACTTTGGCGTACTTTTTCATAACCAACTCTTTGTCGATTTTGAGAGACCTTAAAATTAGGATGAAAGCAGGGTTGTACAATTTGTTTAGTTAGTTGTTGTATATCATACAAAAAAAACTGATGCTTAAAGACCGGTTGGAACTCTATCAAAGTTGAGCTGTTCACTTTTTGTGATTAATAATTATGACTAGCTCTGATTTTTTAATAATTTCCAGAAATTTTTTCTGCTAGCTCAAGTTTGGTTTTGTCCATGAGTTATAATAGTACCATAATACATTCAGTAATTAATGCCCTATTAAGCTCAGCTCTTGTTTGCAGCTCAAATACTTTATCTTTAGTGAGAAGAAGAGCTTGTTTTTAGGAGTTGTTTTCTGCTTTGCAAACGATAGGTATTTCAGGGATTGGTATGACTGAAGTATCATAAGTTGTTGTTGTTGTTTTTGTTGTTGTTGTTGTATTTAGGAGTCTCAAGCGATGCAAGATTGATAGTTGCGGTTTTTATGTTTGTTGGAGTTGTCAAGAAAAAGATATGCTGCATGTGGTTGTTCTCTGATGTACATATGCTTCGGAATTAGAACAAATTCTTCTGTTAAAATTTCTATGCTTTCAAATACTTGAAGTCAAAAAAAGTATGTGTCTGTTTAGATAAATTCTTTATTTGCTCAGTGTAATAGATTGTTTCTTTTCAAGAATCATTTTCGAATTAGTTGAAAATTTGTATGCTTTTTCGAAATTATTGAGATTTGGAACACTGACAGACACATTACCGTTGACTACACTGAGCAAGCATCCACAAACAACTGAGATTATTTGACTATTTGATGTTTTTTTTCTAATAAAGCCACGGAATTGACTTTGGTTCAACTTTATCATGTGCTGCAGAATAGATAACTTTTTCATGTTCATTAGTGATAACTTTCACTTCTGCTATTTTTTGGTTTAAAAAATTGACCGTCGAGGTGGTATTATTTTTGAACAGTATCTGAGACAGTCTGTTGTTTGGGGATCTAATTCTAATACTATGTGACATCGTGAGATGTGTTCAAGTCAATAAATCGTGACCCTCGGCTCTGTAGGTAGAAATTATGTTTAACATGAACAAAATCTAACCCTTTGTATCTTCCAGCCGTTGCTAGTGTAACGATTTTTTTTATTTTGTATATTTTTTCGCATGAGTCATCAAACATTGAGAGAATATTTTCAATTTTTTTAAAACGATCAAACCCATCAAATTTTGCAAGTTCTTTTTGAATTCTGGAAGCGTTTAATTTTTCGTAAATTATAGGTAGAATATCTTTGTAAAAACTCAAAAAAAGTTTGGGGTAAAAGTTCTTCCTGTCAATTTTTTCAAAATGAACTTCGTTTTTCCAGATCTCGAAGGTCCTACGTCCTCTTGTCGATTTATCAATAAATTTATCCATAGCCTTGGGTTTGGTACCACGTACCCAACTAAACCCGAAAAAATTGATAAGCAAATTGGTGTTTCTCCACAGCTTAGTTGCGTCCAAGATAGTTTGTAGATACAAAAACTAAGTAAAACTAAAATTAAACTCATTTAGGACATGATCTGGGGACAGAAACATTATTACAAATTCCAAGATTTTGGTTCTTGCTAATTTGTACATAAACGAAGTCTCTACCGAGAGTCGCATCAGGCTCATCAATTGCTTTTTTAAACGTTTTCAGATTATCGATTTGATTTCTCTCTTTCCAACTCCGTTTCTTTATCTATATCAACTGTTTCTTAAGAAGATACATAAAAATAATTTGATGTCATAAAAATGACATATTTATACTAATGAACAACAAAAAATCTCGAAGCGAGTATATCATGTGCATTCGTTAGTTATTTGATTGACATTATTATTTATTTCAACTACATAATTGGCTGGGACATTATCAGTTTTTGCATGAGATACAATTATATACAGAGTTTTTCTCACTAGTTTCTGAACATCATCACGTAGGTCACTGCTGCTGAGATTCACTTGAATTCTCGGTTGACGTTTGGGTTTCTAGACTAGCCTGGGAAGATAAGCTCTTCGTTTGCTGGCCAACTTCTTGAATAAATTTGTATCGTTGAAAGTGGATGATTTGGTCAATCACCGGGAAAAGCCTTTTTGAAGTAGAAAGTTCTTCTCCTGAAAGTATAATATAATCTTTCCGCTGCACTATTTGACCTCGGCTATCCATTTTTTTGTTCCGGTCAAAGATAATTTGATGTCACTCTTTGAAGTCATCCAAGCCCATAATACTAATTTTGGCGATAGTTACGTCTCAACTTTTGCCAGTCTCTGGTTGTTAATCATTTTCCAACCAATCAAAATTGCCTTACTTTTTTCAGGGCGCACCGATTCCTGCAGTTGTGATGATGTAAAGGTCAATTGCAAATTGAATAAACCTTGAAATGTAAGTTTTCAAATTTCGGGCAACCCAATTCATCAAGATTCTCAATTTTCGACCCAGGTACTTTGAAAGAAGTTCAGTCTTATTTTTCTTTTGGCGTAAATTGAGGCGTTAAGCTTTCTCAAAAAAAACTTTGAATAATCTGATTGAGGTTCGAATATAAATAATCACCGCTTACCCAGTGGATTCCGTGCAAATTTTTTGTTAACCAAGTGTACGCTTTTTATTCAGGTCTTGGAAGTGAGTTGAAAAAGACAAGAGATTGAAAATTTAGACAATCACTATAATCAGAAAGTGCGATGGCTACTTCTTTACCTATAAAAGTAGTTTACTATTGCGAAATCTTTCCCAATCAAGCACGACTGATCGTTCACTCAACATTCTAATAATTGATAGAGTTCTGATCTGGTTAGTTTGATGAGTAGGCAGAAAGTAATACCACTCAAATTACTAATCAGACTGTTTATTACACATGCAGGGTAGCATATAGCAATAATTAGGACCAGTGTTATAAAATTCGTTAAACAAAATCTGCGGCATTATGTAAAATTGCATGCAGTCGTAAAATTTGGTTTTTTCAAGCATTTGTCCAGTGAAGAATCTTCTAATCCAATAAGACCTCCATATGGTCTAAATTTGATGGCTACGTCATAATAAATATCGTTTTTACTACAGAAGATAAATAGAGAACAGGCTGCTAGAAAATAATTTCGACGGTCAGAATTTTCCAGATAGGTTTTTTTTACAGTCAAATAAACTTCATGAACGATTTCCAAGTCAATTGAACTAATTCTACGTCTTTCCAATTTCTTTTTTTTGAAGACGATTTGAATCTACTGAATTTCAAGCCAGTGGATGTAAAAATAACCATGTAGATAGCACTTGCTGATTTCTATATCTCGTTGATATATATTCAAATAAACAACCGTCAGTTTTTGCAATGCCTAATTTTACGCTCCACCCTTTTTTTCATCAGCATAGTGTTGACATCGAACAAGAAATCAGATGTATTTTCTGAGTAGCAATGGTCAGATCAGTCTCGTTTCCATGTTTCTGTTTTGCTTAAATACGCCATGTTATTTGGGAAATCATTCAAATTAAAATTTTCTACACAATTTTGACCTTATTCTTCATTTGCAATTTTTTCTCACCTGGGAGATAAAAACTATTTGACGACACTGAGCTATTTTTGTTTTTTGATCTGACATCTATCGAAAAAACGATGAACTATAACTTCTCACTATGCATATCTTCAGTGTGCCAATTTACCATTAGAGTCGTTTTGCTTAATTCAATAGTGGACCATTTTACCATCGTTATTTCTTTTTTGTCAATACACAGAAGACAACGAACGACAACATTCCATTTTTGGTTAGTGCTATCTGAATCTTATACTTTTCAGCTTCGTTCAAAATATTCAGTTGAAGCCTCAGTGTATATTATGCGCTAATTTACCAAGTTGAATAAAAGGAAATATACCCCGCCATGACAATAAGGGGGGGGGGGGGATTTGTCTCCCTGTGTTTGCAACGGATAGGGACAATTTTGTCCCCTGTTTTCGCAATGGGTAGGGACAATGATAATTTTTTCCCGTGTTGGCAACGGGTAGGATCAATTTCATCCCCCTGTGTTCACAACGTGTAGGAACATTGTCCCTACCTGTTGTGAACACAGGAGGACAAAACTGCTACCCCCTTTTCGTTGCAATAACGGGGTATACAATTAAAAATTTCCGAGGAGGAGTCTGAAATTGAGATACGCAGTGTCGAGATTCGAACAATTTTCGCGATTTGATTTCCCTCATTAGCTTTCTCTCTTTCCATCTCCGTCTCTTTATCTATATCAACTGTTTCTTAAGAAGATATATAAAAATATTTTGATGTCATAAAAATGACTTATTTATACTTATGAACAACAAAAAATCTCGAAGCGAGTATAACATGTACAATCGTTAGTTATTTGATTGACATTATTATTTATTTCAACTACAAAATTGGCTGGGACATTATCAATTTTGGCATGAGATACAATTTTATAGTATCTCACTAGTTTTTCTCACTAGTTTCTGAACATCATTACGTAGGTCACTGCTGCTGAGATTCACTTGAACTCTCGGTTGACGTTTGGGTTTCTAGACTAGCCTGGGAAGATAAGCTCTTCGTTTGCTGGCTAACTTCTTGAATAAATTTGTATCGTTGAAAGTGGATGATTTGGTCAATCACCGGGAAAAAGCCTTTTTCAAGTAGACAATTCTTCTCCTGAAAGTATAATATAATCTTTCCGCTGCACCATTTGACCTCGGCTATCCATTCTTTCTGTTCTGGTCAAAGATAATTTGATGTCACTCTTTGAAGTCATCCAAGCCCATAATACCAAATTTGGCGATAGTTACGTCTCAACTTTTGCCAGTCTCTCGTTGTTAATCATTTTCCAACCAATCATAGAGCCTTACTTTTTTCGTGGCGCATCGATTCCTGGAGTTGTGATGATGTAAAGGTCAATTGCAAATTGAATAAACCTTGAAATGTAAGTTTTCAATTTTCGGGCAACCCAATTCATCAAGATTCTCAATTTTCGACCCAGGTACTTTGAAAGAAGTTCACTCCTATTTTTCTTTTTGGCGTAAAATGAGGCGTTAAGCTTTCTCAAAAAAAAACTTTGAATAATCTGATTGAGGTTCGAATATAAATAATCACCGCTTACCCAGTGGATTCCGTGCAAATTTTTTGTTAAGCAAATGTACGCTTTTTGTTCAGGTCTTGGAAGTGAGTTGAAAAGGACTAGAGATTGAAAATTTAGACAGTCCCTATAATCAGAAAGTGCGATGGCTACTTCTTTACCTATAAAAGAAATTTTTCTATTACGAAATCCTTCCCAATCAAGCACGACTGATCGTTCACTCAACATTCTAATAATTGATAGAGTTCTGGTCTGGTTAGTTTGATGAGTAGGCAGAAAATAATACCACTCAAATCACTAATCAGACTGTTTATTACACATTCAGGGTAGCATATAGCAGTAATTGGGACCAGTGTTGGAAAATTCGTTAAACAAATTCTGCGGCATTATGTAAAATTGCATGCAGTCGTAATATTTTGATTTTTTTCAAGCATTTGTCCAGTGAAGAATCTTCTATGCCAATAAGACCTCCATATGGTCTAAATTTGATGGCTACGTCATAATTAATATCTTTTTCACTAAAGAAGTGAAAAATAGAGAACAGGCTACTAGAAAATAATTTCGACGGTCAGAGTTTTCCAGATAGGTTTTTTTTACAGTCAAATAAACTTCATGAACGATTTCCAAATCAATTGAACTAATTCTACGTCTTTCCAATTTTTTTTTTTCGAAGACGGTAGCGACAATGATAATTTTGTCCCCGTGTTGGCAACGGGTAGGATCAATTTCATCCCCCTGTGTTCACAACGTATAGGAACATTGTCCCTACCCGTTGTGAACACAGGAGGACAAAACTCCTACCCCTTTTCGGTTGCAATAACGGGGTATACAATTAAAAATTTCAGAGGTGGAGTCTGAAATTGAGATACGCAGTGTCGAGATTGGAACAATTTTCGCGATGCAAAATAAGTGTTTGCTTGTTTTGTATGAAACAGATGTGAAACAATTGAAAAAACATTAAGCATTTTTAACTGTAAAATGCAACTTTTCCTTCCTAAATTGTTTTGCTTGATTGCCTAATGAAAATGTTGCTTTAGTGCTTCAAATAACGCACAAGTTTTTCAAATTTGGCATCAAAGCAAATTGAACAAATCAATTGAGAGATCTGAATCTGTTGTTGCTCCACTAGTGGACAAAAATGAGCGCACTTTAGGATTATAGTCTCTAAAATGCTTGTTCTCGTTGTCCATTGTGGACAAGATTTTATACGAAATTCAGTGAAATTTTTACAAAAACCAAAAACGAAATATCTAAGCTACCCTCTGTGAAACTATCAAAACTTAGTTTCAATGACTTAACAATGTAATCCGGGACTGATAAAACCAGTTTTTTTTTAATTGCGCTAAAATTTTCACTTCGACTAAAAAAAAGAAACAGTCAAATTTGGTAATTATTTTACATTGATTTTTACATTAATTATTTTACATGAAGCACTTTTTTCCGCTTAGTCAAGAAAAACTCATTACGATGCACAACTTAATGCAGATGAGGAAAACTGCCAGTTTCAGGCCTGGATTACAATGCTAGGTAACTGAAATCAAATATTGATAGTTTCCAAAACGAGCCCAAACATTGTGTTTTTTTTGTGAACTATAAGCAAATTTCGATAAGTTTTTACATTATCAACGATTCAGTGGACGCTCTTTTTGTTCTTCCTTTGTTCTTTCGTTTTCTTTGATTGTTCCGACAAAAACTCCGACAAAACTTGTTTCTCGGATTGCAGAAATCTACAGACACCAAATTTTGTTCCTATCCAGTGCACAGTTTGTCCTCGTAATGTCATGAGGGGTAGCTCTGATCATGTTGAAAAAAAAATGTAACCTCCAAGTCAATGTAAAAATTTTACTGCACTTCGAAAGAACTGTTGTCCAAAACTGGAAAACCAGCCTTTTAGAGAGTAAAATCTGGAATTTGCGCCTTAATTTAAACTAGTGTAGGTACAAAGTTTGATGTTAACTTTGAGTGTTTTCCTTAATGTTTTTCGTTTGTGTATTTCCGAATGTGGAATACAGAACATTATGAAGGTATATGGATTTCTACCGTTTTTCAAAATCTTAACACACAAAAAAAGAAAACATATATTTTCTATTTACATTTTAACCGTTGAGCGTAAGTGTTTTCAAATTAGTTAAAAGCAATCAATACTTAAAGTAAAATTTATTTAATTTTTACTTACCGGTAAAAAAAATATTGAGTGGTTTTGTTATAAAAAACCATCCTTCAGGTTAGAAAATCAAAAAATACAAACTTCGTCTATTAATTTTAAGGTAAAACTGAAAAACCAATTGTTTGGAGTTATTTGCTTTTGAACTATTTTGTTTAATTTTGAATTCGCTGAACTGTACAGATACTTAAAAAACGTTTTCAGGATCGACAATCAGAACCAAGTAGAAAAATGTTGTTCTTAGTTTTTGCAAATTAACAGACTCAGGAAAGACAATTGGAATGACTTAACGCATTGACCAAGTTTTACACTGACAGGCATCTTCAGAGGAACTAAAATTTGTGAGTAGGCTGAAAGATGAAACGTCAGCCAATCAGTTTGCTAAGACTGTGAAAAAAAATTTTTGGTGCATGCTATCCGCTTCAAGGTAAACAAACTTTTTTTAGAGAGAAATGCAGTATTTGTCTTTCCTTAGGTTTTTCTTCACCATAATTTCATCTCCGTTTTGATAGTTGGAATTGGTTCTCTAAAAACTAGATCTCTAAAGCAAACTAATAATAATTGTGGTTTCTGCTAGGCGCAGAGGATCTATGAAAAGCTATCCAGCTTATCTACGCATTGTCCGTTTTATTATTTCCTCACATTCCATACTGAGTTATTTTGTTGAGCGAATCTCTTTTTTTGCGACTCAAGGCCGTTTTTGCGTACAGAATTTTCACATGGTGCCACTATTGCAGTCATAATTGGTCAGGGGCGCGATTACACGATCTGATGAATTCGAAGTAAACGCCCTACCATTTGGCTAAATGCCTCTAAACTGAAGAAGTTTTGAAAAATTTTAAGCCGTTTGAGCACAAACTGGTCTGCAAACAAAATTTTTTAAAGCAAAGTATCAAGTAATCTAAACTAAATCATTAGAAATTGTTTTGATAGCTTGAAATGCTGTGCTACAAATTGAATTTTCTCTTGCAATATTTTCAGTGTCATAAACAAAATGTTCTTTCGAGCAAGCATCAAGCGATCAGACTTGAATAATTTCATGTTTCTTTTCAAAGCTTGATTGCATCGCAAAAAGTTTGAGATATAGCGAAAACCAAATCATTCGGATATGCAGAATAATCTAAGTGAGCAAGGTTTGCATGTAATTTTGGAAACATCTTCAAACGCAAATCCGTCTAAAGTAGGTCAAATGATTCTTTCAATTATTAATGCTAGGTAGATTGTCTAGCCACTTATTATATTTCAAGTTGTTTCAGTAACTTGAATCGGTTGTGGGTTAAAAAAAAATTTTCAAGCAACTTATGACAGCAAAACACTCTTTACTGACACAAAAAAGGAAGCGTCAAATAAAGTGAAGTATTGATTTAATTTTACCGGACACAACGAACAAAAATTGCTCAAATTGAGTCAAGATCGTACAAAAAAAGAGAACAAAAGTTGCTTGGAGTTTCGCCAGTTTTTTTTTCGAATTAGGCAGCCAAATTTTCCCCCAAAAATTGGGTCTATTTACTTTTTTTTAGATAATCAAGAATTACACTGAAACCACCGAGTTACACGAGAAAATTATAACAAAAAAGCTTGTTACACAGTCCGACAAAGGTTTTGGCAAGTAAAATTTCCCGAAAAATGGCGGCAAAACGTTTTAAATTAGTTTTTAGGCAAAGATTTTAATTTTTCCATAAAAAATGACCTCTATTGGCTATCAACCAAAAATTTATTCTTTTATTACATTTTTTGGAATCCGTGCAGTGGAAGAGGTTTCTTTCGATATCAATTTCTCATCAATTAACAGTAGTTTCAGCGTAATTCTTGATTAACTAAAGAAAAACAAAATAACCAGTTTTTGGGGAAAAATTCAGCAGTGAATTTTGGAAAATTAATTTCACCATATTATTATCTTTAAATTCTGAGCTAATTTTGTTCACTTCACGTTTTGTCGAATCTTAACCCAATATGAAAACAAAGCCTTTGAAATTTCGAAACTTTGTGCGTTTTGTCCGGATTTAAACCAGCACTATAAATTTTGAAAATTTAGTCGGATCAACCGAGCAACCTCTACCCACCACCCACACACCCAAGTGACCTACCATAGAATGCACTCCCCACGCATGTATTAATTTTGAAAAAAAACTATGTATAATATAATCATTTTATACAAACGCGCAAAGAAAATTGTTTTTACATTTTTTATGCGGGATTGCATTTGGTTGGTGTTAGTTACCTAGATTAGGGTTGTCATGTTATTAACAAGGTGTTATTAAAAGACCTATACTTAACATGCTATTAACACAGTGTTTTTAACATTTTGAGCTTCCATTTCGAATGCAGTCCTTTTTCATATTTCATTGAAAAAATTACTCGACTAGGCCAATGCTATCTCATCCAATGCAGGATTGGAACGGTGTTTCTCAACTCTCGGACTCACCTATGAAAAACTCCGAAGTTCTTTGGCCGTCGAGAAGGCTGGAGAGCTGGCTTTTCTCTTTAAACAGCTCGATTTTTAATGTGTTCTTTTTATTTAGATAACATGTTAACGTGTTAAAAACGTTTTAGTTAACAATATGACAGCCTTGGCCCAGATTAAAATTTTAGTTCAATTTTTTCAGTAATACGGTTAATTTTGAAAGAATCTAGGCAATACTCCAAGTTAGCTCATGAAAAATCCATATTTTCTCCCCCATAAATCGATTGGGTGGGGGGATTGTACGGCTGGTCTACTTTGTCAAGACATTTGACCTTGACCTGTCCAATCTCGCTTTATCTTTTGAAGTTTTAGTGTTAATTCAAACTGTCTTAAGAAGAACGATGAAAATTTTCAAAGAAAAACACGCCCAATAACCTACTCTTGGCTTCGGAGCCACAACTCAAAAAATTTAGCTAAAACAGTCGAATAAAAAAATATTTAAGCAATTTATACAGCAAGTAGAAATTAACACAAGGTTATAGCGCAGATCTGCGAAGAACAATTTTCCAAACTAATTTGGACCAATTCTCGTGAAACTATTTTCAATCATTGATGTTTCTGGAAAAAAAATCAGTTGGTAGATGATTTGTGTGGTTGAAACATATGCCAGCACCATCGCGGAAAGTAAGCAGGGAAACAGAGACAAAAGGAAAATGCGCATGCTTTAAATTTCGCAGAGTGATTTGATATGCAACAAGCAAGACATCTCATTTTTTACTATTATCGGGATTTTACTTTTCAAACAGCAAATGATTGAGCATTTTTATTATAATCGGACATTTTAAGTCACAATTTTACAAGTCGCAGATAGAGGGAGGTAAAATAGCTATTATTTGCATGAGAAATTCAAATAAAGCTCTCATGTACATTTGATTAACAAATATATCAAGCACATCTATTAAAATGATATATTCAAAAGCACTAATGGGATAGTTGTCTTACGTTAAATTTCAATGAGCTATTCTGGAATCTTTCACTTTATGTTTTCAGGGATGGAGTGGGTAGCAAACAACAAAAATGGGATCTACTTAACAATCCCCCCTTTTCTTGAAAGGGGGGAGATTCTTTAGTAGGTACAATAGGGGGGGGGGGGGGAGATTGTTAAGTAGATCCATAAAATGTAATAAAGAAACTGGAAAAAGAAAGATCGAGAAGTTTTCTTTTTGGAAATTGAATTTTTTTCCCAACCTTACATCTTTTGCCGCGTATCAATTCAATAAGAATACAAAAAAAACTATCGATTTATAGTTAGTATGGTTGAAATAAGACTAACTTCTGCTCAATATAAATAAAAATCGCCATTAAATTTTGAATCGCAATTATGGCAAATATTAGCTCCTATCTAAATTTAAGTAAACTCAAGTTCAATGGAAAACTCAGTCATTTTTGCATCTAAAAACGCCATTTTTCCAGTTTGTATTTATGCAAAAAAAATCGCTAAGTAATTTTGATATTCAACTGGATCCGTGTGAAGCCATAGCTAGAACTAGATGTTAGTATGAATTGTGTAGCCGAAGGAAGTTCCACTTTTCCACAGCTTATAGCCGACAGCGATGCCAATGGCGACGCCGAGAATCGCCATCAGAAACGCCACTGCGACAACAGCACCCGCCCCGATTCCTCCCTCGGCTGCAGCCGCGTTCGCCGCATTCTCAGTTTCCAAGACCTCGTCCGCGGCCTTACTCATTTCATTGAAGCTCTGTTGGTCAATCTTTTTCATGGTTGTGACCGTTATTGTTTCCTGGAAAACAGCTTCCTTTGTTATTGTTGGTTTGCCCTCCACTGATTCGTCTTTGAAAAAGTATGAATCATTCCAATGAAAGACTATTTTGAACCCATCGTCGGATGCTAGAAGATTCGCTATGTCTTCTTCTACTTTTTTCAAGGGTCGGTACTGATCCCTGGCCTGTTTGAACGAAAGTTGATTTGCTTCCGAAGTCAAGTATTGATAATCTATATCAAGAAGTCCAAATCCGACTATCAAATCGTGGTCCGCCCATTCTAGCGAACTCTCAGGTTCTTCCACGAACAGGTCAAAAATACGAATCGGAGCAACATTTAATTTCTCCGCAAGAGAAGATCGCAACTTAGACGTAAATAGTGAAATCTTATAGAAAAGCGGTGACTCGGAACTATCGGCTTCGATATCGCAATCTTCATCCTCACAACGCTGAGTCCGCCCTGTTGTTTGCACAAGATAATGCTTTGATTCGTCTGGAGCCCCGAAGCATTTGGATATGTCGAAATAAGAAGCGTCGGGAGGCGTAAAATCTACATCATAAAAATGAACAACTTTCAAAAGATGTGGCTCAAAATCAGGACTGGTTCGGTTGGCAGACATGTTATAAGTCTTAATGTAAAACGGCAGCGAATACTGGTCGAAAAAATTCGAACTCTTTTGTACATATCCAATGGACCAAGTCCCGTCTGCAAAACAGGCTTCATGGACAAGTGGTCTCTTATCCATAATGAACTTAAATCCTGGAATTTGACCTTGAGAAACACATTTCCCCGCGTATTTGTAGTCTTTGAAGGAGTGTATTTCGTACGGATGGTACATGTCCATGCAATGGTCCTCATTGCTCGATTCGCTTGTGCAGCCCGGATTCATATCTGGAGGAATATCATCGTTATTTCGGTAGTAATCTTCCATTGACAGAATTTCACAGAAATCACTTTGCATGTCAATCACAAAAACCAAGCCTGATTTGAAGTCATGTATCATAGTGACTGGATGATTCTTTGCAGTTGGCTCGTTGAACCGAGGAGAGACAAAATTCGCGGCCCGACCCCCAGAATGAAGCTCGATTCGGGATAAATTCTGGGCGAAACTATACACTTCGCGAGTGTATGAGATTTTCTTGGCGCCGAAATCGACAATTTCTGACGACAACGACACAGCGTCGGGAAACTTCTTAACTGTCGGTAAAGTCTCTTCGTTGACACCTTCCTTTAAATAATTGTCGCAAGTTTCTCCTGTTGGGGGTTGGAAAAGTCCAAAGTTTTGCTCAAGTTGTTCCAATGAAGATTCATTTTTGAAGATATAGTCCATTTCGTACACACTGAACAAAGAGTACTCATTGGAGCTAAATGCGACCATCACTTCTAACAGGGATCCCAAAGTAACCGAATTGTCCTCGTTCATTCTCAGGAAGTTGAACTGAATACTCGGATAGCCACCCGAGGAACACGAGACGAACTTGACCATTCTTTCCTTTTCTGAGACTGTTCGGGTCCAAGTTCGTTGATCTGCATTTTGAAAGATCCAAGCCAGAGAGACGTATTCTTCGGAGATCGTATCATTGAGCAAACTGGCTGATTTGTTGTCCCATTGGCTGACACTCGTTTTCTTTTCACAATTCGATCCTCTTTTCTTCAAACTGGCAACAAAACCTTTCGATCCATCCAGAACTATAACGTACTTTTTAGCTTCAGAACTTGAAGAGAATCCAGCGTCGTAATGAAGTTTTTCTTTGTACAGAAACTCTTCGACTGAAAAATTCGACCGATCAGTCTCTTTGACAAAAACACACGAGCTTTCAATGTGCAGTCCAATGCCCTCGTCAAGAGACTGAATCAGAGTAGTTAAATCGGCGGGCTCACTTCCAACGGCGTCGCAAACCGGGAGTATCTCCGAGATATCACATACACAACAGCTGCTGATTACCGCAATTAACAGCAGAAGTCGTATCATCTTTTGATTGCCCTTTCGCTCTGAATAAAATGTCAGACGTTATGCTTTAATGGTCAATACAAATTCTGTTTTGTGCAAACTTACATGCATTAAATTAGAAAGAAAGCCAATAAGTCACAGATCTATTCTTGCTTCATAAATTTATGGTAATTATAGTGAGCACGAACGTTTCTGAAGTATCAATGAACTAACAATGACTATCACAGAAATATCAACGCTATGATGCCAAAAATAAACGTATTCACGACCAGCAAAGTAATTTATCTCGCTTCGGTGGAGAAGCTTAATTAATTAAACTCAAGCACTTTTTGTTCCGACCATTTGAAAAATTGGGAGGAACTTTGTATTCGGGTGTTTTAAATTTTATTTATGCTTTTTTTTTTGTTCCGACCATTGAAAAAGGGGAAGAACTTTGTATTCGGGGGTGGTTTAATTTTTTTCTTTTTTTTTGTTTTCCACGCAAAATCATGTACCACAAACAATCACCGGAAAATTTCGAGTGATATACCAAATTCAATCCCTATCAGTCTTGATTCAAACGACATCAAGAAGATAACAAAAAATTGTCCAGTATTGTCCAAAACATTGCCAACAAAATCAAAAAGTCCCCGTGACGAGAAAAAAACTGGTTTGAAAATTTTGATTTTTAGTTCATCTTCGAGCGAGCAACGCTATCGAGTAACCTTCGTTACAAGGAAATTTACCAATTTTATTATAGCTTTAGGCTAACAATATTTTTGGATGTTTCATTCAGCGTTTATTTATCAATAAAGATTTCAAAAATATTGTTCAAAAAAGAAAAAAATTAGAAAAATTTTCCAAGTTTTTTTCATTTTTGGTTTGTTATTCATTTTTTGAGGAAAAATGTTGTCAATCTTGCCTAACTCGCTAAGCTATAACGAGTTAGTATATATCTCGAATCACAATACTCAATAAAACGACACTAATTTGAAGAAAACAAAAGAAGAAACCTTTTTTTTCTAGTTTTTTTTTAATGAATATGGTCGGAACATTCTGTGCTACTTGCACAGCAACCAGCTAGCCTTGTTTTCTTTTCCTGTCTGTTTTCTGCGCAAAATTATGAACTAAAAAATTATGTGAATGAGTCGAGATATATATCATATTGAAGCCCTTTCATTCGTTATTCGAACGACATTTAAAATTTTATGAAAAATGATCCAGTATTGGGAAAAACAGGTTTTGAAATTTTTGATTTTTATAGTCAAATTTTTAGCAAATGATGCGAGCGAGCAAGCTTACAATTGCTGATTTTTGCTTAATTTTGGCCGTGAAAACTTAGTTTTACCCAAATAAAGCTGTTTTGCGACTGTTTTTAGCGCCATTTGAGAATTAAAAACATCAAAAAACTCAAAAAAAAAATCTGAAAAAATATCAAAATTTTATTGCATTTTTTAAAAATATTATTTTGTATTCTAAGTCAATTTTCTACTACAAAAGTGTTGTCCAATTTGCCTATTTTACAATGACTGTCGAAAATTCCTAAGTTTCAGTTTTTCGTCCACCCCTTTTATCACACCACGCAGAAAAAAAACGACAGATTTGAAAAAAATATATATTTTTAGACTATGGTTGAAGCAATATGTGCTACTTGCACAGTTGCCGGCTATTCTTGTTTTAAATCTCAGCGTGCTTTTACGAGTAAAACGCACTTTTTGGAACATATGATTCTGGGTAAGTTTGAACTCGCTCTATTTGTTTCGAAGTTATATAAGTTTTCGGTGTCTAAAACTTGGTTGACTGCTGCCAAGCTTGCAAAATAACGTTGTCAAGTCACGCTGAAAACATTACTTTCTCAAACCTTCTGGTTTTTTCGAGAAAACGCTGCTATAAAAAGTTTGAAAAAGTAATGTTTTTTGTTTTCGTTTTTCTCTTCCATGCATATTCCTTTGAGTTGTCTGTGAGTGTCTACTTTGCACATATTTTACATAACATGACTGTATCAGTAGTGCTGCCTTGATTATAAATTTGGGCTAAGCTCACGTGATAGATTTTCAATGAAGAAATTATTGTTGCTCAAATATAATAATGTTTTGGTAATTTAGTTTTTTGTTTCGACTTTAGAAGAAAGTGACGGAATAATTGTGGTCGGGTGGTTCTTTTTCTCCAGGCAAAATTCGACTTTTTAACCAGCCATTTTTGACAAATTTTTTTATTGGTGTGCGAGAGACTTCGAGCGTACAGTTCTGACGAGTGGCGAGGGCTAACTATGAGTAAAAATTAACGGATCAGTTTTTCAAAAGTTTCTGCTTAGTGCTTTCAGACAGCGCGTTTGAGTCGTAAGCACTTCTTAATCTCTTCGCCAAAATTTCAAATTGTCTATAAGTCAAGTAAAAAGTTTGACTCTAAACTTTTACTACCTCATTCAATAGCACCATTTTGAAGCTTTTAAAGACAACTAGACTTAAAAGGTGATTTCTAAGAGTGACAAAAAACTTTGGATAAATCAATGTTTTTGGACGTATCCCAGAGAAACTCAAACGCATAGTGTCTTACCAGTTTTAATAACAGAAAAAATGATATATTTCACCATGGAGATACCAAAAAAAAAACGAAAGAAGCATTTTTGTCACCTTGAGGCCTTGAATTATATATTCTTTTTTATATGAACATCGGGTAAGACTCTACACGAAAATAAAAGCCGGTTTTCACCGCGGAGCGGCAACTGGCGTAAATCGCCGACCTTAAGCCGAGAAGATGGTAGTTTGTGGGTGAACGGACCTTCTTCCAAATTTTCGTGTGAATGGACCTTTGGGTGAGTGTATGGGCACGAGTATGAAGCAATTGAGAAAAACAGCACAAAAGATTATAGAGAAACAGTAAGAGATAATTCAGCCAAATATGATTACCGCCGCAGTCGCGCCAATGTGTTGCGAGCTTGCCAACAGAGGGTGGAACTTTTAAAAAAAATTAGAGCCGGTTATCGTCGCGAACCGGCGACGCACACGTAGCGCGCCCACTGGCGCCCTTAAACCGACAATAAACTCGATTTTTTCTGTCATATATATATATATATATATATATATATATATATATATATATATATATAAAAACATTATGCATAACATATATGTTCCTTTTGATAATATTGACAAATAATACTTTTAATTTAGTGATAAGCTTATAAAAAATGATCTTATTCTGTTTTTCTGCTCTTGGACCAATTTTGCTCTTATACCATTCTGCTTATTGACTGGCCATCATTTGTGATCTTGCGGTCTCGCATTCACGCTGAATTCTCAATTTTGAGTTCTCCAATAAAAATCGATCGATAGAGTTCCATAAAAAATGGTTCGAACAAATTTTGGCTATGATTTATTTTTGCATGGTGGTACCCTTCATTAATGATACTATTATAAGTTTTTCATTCGTCTGATTAAATTTATTGACGAATAAAGGGGATAAGAGTCGCAGCGATGAGATCAGAAATAGCATAAAAAACGTTCCTTGTTCGGGGGTAAATCCGGCCAATTCTACTTTTTCGCCGCGAAAATAAATTTTCATCAATTTCGACAATTGAGAAAAACAGCACAAAAGATTATAGAGAAACAGTAAGAGATAATTCAGCCAAATATGATTACCGCCGCAGTCGCGCCAATGTGTTGCGAGCTTGCCAACAGAGGGTGGAACTTTTTACAAAAATTAGAGCCGGTTATCGTCGCGAACCGGCGACGCGCACGTAGCGCGCCCTTAAACCGACAATAAACTCGATTTTTTCTGTCATATATATATATATATATATATATATATATATATATAAAAACATTATGCATAACATATATGTTCCTTTTGATAATATTGACAAATAATAATTTTAATTTAGTGATAAGCTTATAAAAAATGATCTTATTCTGTTTTTCTGCTCTTGGACCAATTTTGCTCTTACACCATTCTGCTTATTGACTGGCCATCATTTGTGATCTTGCGGTCTCGCATTCACGCTGAATTCTCAATTTTGAGTTCTCCAATAAAAATCGATCGATAGAGTTCCATAAAAAATGGTTCGAACAAATTTTGGCTATGATTTATTTTTGCATGGTGGTACCCTTCATTAATGATACTATTATAAGTTTTTCATTCGTCTGATTAAATTTATTGACGAATAAAGGGGATAAGAGTCGCAGCGATGAGATCAGAAATAGCATAAAAAACGTTCCTTGTTCGGGGGTAAATCCGGCCAATTCTACTTCGCCGCGAAAATAAATTTTCATCAATTTCGACAATTGAGAAAAACAGCACAAAAGATTATAGAGAAACAGTAAGAGATAATTCAGCCAAATATGATTACCGCCGCAGTCGCGCCAATGTGTTGCGAGCTTGCCAACAGAGGGTGGAACTTTTTACAAAAATTAGAGCCGGTTATCGTCGCGAACCGGCGACGCGCACGTAGCGCGCCCTTAAACCGACAATAAACTCGATTTTTTCTGTCATATATATTATATATAAAAACATTATGCATAACATATATGTTCCTTTTGATAATATTGACAAATAATAATTTTAATTTAGTGATAAGCTTATAAAAAATGATCTTATTCTGTTTTTCTGCTCTTGGACCAATTTTGCTCTTACACCATTCTGCTTATTGACTGGCCATCATTTGTGATCTTGCGGTCTCGCATTCACGCTGAATTCTCAATTTTGAGTTCTCCAATAAAAATCGATCGATAGAGTTCCATAAAAAATGGTTCGAACAAATTTTGGCTATGATTTATTTTTGCATGGTGGTACCCTTCATTAATGATACTATTATAAGTTTTTCATTCGTCTGATTAAATTTATTGACGAATAAAGGGGATAAGAGTCGCAGCGATGAGATCAGAAATAGCATAAAAAACGTTCCTTGTTCGGGGGTAAATCCGGCCAATTCTACTTTTTCGCCGCGAAAATAAATTTTCATCAATTTCGACAATTGAGAAAAACAGCACAAAAGATTATAGAGAAACAGTAAGAGATAATTCAGCCAAATATGATTACCGCCGCAGTCGCGCCAATGTGTTGCGAGCTTGCCAACAGAGGGTAGAGCTTTTTACAAAAATTAGAGCCGGTGATCGTCGCGAACCGGCGACGCGCACGTAGCGCGCCCACTGGCGCACTTAAACCGACAATAAACTCGATTTTTTCTGTCATATATATATATATATATATATATATATATATATATGTACATATATATATATATATATAAAAACATTATGCATAACATATATGTTCCTTTTGATAATATTGACAAATAATAATTTTAATTTAGTGATAAGCTTATAAAAATTGATCTTATTCTGTTTTTCTGCTCTTGGACCAATTTTGCTCTTATACCATTCTGCTTATTGACTGGCCATCAGTTGTGATCTTGCTGATTTCTCAATTTTGAGTTCTCCAATAAGAATCGATCGATAGAGTTCCATAAAAAATGGTTCGAACAAATTTTGGCTATGATTTATTTTTGCATGGCGGTACCCTTCATTAATGATACTATTATAAAATTTTCATTCGTCTGATTAAATTTATTGACGAATAAAGGGGATAAGAGTCGCAGCGATGAGATCAGAAATAGCATAAAAAACGTTCCTTGTTCGGGGGTAAATCCGGCCAATTCTACTTTTTCGCCGCGAAAATAAATTTTCATCAATTTCGACAATTGAGAAAAACAGCACAAAAGATTATAGAGAAACAGTAAGAGATAATTCAGCCAAATATGATTACCGCCGCAGTCGCGCCAATGTGTTGCGAGCTTGCCAACAGAGGGTGGAACTTTTTACAAAAATTAGAGCCGGTTATCGTCGCGAACCGGCGACGCGCACGTAGCGCGCCCACTGGCGCCCTTAAACCGACAATAAACTCGATTTTTTCTGTCATATATATATATATATATATATATATATATATATATATATATATATATATATATAAACATTATGCATAACATATATGTTCCTTTTGATAATATTGACAAATAATAATTTTAATTTAGTGATAAGCTTATAAAAAATTATCTTATTCTGTTTTTCTGCTCTTGGACCAATTTTGCTCTTATACCATTCTGCTTATTGACTGGCCATTATTTGTGATCTTGCCGATTTCTCAATTTTGAGTTCTCCAATAAGAATCGATCGATAGAGTTCCATAAAAAATGGTTCGAACAAATTTTGGCTATAATTTATTTTTGCATGGTGGTACCCTTCATTAATGATACTATTATAAGTTTTTCATTCGTCCGATTAAATTTATTGACGAATAAAGGGGATAAGAGTCGCAGCGATGAGATCAGAAATAGCATAAAAAACGTTCCTTGTTTGGGGGTAAATCCGGCCAATTCTACTTTTTCGCCGCGAAAATAAATTTTCATCAGTTTCGACAATTTTTCCCTTGCCCCAATAATGATAAGTTGCTCTAAAAGAGCCATCGTACATATTTATACATGAATTCCAATCGACGTATGATTTTCCCCTTATTGCTAGTTTTTCACACCTGAGAGTTCATAAGCCCACGCATAGATTTTAAAAAATGATATCATCAAACGGTATCTAAGTATTTTCCAGAAACGTGTTTTGCAAGACATGGGCCTCATTGCAACCGTTTTTCGACAGCGTCATCAAGAAATTTTCTCTGAAAGCGGTAGTTTCATTTCGTATCCCATCGAACAAATCCGAGGAGTCACCCAACATTTTTTCAACTGGAAGCCATTCAACGGAACTTTTTTATCCGGAAAAGTAAGTGATTTGAAATTAATTTGAATATTTGACTAACGTATATTTTCGGTTATTTCGGCTTATTTTTGTAGTAATGATCTAGTTTTGACTGCTGCTCCAATTTGATTGGTCGAAATAGACTAATCAGATTCGAGCAGCAGACCAACTATTCGAGTTTCAATTCAAGTCATGAAATATTGATTTTGGGCGGAATAAGTAAAAAGTCCCCAACATTTTTTTCGACTCTCCAGGAACAAACCATTTTTTGGGTATTCAGCTGGTGGCATGTCGAGATGATACATCCATGTCGAGATGATACATCCTGGTTCATTTCCGTTTTTGAATTTCGGCGTCTGCGAGGTTCCGTACAAAAGTTCAGAATTACAAGAGTGCCAAAAAAGTGTTCAAGAGTAACGAAAGTTGTTTTCATAACAAGGTACTAGATGAAGAAAGAAATAGCAAGGAAAAGCGAAAAAATTTGTTTGACTGTTTATCTTCAATCAAAACAAGCCAAACTAGTCCCTTAAGTTTATGTCCTAGGTTTTTCAAGTAAACAATTATTAGAAGTATGAACAAAACTCGCACGCTTTTTTTGCTTTACATCTCAGGGAAACCAGAAATTCGTTCCATTCAGGGTGACCAACTGGTCCTTTTAAGGGACCGGTCTCTTTTTTCAATTTTTGGAGTACTGGTCTCTTTTTAAATTCGGTCGCGGGTTTTCGAGGCCGAGAACGATATCGCTTTCATGGAGGCGCAGCTCGATGAGGTCAAGCAGAAAAAAATCAAATTACAAGAAGAAAAAGACGCTCAGGCTCTCCTTAATGACGTCGAGTCTTCTGCTATAGATGATAATTTTTTTGTATGACCTTATTTTTGGTTAAACTGGAATTTAAACAAATCCTGCTTTTTATCTTGAGGTTTTACTAGAACACTAGTGACGTTTACTTTTTGTTCCCTTTTTGGGATGACTGCACTAGGTCTCTTTTTTAGAGTCACGGAGTTGGTCACCCTGCTTCCATTACAAAGTCAGAAGGAAGCCAAGTTATTACAGTTACGGTTCGTTTCCTGCTATCTGATTTTTTCTTTGTGTTCTCACCGTCGACAAATAGAGAGGCGAAGAAGAATTGTCAAGAGCAGAAAACGTCTAGGAGCAGAAAAATAGAAAAATATTGACATTGAATGGTTGATCGGTAAAACAATTATTAGAATATAAATTGAGTAATTTTATCAAGTTTTTTTAACTCAATAAAAACTTGATGAAATTGGTCAATTTACGAATAATCTACTCATTTCATTCATAGTATTGACGTTTGACAGTTGTAGTTTTGACGATTCGTAGTGGTTTCACGAAACTCATTTGTCTGTGATTTTGGTGCTTTTGAGGGCGGCATATTGGGTCATGAACTTCCTAAAGACTTTTTAGTGATGAATTTCAATCATCTTGTGCTGTTTTTGAGGATGTTTTAACGGCGCACAGGCATTTCTTTCAAATACAATTCAGCCAAGTTGAAATTCAGACAATTCAGCCAAAAGTTTTCAGACAATTCGGTCAAACTCAATTCTGCCATTTTGAAATTCAGACAATTCAGTTATAAGTATACAGAGAATTCAGCTAGTTTTTCAAAACTCTAGATTTGAAAGAAAAAATCGAAACTGGATTTTATTGCCGGCTTGAGGTCGACGATAAACGCCAGTTGCCGCTCCGCGGTAAAAACCGTCTTTTAATTTCGTGTAGAGTTTTACCCGATGTTCATATAAAAAATAATATATAATCTAAGGCCTCAAGGTGACAGAAAGGCTTCTTTTGATTTTTTGGTATCTCCATGGTGAAATATATCATTTTTCTGATATTAAAACTGGTAAGACATTATGCGTTTGGGATTCTCTGGGATACGTCCAAAAACATTGATTATCGAAAGTTTTATGTCATTCTTATAAATCACCTCTTAAATCTAGTTGTCTTTAAAAGCTTCAAAATGGTACCATTGAATATGTATAACAGTGCTTAGAGGCGCAGAGAAGGACAAACTTGTTTTTAGGCACAAAATTTGCACATCATTAACCGTTAAATTAGCGCTTTAATAGGAACGAAACCGAGCCGTTTAATCAATTAGTACCTTCTTACAGGTTCCAATGAGTGAATAAAATTTTTAAAAATTATCTGCGCTTGCCAAAATATCAGTACTAATATGAAAAATTTAGTCAGGAATTAAAAGAAAGAAGCTTTAAAGTAATTCTAAATACCAAATATTGGAAGAGGGATAGAACCAACTTTCGAGTAGAAAAAAATGATGTTATTTCATTACAAAACCTAAGAAATGAATTAATAAAGAATAAAATAATAACATAAAATTTCTTGCCAATTTATTTTTAAGGAATTTCAAAAGTATCGCGTAAAAAACCGAAAATGATTTTACAAATTATTATACCAAATGCTCTGAAACAACTCCTGAATGGAAGTTTTGATACATGTCCAATAACCAATTCCAACACAATAGGACTTTTTATTGTCTATTTAAGCTGCTAAATAGCGCTCGAGCTTACTCGCACTGACAAAATGGGTTAAGATAGATTTTATTTGAAGAATGTAAGACTAAAAATTAAAAAGATTAAGATTGATTTGGATCAATTTAAAATCGATTTAAATTGATCTGAAGTCCCAGCTTAAAAAAATCAGTCCAAATCAACTCAAATCGAGTTTTTAGTTGTTTTTGTTTATAGGGGGATAAAAGCGGATTTAAATCAATTTAAAACATTTTTTTTTCGAAATTTTTAATTCATTAGTTTTAAGTTTGTGTTGCATTTACTCAATGACAATCATTTTTAATTTTTTATTCATAGCGTCTGGTAGCATATTAAGAAAAAATCAAATTAATTCCAGTTTGGAATGATTTGAGTTGCAATCTGATTTATATTAATTACTTTCTTGATTTGTTATAGATTATTTTGCTTAAATCGATTTGAAATTGACTAGTAGGACCGGTTCCCATAATCCAACGGCTCGCAAAAGTTGAAGTGTTAATCTGATCAAGCTGCTGATGCAACAAAATTTCCGACAATTTCAAGTTGAGCCAGGTCGTGAATCGGTTTGAGAAACTTCAAACTTCAAAGACCGAATCACTTCGCGAAAAGTATAAGTTTTTCTAAGCCAACTATTCGAGCTATGAAGCGTTAAAATAATTCAAGTTATTTTATCCGGCGAATCGGATGGCTAAAAGCTCAAGTTTACTATTGAAGCCATTCTAGCGTTGACGTTTTCAAGCGTTGAAGCTATTCAAGCTATGAAGCAATGAAATTTCTACTTATTTCATAGACCGAATCGGTTCGTGAAAACTTTAAATTTTTCTAGGCAAGCTATTCAATCTATAGAACTTTGCATTAACCCCCAAATTGTTAAAAACGTACTTGCATATTTTTGGGGTCTGGAAAACAAAAAAAACGTGATATCTCGGAAACTAAAAAGAATTGAGCAACCACATTTGGGAGCCAATCCGGCAAGACTTGAAACATACTTGACAGCTGAATATTTTTGAGCCGGATAACACTTTAACAAGAAATAAGGGATAAAACTGCTTGTTCATGATTAACCTCAACTTTTTTCTCCAAATTAAAGTTGATTTTAATCAACTTTTTTATGGAGAAGATGATTTTAATCATGAACAAGCAGTTTTATCCCTTATTTCTTGTTAAATTCTTGACATCGCCCCACTATAGGGTTCAAATTTTGAGGTGTTTTCAACCTAAACTAGCAATTAACGCACCTTCGGTGCTTCGAAATTTTTCGACAACTCATGAAAAAAACCGCATATATTGGAAACAACATCTGCAAACTTTTAGTGTACTCTGACTGCACCCAGGTTTGGTAATTTCGAACTTTTAAATTTTTTTTAAATTCCCATTTTAAAAGCGTCATCTCGAAAACTTAATGGGCCTCTGGAGAAATTTGGAAGCCAGATTTGCAACCACAGAGACTCCCTGAGAGCACCCTACTATAGGGCTAGGAATCCAAAATTTTGTGAGTGTTTTAAACCTAAGATTCCCGAAAAAAAAAATTGAAAAAAAAACGTCTTTTCTCCGAAACTAAAAGGATTTGAGCATTCATATTAAGAGGTAAGATTTGAGACGCCTGGGTGTACGCTGACAATAAGGTTGCATCTTCATCAAGTTAGTAGTTTCAAATTTTTTGAATTTCTTTGTAGATAAGTTCTTTGAGAAATTTTTAAAAAATCGAAAAACGTCACATCTCGGAAACTAAAAGCATTTGAGCAGTCGCGTTTAGCAGTCGCATGTGGCAAGATTTGCAACTCTTTAGAGTACCCTGATAACACCGAACTATAGAGTTGGGAATTTCAAATTTTGAAAATTAATTAATTTAAACTTTCTGAAAATTTTGAAAAAATCACAAAAAACGTCACATCTCGAAAACTACAAAGAATTGAGCAGTGGTATTTGGAGGCAATATTCGCAATCCTTGAGAGTACTTTGACAAGACCTAACTACAGGGTTGGAAATTTCAGATTTTTAAAGAATAGAAATAATTCAAGTTTTCTGAAAAATTTTGAAAAAATCGCAAAAAACGTCATATCTCGAAAACTACAAAGACTTGAGCAGTGATATTTGGAGGCAAGATTCGCAGTCCTTGAGCGTACTTTGACAGGACCTAACTACAGGGTTGGGAATTTCAGATTTTTAAAGAATAGAAATAATTCAAGTTTTCTGAAAAATTTTGAAAAAATCGCAAAAAACGTCATATCTCAAAAACTACAAAAAATTGAGCAGTCATACTTGGAGGCAAGGTTCGCAATATTTTAGAGTTTTCCGACAGGACCTAACTACAGGTTGGGAATTTCAGATTTTTAAAAACTAATAATAATTTAAGTTTTCTGAAAAATTTTGAAAAAATCACAAAAAACGTCATATCTCGGAAACTACAAAGAATTGAGCAGTCATATTTGGAGGCAAGATTTGCCATCCTTGAGAGTACTCTGACAGCACCTAACTACAGGGTTGGGAATTTCAGATTTTAAAAGAAAAAAAATAATAGAAGTTTTCTGAAAAAATTTTGAAAATTGCAAAAAACGTCATATCTCGAAAACTACAAGGATTTGAACAGTCATATTTGGAGGCAAGATTTGTAACTCCTTACAGTATTCCGACAGGACCTAACTACAGGGTTGGGAATTTCAGATTTTTAAAAACTAATAATAATTTAAGTTTTCAGAAAAATTTTGAAAAAAATCACAAAAAACGTCATATCTCGAAAACTACACTTGAGCAGTCAAATTTGGATGCAAGCTTCGCAACCTTTGAGATTACTCTGACAGTACCCAAATACAGGGTTGGAAATTTCAGATTTTGCGAAAAAAAATTAATAGAAGTTTTCTGAAAATTTTTTGAAAAAATCACAAAAAACGTCATATCTCGAAAACTACAAAGAATTGAGCAGTGATATTTGGAGGCAAGATTCGCAATCCTTGAGAGTACTTTGACAAGACCTAACTACAGGGTTGGGAATTTCAGATTTTTAAAGAATAGAATTAATTCAAGTTTTCTGAAAAATTTTGAAAAAATCGCAAAAAACGTCATATCTCGAAAACTACAAAGACTTGAGCAGTGATATTTGGAGGCAAGATTCGCAGTTCTTGAGCGTACTTTGACAGGACCTAACTACAGGGTTGGGAATTTCAGATTTTTAAATAGAAATAATTCAAGTTTTCTGAAAAATTTTGAAAAAATCGCAAAAAACGTCATTTCTCAAAAACTACAAAAAATTGAGCAGTCATACTTGGAGGCAAGATTCGCAATATTTTAGAGTTTTCCGACAGGACCTAACTACAGGTTGGGAATTTCAGATTTTTAAAAACTAATAATAATTTAAGTTTTCTGAAAATTTTTGAAAAAATCACAAAAAACGTCATATCTCGAAAACTACAAAGAATTGAGCAGTCATATTTGGAGGCAAGATTTGCAATCCTTGAGAGTACTCTGACAGGACCTAACTACAGGGTTGGGAAATTCAGATTTTAAAAGAAAAAAAATAATTCAAGTTTTCTGAAAAATTTTGAAAATTGCAAAAAACGTCATATCTCGAAAACTACAAGGATTTGAACAGTCATATTTGGAGGCAAGATTTGTAACTCCTTAGAGTACTCCGACAGGACCTAACTACAGGGTTGGGAATATCAGATTTTTAAAACTTAATAATAATTTAAGTTTTCAGAAAAATTTTGAAAAAAATCACAAAAAACGTCATATCTCGAAAACTACACTTGAGCAGTCATATTTGGATGCAAGATTCGCAACCTTTGAGATTACTCTGACAGTACCCAACTACAGGGTTGGAAATTTCAGATTTTGCGAAAAAAAATTAATATAAGTTTTCTGAAAATTTTTTGAAAAAATCACAAAAAGCGTCATATCTCGAAAACTACAAAGAATTGAGCAGTGATATTTGGAGACAAGATTCGCAGTTCTTGAGCGTACTTTGACAGGACCTAACTACAGGGTTGGGAATTTCAGATTTTTAAAGAATAGAAATAATTCAAGTTTTCTGAAAAATTTTGAAAAAATCGCAAAAAACGTCATATCTCAAAAACTACAAAAAATTGAGCAGTCAAAGTTGGAGGCAAGATTCGCAATATTTTAGAGTTTTCCGACAGGACCTAACTACAGGTTGGGAATTTCAGATTTTTAAAAACTAATAATAATTTAAGTTTTCTGAAAATTTTTGAAAAAATCACAAAAAACGTCATATCTCGAAAACTACAAAGAATTGAGCAGTCATATTTGGAGGCAAGATTTGCAATCCTTGAGAGTACTCTGACAGGACCTAACTACAGGGTTGGGAAATTCAGATTTTAAAAGAAAAAAAATAATTCAAGTTTTCTGAAAAATTTTGAAAATTGCAAAAAACGTCATATCTCGAAAACTACAAGGATTTGAACAGTCATATTTGGAGGCAAGATTTGTAACTCCCTAGAGTACTCCGACAGGACCTAACTACAGGGTTGGGAATATCAGATTTTTAAAAACTAATAATAATTTAAGTTTTCAGAAAAATTTTGAAAAAAATCACAAAAAACGTCATATCTCGAAAACTACACTTGAGCAGTCATATTTGGATGCAAGATTCGCAACCTTTGAGATTACTCTGACAGTACCCAACTACAGGGTTGGAAATTTCAGATTTTGCGAAAAAAAATTAATATAAGTTTTCTGAAAATTTTTTGAAAAAATCACAAAAAGCGTCATATCTCGAAAACTACAAAGAATTGAGCAGTGATATTTGGAGGCAAGATTTGTAACTCCTTAGAGCACTCCGACAGCAAAGAACTACAGGGTTGGGAACTTCAAGTTTTGTAAATAATTTTGTTATTTGAAATTTCTGAAAATTTTTGAAAAATCTCAAAAATCGTCTGATCTCGTTAACTAAAATGATTCGGGCATTCAAAATTGGATGCCAAATTCGCAACCCCTAATTCGATATTGGGCTGCTTAATTTAAACTCGGTAAAATAACCACTAAAATCAAATTGGAAAATCGAAAAAAATTCTTAACCATTGCATTATACGATATAGCTTAAACATGCAAAAATAATACGTTGAAAAAGCTTAAACATGGCGAGATAGTGAAGCCCGCATTTAAATATTTAATAGATTTTGCGAAACAATCATAAAAAACCCCATATATCGAAGACCAAAAAGAATTGAGCAGTCATATTTGAAACGCAGGGGGTACAATCTGATTACGAACCCTGACACCACACCACCATAGAGTTGAGAATTTCAAGTTCGGTTGGAATTTTTTCAATCCAAGTTTTTTGAAAAAAAAAATACAAACGGCATATCGTGGAAATTTTAAAGTTTTGAGCAATCATGTTTCGAGGCAAGACTTAACACCCCTAAGAGTGCCCTGACAGGGCCCCACTATAAGGTTGGGAACTTCATATTTTGTGATTTTTTTAAACAATTTTTATGAAAGCTGTTGAAAAAAAATCAGAAAAAAAAGGCTTGTCTCGGAAGCTTAAAGGATTAGAGCAGTGATATTTAGAGGCAAGATTTGTAACTTGTAAGATAACCCTGACACCTTAGTTCAAATATTCCCACATTTCGGATTGAGCTTCAGAAAAGCCACATTCAGGCATAAAAATGCAACCAGAAATTACATCCCCGTTAGCATGCAAGTGCGGCTAAAAAAAAAAACTTAGAATTTTTGAAAGCTTTTCGTTTTTTTTTTTAAAAAATCTAAAAATTCTCTAGAACAAAAAACTATTGGAAGGTAATGTTTTGGTATTAGAATCACAACCTACAATTCACCCCCAAAAACATGCAAGTAAGGAAACAAATTTTTAAATTTGAAATAATTTTTTTCAATTTTTTCTTGTAAGTTTCTAGATCTTTTTGACAGATGCGTAAAATCGTCTTATCTCCCAAACTAGGAGCTTTGGCAAGACCAGGTTTTGCATAAGAAACTCGAACCCAAATTACCCTCCCGCTAGCATGCAAGTACGGTTATAAATTTTGAAATAAAATAATTATTCAAATTAATGAAAAACTTAATTTTTCAGAACTTTTGATCCAATTGTCAAACTTCCCATATCTCCTTAAGTACAATTTTCTGGAAGGTAAACTTTCGTCATTACATGAACAACCCCAAGCTTCTTCAGCAAATGCATGCAAGTCCACGTACAAAATTTTGATTTTGAAACAAATTTTTCAAAATTTTCTTTTAAGTTTTTAAAACTTTTTAAAAAATCCCTCAAATCGTCCATATCTCCTAAAATAAGAGCATCTGGAAGACCAAGTATCGACAAACCTAAAATACGCTCCCACTAGCTTGCAAGTACGGTTAAAACATTTTGAAACAAAAAATAATATTGCATTTTTTTCCCATTTTTGAACCATTTGAAAAATCGTCCACATCTCCATAACTACAAGCTTCTGGAAAAAGCAATTTGGACATTGAAATCACAACCTTGACCTACGCTCGCATTAGCATGCAACCAATGGTATAACTTTTCGAATTTGAAGTTTTGTTTCGAGTTTAAAATTCAAGTTTTTACAACTATCGAAAGATTCGTAAAAGCGTCCTAAACTACCAGCTTCTGAAATTTAGGTTTTGACACTAGAATCGCAACCTTTAAACATATTTTCGTTAGCATGCAACCACTGGTTCAAATGTTTGTATTAAACTGTTCATTTAAAAATGTAAACGATGTTTAAATCTTCAAGATAATCTGTCCAGACATTTGACATTGACCTAAAAAAAGACCCTAAAATGAAATTCATGCAGACTTTAGATTTGAAAAAGCGATACGTAGCAGCCTTTAGAATACCGCGTATTTCCACTCGTCAATAACCAGAAAAATACTGTATTAACCAATCAGATTCAAGACAATGAAAAAAAAATAATTATTATATATTTTGAAAGTTCGCTTTCTCATCTCGGTTCTGATTGGTTCATACAGTACTTGTTTGCTAACTATACAGTACTTTAATCAACTTTTTTATGGAGAAGATGATTTTAATCATGAACAAGCAGTTTTATCCCTTATTTCTTGTTAAATTCTTGACATCGCCCCACTATAGGGTTCAAATTTTATGAGGTGTTTTCAACCTAAACTAGCAATTAACGCACCTTCGGTGCTTCGAAATTTTTCGACAACTCATGAAAAAAACCGCATATATTGGAAACAACATCTGCAAACTTTTAGTGTACTCTGACTGCACCCAGGTTTGGTAATTTCGAACTTTTAAATTTTTTTTAAATTCCCATTTTAAAAGCGTCATCTCGAAAACTTAATGGGCCTCTGGAGAAATTTGGAAGCCAGATTTGCAACCACAGAGACTCCCTGAGAGCACCCTACTATAGGGCTAGGAATCCAAAATTTTGTGAGTGTTTTAAACCTAAGATTCCCGAAAAAAAAAATTGAAAAAAAAACGTCTTTTCTCCGAAACTAAAAGGATTTGAGCATTCATATTAAGAGGTAAGATTTGAGACGCCTGGGTGTACGCTGACAATAAGGTTGCATCTTCATCAAGTTAGTAGTTTCAAATTTTTTGAATTTCTTTGTAGATAAGTTCTTTGAGAAATTTTTAAAAAATCGAAAAACGTCACATCTCGGAAACTAAAAGCATTTGAGCAGTCGCGTTTAGCAGTCGCATGTGGCAAGATTTGCAACTCTTTAGAGTACCCTGACAACACCGAACTATAGAGTTGGGAATTTCAAATTTTGAAAATTAATTAATTTAAACTTTCTGAAAATTTTGAAAAAATCACAAAAAACGTCACATCTCGAAAACTACAAAGAATTGAGCAGTGGTATTTGGAGGCAATATTCGCAATCCTTGAGAGTACTTTGACAAGACCTAACTACAGGGTTGGAAATTTCAGATTTTTAAAGAATAGAAATAATTCAAGTTTTCTGAAAAATTTTGAAAAAATCGCAAAAAACGTCATATCTCGAAAACTACAAAGACTTGAGCAGTGATATTTGGAGGCAAGATTCGCAGTCCTTGAGCGTACTTTGACAGGACCTAACTACAGGGTTGGGAATTTCAGATTTTTAAAGAATAGAAATAATTCAAGTTTTCTGAAAAATTTTGAAAAAATCGCAAAAAACGTCATATCTCGAAAACTACAAGGATTTGAACAGTCATATTTGGAGGCAAGATTTGTAACTCCTTACAGTATTCCGACAGGACCTAACTACAGGGTTGGGAATTTCAGATTTTTAAAAACTAATAATAATTTAAGTTTTCAGAAAAATTTTGAAAAAAATCACAAAAAACGTCATATCTCGAAAACTACACTTGAGCAGTCATATTTGGATGCAAGCTTCGCAACCTTTGAGATTACTCTGACAGTACCCAAATACAGGGTTGGAAATTTCAGATTTTGCGAAAAAAAATTAATAGAAGTTTTCTGAAAATTTTTTGAAAAAATCACAAAAAACGTCATATCTCGAAAACTACAAAGAATTGAGCAGTGATATTTGGAGGCAAGATTCGCAATCCTTGAGAGTACTTTGACAAGACCTAACTACAGGGTTGGGAATTTCAGATTTTTAAAGAATAGAATTAATTCAAGTTTTCTGAAAAATTTTGAAAAAATCGCAAAAAACGTCATATCTCGAAAACTACAAAGACTTGAGCAGTGATATTTGGAGGCAAGATTCGCAGTTCTTGAGCGTACTTTGACAGGACCTAACTACAGGGTTGGGAATTTCAGATTTTTAAATAGAAATAATTCAAGTTTTCTGAAAAATTTTGAAAAAATCGCAAAAAACGTCATTTCTCAAAAACTACAAAAAATTGAGCAGTCATACTTGGAGGCAAGATTCGCAATATTTTAGAGTTTTCCGACAGGACCTAACTACAGGTTGGGAATTTCAGATTTTTAAAAACTAATAATAATTTAAGTTTTCTGAAAATTTTTGAAAAAATCACAAAAAACGTCATATCTCGAAAACTACAAAGAATTGAGCAGTCATATTTGGAGGCAAGATTTGCAATCCTTGAGAGTACTCTGACAGGACCTAACTACAGGGTTGGGAAATTCAGATTTTAAAAGAAAAAAAATAATTCAAGTTTTCTGAAAAATTTTGAAAATTGCAAAAAACGTCATATCTCGAAAACTACAAGGATTTGAACAGTCATATTTGGAGGCAAGATTTGTAACTCCTTAGAGTACTCCGACAGGACCTAACTACAGGGTTGGGAATATCAGATTTTTAAAACTTAATAATAATTTAAGTTTTCAGAAAAATTTTGAAAAAAATCACAAAAAACGTCATATCTCGAAAACTACACTTGAGCAGTCATATTTGGATGCAAGATTCGCAACCTTTGAGATTACTCTGACAGTACCCAACTACAGGGTTGGAAATTTCAGATTTTGCGAAAAAAAATTAATATAAGTTTTCTGAAAATTTTTTGAAAAAATCACAAAAAGCGTCATATCTCGAAAACTACAAAGAATTGAGCAGTGATATTTGGAGGCAAGATTCGCAGTTCTTGAGCGTACTTTGACAGGACCTAACTACAGGGTTGGGAATTTCAGATTTTTAAAGAATAGAAATAATTCAAGTTTTCTGAAAAATTTTGAAAAAATCGCAAAAAACGTCATATCTCAAAAACTACAAAAAATTGAGCAGTCAAAGTTGGAGGCAAGATTCGCAATATTTTAGAGTTTTCCGACAGGACCTAACTACAGGTTGGGAATTTCTGATTTTTAAAAACTAATAATAATTTAAGTTTTCTGAAAATTTTTGAAAAAATCACAAAAAACGTCATATCTCGAAAACTACAAAGAATTGAGCAGTCATATTTGGAGGCAAGATTTGCAATCCTTGAGAGTACTCTGACAGGACCTAACTACAGGGTTGGGAAATTCAGATTTTAAAAGAAAAAAAATAATTCAAGTTTTCTGAAAAATTTTGAAAATTGCAAAAAACGTCATATCTCGAAAACTACAAGGATTTGAACAGTCATATTTGGAGGCAAGATTTGTAACTCCCTAGAGTACTCCGACAGGACCTAACTACAGGGTTGGGAATATCAGATTTTTAAAAACTAAAAATAATTTAAGTTTTCAGAAAAATTTTGAAAAAAATCACAAAAAACGTCATATCTCGAAAACTACACTTGAGCAGTCATATTTGGATGCAAGATTCGCAACCTTTGAGATTACTCTGACAGTACCCAACTACAGGGTTGGAAATTTCAGATTTTGCGAAAAAAAATTAATATAAGTTTTCTGAAAATTTTTTGAAAAAATCACAAAAAGCGTCATATCTCGAAAACTACAAAGAATTGAGCAGTGATATTTGGAGGCAAGATTTGTAACTCCTTAGAGCACTCCGACAGCAAAGAACTACAGGGTTGGGAACTTCAAGTTTTGTAAATAATTTTGTTATTTGAAATTTCTGAAAATTTTTGAAAAATCTCAAAAATCGTCTGATCTCGTTAACTAAAATGATTCGGGCATTCAAAATTGGATGCCAAATTCGCAACCCCTAATTCGATATTGGGCTGCTTAATTTAAACTCGGTAAAATAACCACTAAAATCAAATTGGAAAATCGAAAAAAATTCTTAACCATTGCATTATACGATATAGCTTAAACATGCAAAAATAATACGTTGAAAAAGCTTAAACATGGCGAGATAGTGAAGCCCGCATTTAAATATTTAATAGATTTTGCGAAACAATCATAAAAAACCCCATATATCGAAGACCAAAAAGAATTGAGCAGTCATATTTGAAACGCAGGGGGTACAATCTGATTACGAACCCTGACACCACACCACCATAGAGTTGAGAATTTCAAGTTCGGTTGGAATTTTTTCAATCCAAGTTTTTTGAAAAAAAAAATACAAACGGCATATCGTGGAAATTTTAAAGTTTTGAGCAATCATGTTTCGAGGCAAGACTTAACACCCCTAAGAGTGCCCTGACAGGGCCCCACTATAAGGTTGGGAACTTCATATTTTGTGATTTTTTTAAACAATTTTTATGAAAGCTGTTGAAAAAAAATCAGAAAAAAAAGGCTTGTCTCGGAAGCTTAAAGGATTAGAGCAGTGATATTTAGAGGCAAGATTTGTAACTTGTAAGATAACCCTGACACCTTAGTTCAAATATTCCCACATTTCGGATTGAGCTTCAGAAAAGCCACATTCAGGCATAAAAATGCAACCAGAAATTACATCCCCGTTAGCATGCAAGTGCGGCTAAAAAAAAAAACTTAGAATTTTTGAAAGCTTTTCGTTTTTTTTTTTAAAAATCTAAAAATTCTCTAGAACAAAAAACTATTGGAAGGTAATGTTTTGGTATTAGAATCACAACCTACAATTCACCCCCAAAAACATGCAAGTAAGGAAACAAATTTTTAAATTTGAAATAATTTTTTTCAATTTTTTCTTGTAAGTTTCTAGATCTTTTTGACAGATGCGTAAAATCGTCTTATCTCCCAAACTAGGAGCTTTGGCAAGACCAGGTTTTGCATAAGAAACTCGAACCCAAATTACCCTCCCGCTAGCATGCAAGTACGGTTATAAATTTTGAAATAAAATAATTATTCAAATTAATGAAAAACTTAATTTTTCAGAACTTTTGATCCAATTGTCAAACTTCCCATATCTCCTTAAGTACAATTTTCTGGAAGGTAAACTTTCGTCATTACATGAACAACCCCAAGCTTCTTCAGCAAATGCATGCAAGTCCACGTACAAAATTTTGATTTTGAAACAAATTTTTCAAAATTTTCTTTTAAGTTTTTAAAACTTTTTAAAAAATCCCTCAAATCGTCCATATCTCCTAAAATAAGAGCATCTGGAAGACCAAGTATCGACAAACCTAAAATACGCTCCCACTAGCTTGCAAGTACGGTTAAAACATTTTGAAACAAAAAATAATATTGCATTTTTTTCCCATTTTTGAACCATTTGAAAAATCGTCCACATCTCCATAACTACAAGCTTCTGGAAAAAGCAATTTGGACATTGAAATCACAACCTTGACCTACGCTCGCATTAGCATGCAACCAATGGTATAACTTTTCGAATTTGAAGTTTTGTTTCGAGTTTAAAATTCAAGTTTTTACAACTATCGAAAGATTCGTAAAAGCGTCCTAAACTACCAGCTTCTGAAATTTAGGTTTTGACACTAGAATCGCAACCTTTAAACATATTTTCGTTAGCATGCAACCACTGGTTCAAATGTTTGTATTAAACTGTTCATTTAAAAATGTAAACGATGTTTAAATCTTCAAGATAATCTGTCCAGACATTTGACATTGACCTAAAAAAAGACCCTAAAATGAAATTCATGCAGACTTTAGATTTGAAAAAGCGATACGTAGCAGCCTTTAGAATACCGCGTATTTCCACTCGTCAATAACCAGAAAAATACTGTATTAACCAATCAGATTCAAGACAATGAAAAAAAAATAATTATTATATATTTTGAAAGTTCGCTTTCTCATCTCGGTTCTGATTGGTTCATACAGTACTTGTTTGCTAACTGACGAGTAGGAATACGCGGTTGCCTAAATACAGACCGCACTCCAGAAAAGCGCTGCTTAAAAATTGTCAGTGACGCCTTGTGTTAACCATTATCCCCAATAAAAATTGCTTAAGCATTGGATCCATAGTTTTTGGCATTGCATTTGAATAATAGAAGATGATAGAAGACAATTTCGTCATTCAGAAAAAAGTCCCAGTATATTTACAAACAAATTTAATGTTTTGTTACCTTGTAAAACTTCTCCTCACAACTTTAATATGAAAAACTTAAATAAACCGCCAAAACTGAGTTTTGATGACAAATAACTAAGCGTCTGGTAGCATATTAAGAAAAACTCAAATTAATTCCAGTTTGGAATGATTTGAGTTGCAATCTGATTTATATTAATTACTTTCTAGATTTGTTATAGATTATTTTGCTTAAATCGATTTGAAATAGACTAGTAGGACCATTTCCCATAATCCAACGGCTCGCAAAAGCTAAATTGTTAATCTGATTAAGCTGCTGATGCAACAAAATTTCCGACAATTTCAAGTTAAGCCAGGTCGTGAATCGGTTTGAAAAACTTCGAAATCTTTAATTCATTAGTTTTAAGTTTGTGTTGCATTTACTCAATGACAATCATTTTAAATTTTTTATCCATAGCGTCTGGTAGCATAATAAAAAAAATCTACTTCATTCCAAATTGGAATGATTTAAGTTGCAATCTGATTTATATTGTTTATTTTTTTGATTTGTTATAAATATTTTTGCTTAAATCGATTCAAAATAGACTAGTAGGACCGTTACCCTTAATCCAACGGCTCGCAAAAGTTGAAGTGTTAATTTGATCAAGCTGCTGATGCAACAAAATTTCCGACAATTTCAAGTTAAGCCAGGTCGTGAATCGGTTTGAGAAACTTCAACGACCGAATCACTTCGCCAAAAGTATAAGTTTTTCTAAGCCTACTATTCGAGCTATGAAGCGTTAAAATAATTCAAGTTATTTTATCCGGCGTATCGGATGGCTAAAAGCTCAAGTTTACTATTGAAGCCATTCTAGCGTTGACGTTTTCAAGCGTTGAAGCTATTCAAGCTATGAAGCAATGAAATTTCTACTTATTTCATAGACCGAATCGGTTCGTGAAAACTTTAAATTTTTCTAGGCAAGCTTTTCAATCTATGGAACTTTGCATTAACCCCCAAATTGTTAAAAACGTACTTGCATGTTTTTGGGGTCTGGAAAACAATAAAAACGTGATATCTCGGAAACTAAAAAGAATTGAGCAACCACATTTGGGAGCCAATCCGGCAAGACTTGAAACATACTTGACAGCTGAAGATTTTTGAGCAGGATAACACTTTAACAAGAAATAAGGGATAAAACTGCTTGTTCATGATTAACCTCAACTTTTTTCTCCAAATTAAAGTTGACTTTAATCAACTTTTTTATGGAGAAGATGATTTTAATCATGAACAAGCAGTTTTATCCCTTATTTCTTGTTAAATTCTTGACATCGCCCCACTATAGGGTTCAAATTTTATGAGGTGTTTTCAACCTAAACTAGCAATTAACGCACCTTCGGTGCTTCGAAATTTTTCGACAACTCATGAAAAAAACCGCATATATTGGAAACAACATCTGCAAACTTTTAGTGTACTCTGACTGCACCCAGGTTTGGTAATTTCGAACTTTTAAATTTTTTTTAAATTCCCATTTTAAAAGCGTCATCTTGAAAACTTAATGGGCCTCTGGAGAAATTTGGAAGCCAGATTTGCAACCACTGAGACTCCCTGAGAGCACCCTACTATAGGGCTAGGAATCCAAAATTTTGTGAATTTTTTAAACCTAAGATTCCCGAAAAAAAAATTGAAAAAAAAAACGTCTTTTCTCCGAAACTAAAAGAATTTGAGCATTCATATTAAGAGGCAAGATTTGATACGCCTGGGTGTACGCGCTGACAATAAGGTTGTATCTTCATCAAGTTAGTAGTTTCAAATTTTTTGAATTTCTTTGTAGATAAGTTCTTTGAGAAATTTTAAAAAAATCGAAAAACGTCACATCTCGGAAACTAAAAGCATTTGAGCAGTCGCGTTTAGCAGTCGCATGTGGCAAGATTTGCAACTCTTTAGAGTACCCTGACAACGCCGAACTATAGAGTTGGGAATTTCAAATTTTGAAAATTAATTAATTTAAACTTTCTGAAAATTTTGAAAAAATCACAAAAAACGTCACATCTCGAAAACTACAAAGAATTGAGCAGTGAAATTTGGAGGCAAGATTCGCAATCCTTGATAGTACTTTGACAAGACCTAACTACAGGGTTGGGAAGTTCAGATTTTTAAAGAATAGAAATAATTCAAGTTTTCTGAAAAATTTTGAAAAAATCGCAAAAAACGTCATATCTCGAAAACTACAAAGACTTGAGCAGTGATAATTGGAGGCAAGATTCGCAGTTCTTGAGCGTACTTTGACAGGACCTAACTACAGGGTTGGGAATTTCAGATTTTTAAAGAATAGAAATAATTCAAGTTTTCTGAAAAATTTTGAAAAAATCGCAAAAAACGTCATATCTCAAAAGATACAAAAAAATGAGCAGTCATACTTGGAGGCAAGGTTCGCAATATTTTAGAGTTTTCCGACAGGACCTAACTACAGGTTGGGAATTTCAGATTTTTAAAAACTAATAATAAATTAAGTTTTCTGAAAATTTTGAAAAAATCACAAAAAACGTCATATCTCGAAAACTACAAAGAATTGAGCAGTCATATTTGGAGGCAAGATTTGCAATCCTTGAGAGTACTCTGACAGGACCTAACTACAGGGTTGGGAATTTCAGATTTTAGAAGAAAAAAAATAATTCAAGTTTTCTGAAAAATTTTGAAAATTGCAAAAAACGTCATATCTCGAAAACTACAAGGATTTGAACAGTCATATTTGGAGGCAAGATTTGTAACTCCTTAGAATACTCCGACAGGACCTAACTACAGGGTTGGGAATATCAGATTTTTAAAAACTAATAATAATTTAAGTTTTCAGAAAAATTTTGAAAAAAATCACAAAAAACGTCATATCTCGAAAACTACACTTGAGCAGTCATATTTGGATGCAAGCTTCGCAACCTTTGAGATTACTCTGACAGTACCCAAATACAGGGTTGGAAATTTCAGATTTTGCGAAAAAAATTAATATACGTTTTCTGAAAATTTTTTGAAAAAATCACAAAAAGCTTCATATCTCGAAAACTACAAAGATTTGAACAATCATATTTGGAGGCAAGATTTGTAACTCCTTAGAGTACTCCGACAGCAACGAACTACAGGGTTGGGAACTTCAAGTTTTTGAAAAAAAAAATACAAACGGCATATCGTGGAAATTTTAAAGTTTTGAGCAATCATGTTTCGAGGCAAGACTTAACACCCCTAAGAGTGCCCTGACAGGGCCCCACTATAAGGTTGGGAACTTCATATTTTGTGATTTTTTTAAACAATTTTTATGAAATCTGTTGAAAACAAATCAGAAAAAAAAGGCTTGTCTCGGAAGCTTAAAGGATTAGAGCAGTGATATTTAGAGGCAAGATTTGTAACTTGTAAGATAACCCTGACACCTTAGTTCAAATATTCCCACATTTCGGATTGAGCTTCAGAAAAGCCACATTCAGGCATAAAAATGCAACCAGAAATTACATCACCGTTAGCATGCAAGTGCGGCTAAAAAAAAAACTTAGAATTTTTGAATGCTTTTCGTTTTTTTTTTTGAAAAATCTAAAAATTCTCTAGAACAAAAAACTATTGGAAGGTAATGTTTTGGTATTAGAATCACAACCTACAATTCACCCCCAAAAACATGCAAGTAAGGAAACAAATTTTTAAATTTGAAATAATTTTTTTCAATTTTTTCTTGTAAGTTTCTAGATCTTTTTGACAGATGCGTAAAATCGTCTTATCTCCCAAACTAGGAGCTTTGGCAAGACCAGGTTTTGCATAAGAAACTCGAACCCAAATTACCCTCCCGCTAGCATGCAAGTACGGTTATAAATTTTGAAATAAAATAATTATTCAAATTAATGAAAAACTTAATTTTTCAGAACTTTTGATCCAATTGTCAAACTTCCCATATCTCCTTAAGTACAATTTTCTGGAAGGTAAACTTTCGTCATTACATGAACAACCCCAAGCTTCTTCAGCAAATGCATGCAAGTCCACGTACAAAATTTTGATTTTGAAACAAATTTTTCAAAATTTTCTTTTAAGTTTTTAAAACTTTTTAAAAAATCCCTCAAATCGTCCATATCTCCTAAAATAAGAGCATCTGGAAGACCAAGTATCGGCAAACCTAAAATACGCTCCCACTAGCTTGCAAGTACGGTTAAAACATTTTGAAACAAAAAATAATATTGCATTTTTTTCCTATTTTTGAACCATTTGAAAAATTGTCCACATCTCTAAAACTACGAGCTTCTGGAAAAGGCAATTTGGACATTGAAATCACAACCTTAACCTACGCTCGCATTAGCATGCAACCAATGGTACAACATTTCGAATTTGAAGTTTTGTTTCGAGTTTAAAATTCAAGTTTTTACAATTATCGAAAGATTCGTAAAAGCGTCCTAAACTACCAGCTTCTGAAATTTAGGTTTTGACACTAGAATCGCAACCTTTAAACATATTTTCGTTAGCATGCAACCACTGGTTCAAATGTTTATATTAAACTGTTCATTTAAAAATGTAAACGATGTTTAAATCTTCAAGATAATCTGTGCAGACATTTGACATTGACCTAAAAAAAGACCCTAAAATGAAATTCATGCAGACTTCAGATTTGAAAAAGCGATACGTAGCAGCCTTTAGAAAACCGCGTATTTCCACTTGTCAATAACCAGAAAAACACTGTATTAACCAATCAGATTCAAGACAATGAAGAAAAAAAATAAATCATTATTATATATTTTGAAAGTTCTCTTTCTCATCTCGGTTCTGATTGGTTCATAGTCGACAGGACGACAGGACGAAGTACAACAGTGCTGAAAATGAAAAGGTGTTCAAGTGTGCCAAAATTTGATGATTTTCGGCACTGTTGAACAATTAATTTATTTTTGGCACTGTTGTATTTCGGCATTGTTGTGATGCCCTTAGAGGGGTGTTCAACAATGCCGAAGTACATGAGTGCCGAAAATAAACTTATTGTTCAACAGTGCCAAAAATCATCAATTTTCGGCACTGTTGAACACTTTCATTTTCAGCAGTGGGCGATCAACAGTGTCGAAGTACAACAGTGCTGAAAATGAAAAAGTGTTCAACAGTGCCGAAAATTGATGATTTTCGGCACTGTTGAACAATAAAATTATTTTCGGCACTGTTGTACTTCGGCACTGTTGTGCTGCCCTTAGAGGGGCGTTCAACAGTGCCGAAGTACAAGAGTGCCTAAAACAAAATTTTAGTTCAACAGTGCCGAAAATCATCAATTTTCGGCACTGTTGAACACTTTTTCATTTTCGGCACTGTTGTACTTCGGCACTGTTGTACTGCCCCTTTTCAGCACTGTTGTACTTCGGCACTGTTGAAAGCCCCCATGTGGATCGAATCAAATTTTTTGGCTATCGGGAACAAAAAACATTCGGCTATCCGGGAACAAAAAAATCGGCTATCCGGGAACGAATTTATTTTTCGACTATCCGGGAACGAATATTTTTTCTGCTATCAGGGTATTCGATTACGTGACATGCCACCGATTTAATAGTGCGTATACGAAAAGAAGAGCCAGTTTTCACCGCAAAGCGGCGACGCACGCCAACCGGCATCCTTGAACCGAGATATCGATAATTTTCGGGTGAACAATTATAGAGTGAGTGAAAGGACTTCTTATTATGGGTTCGGCTGAGTTTTCGGCTAAAGGCATTTTTTTGTATCGAATGATTTTTCGGTTTAGTGGACTTTCGGTTGAGAGGTTGTTCCCCAGAAATTTCTGCAAGAGGTCTATTCTTTAGGAGAAGTCTGAGAATCAATTTAATGAAGCTAAAAACGTTCAAAATGTTCAACTTTTTTGAAAATCCGCTCGCCTGACTTGACACGTGGATTCATTCAGGAAACTTCAGCTTCAATTTCATAGCTGTAAATCTAATGACAAGAATCCTACAATGTAAATGAGTCTCATGTTTACCTGATTGTCTGAACTTTAACCGTTTGAGGATTTAAAAAACGCAAATTTCCAAATAACTGAAGATATAAAATGTTTGATTACGGGCAAAATTCGGAATCTGGGTTAATAACAGTGGGAATAATTTTCGAGATAAATATTTAACAGAACAATTGATGGAATTTGTTTATCAATTGAGCAACAACATCAATCAATGCTTAAATTTTATACGTAGTCTTTCTTTTGATTAAAAAGAATTCAAATCAACAACTGTAAGAATTTATGAGGTTAAAAAATACGCGCATATAAGCAAGTAAAATTCCAAATGCTGCGGTTTTAAAAAATGAAAACGTGAAGCGAAAGTCTACTGACTGCATGTTGAGCAAAAACGCGCGTTCATTCTCTACATGAATTAAGTTATACTGTGCGTTGAACAAATGTACGTGTAAAAGAATTGGTTTACTCCGCGAACCGAACAGCAAGCCGACAGGACTTCAAGCAGCCGAATTGAAAAATGTGGGGCTTCAAGCCGAATGTTTTGTCAAAAAGTCATGAATGTTGGCTTATTTGAAATTTCTCAATTTCATGAGGTTTTTTAACAAGTTATAGGCTTTTTCAAAGTTTCTGAGCCTCAAATTGATGTTTAGGAATATTAAAAACTAAAACGTTGCTGAAGTTGTTTTACATGTGTAATATTTGTGTAACATATGTTTAATCTGGTTGATGTAACTATCTGATACCACTCTTTATGGGTGCATTATTATGAAGAACGCTTTTTATGAACTAACCTTGCCTTGCCTTAAGTTTTTGAAAACAAACATTTTACTACTGAAAATTTAGCGTTCTGAAGGTATGCTTGTAGTCTTTATTTCGGCTTGAAGTCCGATCGGCCTGTTGTCCATTTTACCTACATTGTGTGAACAAATTCGACAACTGCCACCATTAAGCAGAAGACAAAACAGGCAGACACCATTGAACCAAATCGCAATTTCCTGTAAACTAAAATGGTTTCAATTGTGCAATCATTTCAGTGAGTTCTATTTACTGATAACTATGAGAAAATAGTTATCAGTAAACAACAATTAAATTTAATCTCGGCTTCATACACTGTCTGTCGAAAAGATTTACAACTTGTGCTGCTCGTGATATCACGTATTGAATAAAATTTGATGGACACGAGGGAGTTTAGCAAATAGACGAAAGTGAATGTAAACGAACACTTAAAGTGGAAATGGGTGAAAAGGTTACTTAGCAGTATCTAGACAAATGCGTATTCATAACCGTCCGAAAGCAGACAAATTCTTACAAATGCACGTCTGATATCCCGAACAGTAAATCAAGCTAGAAAATTGAAAAAAAGTGCAAATTAAACAAGTTGAAGCGGATTTGGAATCTTTTAAATGAAAATTATGTTTTTTTTTTCGGTTACAACCCCCCCCCTGAATGATGAAAAGTGCCAAGGAAAAAATTTATCTTAAATTGGTGCACAGTAACTGAAAAATGCAATATAGATTTATGTGACCGATAAAAACGAAGCATTTTAACTTAGTTAAGCCTCAAACTGATATTTTTCTCATTTTTTTTTTTCATTTTCCCCGTTTTCTGCTTATAAATAGGCTCTTTTTGGTAATAACACCCCACCCTCTAAAAGATTAAAAATGAAAAAGAAAACTTTTTTCACAAATGAATGATTTAACAAACAAATGCAGGGCTGATATCCCGATATATATCTCGCTGATATATATAAATATAACTGGGGCAAAGACTCCGACTCGGGATCGGAATTCGAACTCACATTATCCTATACAAACGGCATATCGTGGAAATTTTAAAGTTTTGAACAATCATGTGAATTTAAAAAAAAACTGACGATTTTTTTATCATAATCGTCAGAAAGCAGACAAATTCTTACAAATGCACGTCTGATATCCCGAACAGTAAATCAAGCTAGAAAATTGAAAAAAGTGCAAATTAAACAACAGTTGAAGCGGATTTGGCGTCTTTTAAATGAAAATTATGTTTTTTTTTGGTTACAACCCCCCCCCCCTGAATGATGAAAAGTGCCAAGGAAAAAATTTATCACAAATTGGTGCACAGTTACTGAAAAATGCAATATAAATTAAGCCTCAAATTGATTTTTTTCTCAATTTTTTTTCATTTTCCCCGTTTTCTGCACATAAATAGGCTCTTTTTGGTAATAACCCCCCACCCTCTGAATGATTAAAAATGAAAAAAAAAACTTTTTCACAAATGAATGATTTAACTAACAAATGCAGGGCTGATATCCCGATATACATCTCGCTGATATATATAAATATAACTGGGGCAAAGACTCCGACTCGGGATCGGAATTCGAACCCACATTATCATATACAAACGGCATATCGTGGAAATTTTAAAGTTTTGAACAATCATGTTTGGAGGCAAGACTTGACCTCCCTAAGAGTACCCAGACAGGGCCCCACTATAAGATTGGGAACTTCATATTTTGTGATTTTTCTAAACAATTTTTGTGAAAACTGTTTTAAAAAATCAGCAAAAAGGCTTGCTCGGAAGCTAAAAGGATTTGAGCAGTGATATTTAGAGGCAAGAATTGAAACTTGTACGATAACCCTGACACCTTAGTTGAAATTTTTTCAGATTTTGGATTGCACTTCAGAAAAGCCAAATACAGGCATACAAATTACATCCCCGTTAACATGAAAGTGCGGCAAAAAAAAACAAAAAAATCTTAAAAAAATCTCTCAAACGAAAAGCTATGGGAAGGTGAAGTTTTGGCATTAGAATCACAACCTACACTGCTCCCCCAAAAACATGCAAATACTGAAACAAAATTTTAAATTTGAAAAAAAAAATTTCAATTTAAATTTCAAAATTTCAAATTTAAATCTTTTTGACAGATGCGTAATATCGTCTTATCTCCCAAACTAGGAACTTTTGCAAGAACAAGTTTTGCATAAGATATGCAACCCCACTTTACACTCCCGCTAGCATGCAAGTACGGTTAAAAACGTTTGAAACAAAAATAATCTTTCAGAATTTTTGAAAAACTTAACTTTTCACAATTTTTGATCCAATTGTATAACTTTCCATATCTCCTAAGTTACGATTTTCTGGGAAATAAAACTTCATGATTACAAGCACAACCCCAAGCTACTTCCGCAATGCACGCAAGTCCGCGTACAAAAGTTTGATTTTAAAATAAATTTTTTTAAATTTTCTTTTAAGTTTTTCAAAATTTTTGAAAAAACCCTCAAATCTTCCGTATCCCCTAAAATAAGAGCATCTGGAAGACCAAGATTGGCAAATCTAAAATACACTCTCGGTAACATGCAAGTACGGTTACAATATTTTAAACAAATATTAATATTGCATTTTTTTCCAAGTTTTTAGAATTTTTGAACCATTCGAAAAATCGTTCAAATCTCTATAATTACGAGCTTCTGGAAAATTCAGATTGGACATTAAAATCACAACCTTAACCTACGATCGCATTAGCATACTACGCGAGTTTTCGGCTAAAGGCATTTTTTTGTATTCAATGATTTTTCGGTTTAGTGGACTTTCGGTTGAGTGGTTGTTCCCTTAGAAATTTCTGCAAGAGGTCTATTTTTTAGGAGAAGTCTGAGAATCAATTTGATCAAGCTAAAAACGTTCAAAATGTTCAATTTTTTTGAAAATCCGCTCGCCTGACTTGACACGTGGATGCATACAGAAAAGTTCAGCTTCAACTTCATAGCTGTAACTCAAATAACAAAAATTAACTGAGTGTCATGTTTACCTGATGGTGGGTATTCACAAGTACCAAAATGTTAAATCAGTCCCAATTGTACCAAAATAAAAAATCAATCGCGCTAGTACCAAAAAATATTCAATTGGCCTAAGACTATTAAGCCGACTACTTCAAGCTCTTGGTTTAAGGTCTTCGGTGGGCGCGCTATGCGTGCGTCGCCGCTTTGCGGCAATAACCGGCTCTAATTTTCGTATAGAGTCCTACCCTCTGTTGGCAAGGTCGCAACATGTTGGCGCGACTGCGACGGTCACTATTCTGCTGCTTAGTTTTCTTCTGTTTGAACAGAAGAAAATTAATTTAACAATTCATTGGCTCACAATTCGACCAATTAGTGGAATAGTTTTGGTACAAATGGGATCGATTTTTCATTTTGGTACAAATGACCGTTGGTACAAATGGGACGTCACCTTACCTGATTGCCTGAATTTTCACCGTTTGAGGATTTAAAAAACGCAAGTTTCCAAATAACTGAAAAAATAAAATGTTTGTTTACGGGCAAAATTGGGAATCTGGGTTAATAAAAGTGGGAATAATTTTCGAGGTAAATATTTAACAGAACAATTGATGGAATTTGTTTGTCAATTGAGCAACAATATCAATCAATGCTTAAATTTTACACGTAGTCTTTCTTTTGATTAAAAAGAGTTCAAATCAACAACTGTAAACATTTATGAGGCTAAAAAATACGCGCATATAAGCAAGTAAAATTCCAAATGCTGCGGTTTTAAAAAATGAAAACGTGAAGCGAAAGTCTACTGCATTTTGAGCAAAAACGCGCGTTCAGTCTCTGCATGAATTAAGTTATAAATTTTTTTAAATTTCCTTTTAAGTTTTTCAAAATTTTTGAAAAAACCCTCAAATCTTCCGTATCCCCTAAAATAAGAGCATCTGGAAGACCAAGTTGGCAAATCTAAAATACACTCCCGCTAACATGCAATTACGGTTACAATACTTTGAAACAATTATTAATATTGCATTTTTTTCCAAGTTTTTAGAAATTTTGAACCATTCGAGAAATCGTCCAGATTTCTATAACTACGAGCTTCTGGAAAAGTCTGTTTCGAAATTGAAATCACAACCTTAACCTACGCTTGCATTAGCATACAACCAAGGGTACAATACTTTGAATTTGAAGTTTTGTTTCGAGTTTAAAATCCAAGTTTTTACAATTTTCGAAAGATTCCTAAAAATGTCCATATCTTCGAAACTACCAGCTTCTGAAATTTAAGTTTTGGCACTAGAATTGCAACCTTTGAACATATTTTGGTTAGCATGCAACCACTGGTTTAAATTTTTGTATTAAAAACATACAATTTTTTTAAATTTCCTTTTAAGTTTTTCAAAATTTTTGAAAAAACCCTCAAATCTTCCGTATCCCCTAAAATAAGAGCATCTGGAAGACCAAGATTGGCAAATCTAAAATACACTCTCGGTAACATGCAAGTACGGTTACAATATTTTAAACAAATATTAATATTGCATTTTTTTCCAAGTTTTTAGAATTTTTGAACCATTCGAAAAATCGTCCAAATCTCTATAATTACGAGCTTCTGGAAAATTCAGATTGGACATTAAAATCACAACCTTAACCTACGATCGCATTAGCATACTACGCGAGTTTTCGGCTAAAGGCATTTTTTTGTATCTAATGATTTTTCGGTTTAGTGGACTTTCGGTTGAGTGGTTGTTCCCCAGAAATTTCTGCAAGAGGTCTATTTTTTAGGAGAAGTCTGAGAATCAATTTGATCAAGCTAAAAACGTTCAAAATGTTCAATTTTTTTGAAAATCCGCTCGCCTGACTTGACACGTGGATGCATACAGAAAAGTTCAGCTTCAACTTCATAGCTGTAACTCAAATAACAAAAATTAACTGAGTGTCATGTTTACCTGATGGTGGGTATTCACAAGTACCAAAATGTTAAATCAGTCCCAATTGTACCAAAATAAAAAATCAATCGCGCTAGTACCAAAAAATATTCAATTGGCCTAAGACTATTAAGCCGACTACTTCAAGCTCTTGGTTTAAGGTCGCCGGTGGGCGCGCTATGCGTGCGTCGCCGCTTTGCGGCAATAACCGGCTCTAATTTTCGTATAGAGTCCTACCCTCTGTTGGCAAGGTCGCAACACGTTGGCGCGACTGCGACGGTCACTATTCTGCTGCTTAGTTTTCTTCTGTTTGAACAGAAGAAAATTAATTTAACAATTCATTGGCTCACAATTCGACCAATTAGTGGAATAGTTTTGGTACAAATGGGATCGATTTTTCATTTTGGTACAAATGACCGTTGGTACAAATGGGACGTCACCTTACCTGATTGCCTGAATTTTCACCGTTTGAGGATTTAAAAAACGCAAGTTTCCAAATAAATGAAAAAATAAAATGTTTGTTTACGGGCAAAATTGGGAATCTGGGTTAATAAAAGTGGGAATAATTTTCGAGATAAATATTTAACAGAACAATTGATGGAATTTGTTTATCAATTGAGCAACAACATCAATCAATGCTTAAATTTTATACGTAGTCTTTCTTTTGATTAAAAAGAATTCAAATCAACAACTGTAAGAATTTATGAGGTTAAAAAATACGCGCATATAAGCAAGTAAAATTCCAAATGCTGCGGTTTTAAAAAATGAAAACGTGAAGCGAAAGTCTACTGACTGCATGTTGAGCAAAAACGCGCGTTCATTCTCTACATGAATTAAGTTATACTGTGCGTTGAACAAATGTACGTGTAAAAGAATTGGTTTACTCCGCGAACCGAACAGCAAGCCGACAGGACTTCAAGCAGCCGAATTGAAAAATGTGGGGCTTCAAGCCGAATGTTTTGTCAAAAAGTCATGAATGTTGGCTTATTTGAAATTTCTCAATTTCATGAGGTTTTTTAACAAGTTATAGGCTTTTTCAAAGTTTCTGAGCCTCAAATTGATGTTTAGGAATATTAAAAACTAAAACGTTGCTGAAGTTGTTTTACATGTGTAATATTTGTGTAACATATGTTTAATCTGGTTGATGTAACTATCTGATACCACTCTTTATGGGTGCATTATTATGAAGAACGCTTTTTATGAACTAACCTTGCCTTGCCTTAAGTTTTTGAAAACAAACATTTTACTACTGAAAATTTAGCGTTCTGAAGGTATGCTTGTAGTCTTTATTTCGGCTTGAAGTCCGATCGGCCTGTTGTCCATTTTACCTACATTGTGTGAACAAATTCGACAACTGCCACCATTAAGCAGAAGACAAAACAGGCAGACACCATTGAACCAAATCGCAATTTCCTGTAAACTAAAATGGTTTCAATTGTGCAATCATTTCAGTGAGTTCTATTTACTGATAACTATGAGAAAATAGTTATCAGTAAACAACAATTAAATTTAATCTCGGCTTCATACACTGTCTGTCGAAAAGATTTACAACTTGTGCTGCTCGTGATATCACGTATTGAATAAAATTTGATGGACACGAGGGAGTTTAGCAAATAGACGAAAGTGAATGTAAACGAACACTTAAAGTGGAAATGGGTGAAAAGGTTACTTAGCAGTATCTAGACAAATGCGTATTCATAACCGTCCGAAAGCAGACAAATTCTTACAAATGCACGTCTGATATCCCGAACAGTAAATCAAGCTAGAAAATTGAAAAAAAGTGCAAATTAAACAACAGTTGAAGCGGATTTGGAATCTTTTAAATGAAAATTATGTTTTTTTTTTCGGTTACAACCCCCCCCTGAATGATGAAAAGTGCCAAGGAAAAAATTTATCTTAAATTGGTGCACAGTAACTGAAAAATGCAATATAGATTTATGTGACCGATAAAAACGAAGCATTTTAACTTAGTTAAGCCTCAAACTGATATTTTTCTCATTTTTTTTTTTCATTTTCCCCGTTTTCTGCTTATAAATAGGCTCTTTTTGGTAATAACACCCCACCCTCTAAAAGATTAAAAATGAAAAAGAAAACTTTTTTCACAAATGAATGATTTAACAAACAAATGCAGGGCTGATATCCCGATATATATCTCGCTGATATATATAAATATAACTGGGGCAAAGACTCCGACTCGGGATCGGAATTCGAACTCACATTATCCTATACAAACGGCATATCGTGGAAATTTTAAAGTTTTGAACAATCATGTGAATTTAAAAAAAAATATACGCATATAAGCAAGTAAAATTCCAAATGTTGCGGTTTTAAAAAATGAAAACGTGAAGCGAAAGTCTACTGCATTTTGAGCAAAAACGCGCGTTCAGTCTCTGCATGAATTAAGTTATAAATTTTTTTAAATTTCCTTTTAAGTTTTTCAAAATTTTTGAAAAAACCCTCAAATCTTCCGTATCCCCTAAAATAAGAGCATCTGGAAGACCAAGTTGGCAAATCTAAAATACACTCCCGCTAATATGCAATTACGGTTACAATACTTTGAAACAATTATTAATATTGCATTTTTTTCCAAGTTTTTAGAAATTTTGAACCATTCGAAAAATCGTCCAAATTTCTATAACTACGAGCTTCTGGAAAAGTCTGTTTCGAAATTGAAATCACAACCTTAACCTACGCTTGCATTAGCATACAACCAAGGGTACAATACTTTGAATTTGAAGTTTTGTTTCGAGTTTAAAATCCAAGTTTTTACAATTTTCGAAAGATTCCTAAAAATGTCCATATCTTCGAAACTACCAGCTTCTGAAATTTAAGTTTTGGCACTAGAATTGAACATATTTTGGTTAGCATGCAACCACTGGTTTAAATTTTTGTATTAAAAACATACATTTTAAAATGTAAACAATGTTTCTATCTTCAAGATAATCTGTCCAGACATTTGACATTGACCTAGATAAAGACCCTAAGTTGAAATTCATCCAAAATATAGATTTAAAAAAAGCAGTTACGTAGCAGCATTTAGACAACCGCGTGTTCCTACTCGTCAGTAGGCAGACAAATACTGTATTAACCAATCAGAATCAAGAGATTGAAAAAAATAATAAATAAATAAGATTTATTTCGAAAGTTTGCTTTCTCATCTCGGTTTTGATTGGTTCATACAAAATTTGTCTGCTTACTGACAAGTAGGAATACGCGGTTGTCTAAATAATGACCACACTCCAAAATACTGTTGCTTAAACATTGTCAGTGACGCCTTTTGTTAACCATTATCACCTATAAAAATTGCTTAAGCATTGGATCCATAATTTTTGGCGTTGGGTTTAAATAATAATAGATAATAGAAGACAATTTTGCCATTCAGAGAGATGTCCAAGTTTATTTACAACAAAAATTATGTTTTGTTACTCTGTAAAACTTCCCTTCTCACAATTTTAAGATGAAAATTTTAAACAAACCGACAAAATTGAGTTTTGATGACAAATAAGTGAATCCTTTTATGGTTGTTAAACTGTAAAATTTCTTGAAGCGAGCAAAACTCTCCAAATCAATAATGAAGTAATTACATGTTTTAAACTGAGAAATTTCTAGCTCAACATATTTCGCAAAATTTTCGAAATGATTAAAATATACACAATTAGTTTTCAAAATATAACATGCGAAATGAAGGCAGGACCTGTCCATCATATTTGCTTTTTCGAGGAACCACTATATCATAGTAGTACTTTTGTTGTGATCGGGGCAGTACAACAGTGCCGAAGTACAAAAGTGCTGAAAATGAAAAATTGTTCAAGTGTGCCAAAAATTGATGATTTTCGGCACTGTTGAACAATTAATTTATTTTTGGCACTGTTGTATTTCGGCACTGTTGTGATGCCCTTAAAGGGGTGTTCAAGAATGCCGAAGTAAAAGAGTGCCAAAAATAAGTTTTTTGTTCAACAAGGCCAAAAATCATCAACTTTTGGCACTATTGATCACTTCCACTTTCAGCACTGTTGTTTTTCGGCACCGTTGAACGCCCCCATTTAGATCAAATCGGTTTTATTGGCTATGGGAAACAAACAATTTGTCTATCCGGGAACAAATAAAAATTTCAGCTATCCGTGAACGAAATTATTTTTCGGCTAACCGGGAACGAATTGTTTTTCGGCTATCGGGGTCTTCGATTAAGTGACATGCCACCGACCCAATAGTGCGTATACAAAAAAAAAGAGCTAGCTATCATCGCAAAGCGGCGAAGCACGCCAATCGGCATCCTTGAACCGAGATATTGGTAGTTTTCATCTGAACAATTATAGGATGAGTGGAAGGACTTCTTATTATGTGTTCGGCT
>NC_087070.1:49157164-49220999 GCF_963678635.1 Symsagittifera roscoffensis | reverse complement strand
CCAGATTTAGATTTTAGAAACCTAGTAGATAAACTAGAACAGGCAGAAATCACTATGAAGTTAGAAGAAACAGAAAATCTCAAACTACAATATGTTAATAATACTCAAACCACTACAACACAGATAAATAATATACACAACTCAGATATTGATTTATCCGAAAAAATCACTGAAGTTTTGAACATATACGAGAAAAACCCAACTTTTAAAGGTAAACATCATTCAAAAAACGGTGTAACTATTGCCTGTAACTATTGCCGAAGATACGGACATAGCATTGCTGAATTCAGACAAAAACAACAAGACAACCAGAATAAACCACAAAAGTACAAGGAACCAAACAATCATTTTATCAATACATGAAAAAAGATCAAAACATACCAAATAAGAATATTCACAGTAATAACACTTCTGGAAAACCACTTCCAAACATTTCAAATTGTTCAAGAAATCAATCATTTTATAACTTTACTTATAGAGGTAGATAACCAGACCAAAAAAATTCACTTAATTTCTCTTAAAACCGATATAGTCAATCAAATAGTCGAAATACTCAAAATCGAAACAATTATTCACGATCAAACTCAAACAGACCAGATTACTCGTTTGATACCAGTTCCCATTCAAACTCTAGGAATAGACACTATTCAAATGATAGATCAAGGATTTCATCATCCAATAGACATATTAATTTTTCCAACAATAGAAACAGAAGCTACTCTAATAATCCAAGTCAACGATATCAAAATAATCGATCACGAGATTATTCGAATAACAGATCAAATCACCAAAGATCTAACTACAATAATTATCAAAATAGATCACGAGATAACTCACAAAATAGAAATTCAAGATATAAAAATAGAAAAAGAAACTACTCTCAATCACCTCATAGGAATAATACAAGTTATCCTGATTCTCAAAACAAATATAGAAGTAATATACCAAAACATCAAAGACAAATAAATCAAGAACAAACAACTGAAGAAACCAATTCAGACCCCCTGGTATTGATAATACAGAAAGTACTGAATTACAACTAAATCACATAAATTGCGAATCTACAAACAGTGAAAGCGATACAGAAAACACAATTTTATTTAATAGAATAAAAGTTGAAAAAGACTATTAAACCGTTACGTACGAACAACCATTTCATTCACATGTCTATGAAAATCCATTAGAACTTCTTTTAAATTATTACAATAGACCTAGCAGAAAAAGAACAAGCACCATGTTCAAACACAAATCATATTTATCAAAATATACCAAAGGAACCACCAAAAGAAAGAATTTGGACAATTCCATTCCTCTTAGAAAGTCCAAAAAGTAATGAATTTCAACCACCAGATCTCGAAATAGAATTTTGATAGACTCTGGAGCAGAATTGAATATCATTAATATTCCAACTTGGAAAGAAATCAAAATTTTACATCCAAAAACAACACTAGTGAAAACAGCCAGTAGACTAGCAACAGCACAAGGCTCAATCTTAACAAACTATGGGAAAATCCAAATTTTACTTGTTCCCACTAAAACAATGGAACAAAATAAACTCTTAAATAAACCATTTAAACAAACCTTCCACATCACAGATATAAAACACAATGTTATTGGAATTCCATTCATCACTAAATACATACCAACTATCAACATAATAGACAGTAAAATTAATATAAAAGATAAATACACAAGAATTCAAAACACCGCTTTAACATTCTTCCAACGAATGAACAAACAACCACCATTCTTTTCAAAGTTTTACCCCTTCTATAATAAAGAAAGAAAACATCTTAAACCACTCTCAGGATACATTTACCAATTTCCGATTAAACAAGTTAACCAATACGATAAAAGTCGAAACAGACAGCATCTCTATATGTCTGACCTTGAATTTGAACCAATTCACAAATTTTTTAGAGTATCAATTTCATCAATAAAATACATGAAAAACTCAAACTCCGATATAATTTCTCTACATGTTTATAATAATTCACCTTATAAAACAATACTACCTTTAGGACTCCTAGGATTTTCTGAAACCAATGCAACGACATCTCCCACAAAAGAAGTAGCATATAGAGTAAATATTATACTGCAATTACTAGATATATGTCAATCAACAATTTTTGACGAAGAATTATCGATAAATAACATAATAAGCAACGAAAAAAAGAAACACAGACTACTTTACAAAAACACCTTTTTTTAAACCAACATTCAAAATATCACACTACACAGAAGAACAACAAAAGTTCTCGACAATGTTCAATTTTCAACACTCTCAAATAACACAAAATGAATTTGACAAACTAGCCGATTTACTATTAAAATATCCAACAGTTTATGCCACATCTAAGTTCGACGTTGAAAAAATAAATTCACCACTACACCTACCCTTTAAACTTGATAAAGTTTTCAAAAAACAAAGAGCAAGCAAAGTACCAATCCACTTACAAGATAAAAATGATAGACTACTTGACATTCTAGAACAATATGAAATCATGTCTCCAGTAAATAAAGAAAAACAGCCAAAAGGAAACACCTTTATCAACCCTGTTTTTATTTTCGCCAAAGGAGAATCACTAAAATAGTTCTAGACGTTAGATATCTCAATTCACTCATTGATGAATCTAAATGTAGTTGGCCGATAGAACCAATTCAAGTAATTTTAACAAAAATAAACCGTAAATACTTCACAACCGCAGACATGAACAGTTCATATAATCAAATGCCCCTATACGAACAATCACGACGATTAACACAATTTGTTATCGCAAACCAACAATACGAATTCAATCGATTATTCTATGGCATATCCATAGGACCAGCAGCTTTTTCAGCCTTTATGAGTAAAAATTTTAGACCACTGATAATCAAGAAAGATGCAATCACATACTTAGACGATGTCTTTATGCAATCACAAACTAAAGATGAAATGTTCGCAGTTCTAGAAAAATAACACCAAATTTCACAAAACGAAAATATGAAAGCAGCCAAGACAAGCACATTTTTTCTTAACACGCGTAAAATTTCTCGGACATATTATAGAGAAAAACACTATAACCCCATTGAATCACGAATAGATGCAATCCAAAAACTCCAGCCACCTACAAACAAAAAGAAAATTCAAGAATTTGTTGGAATGTTAAATTTCTTAAATAAATACGTCTATAAAATGCAATTTTAATTAAGATCATTCTATTAACATTCTTAGACAACAAAATTATTTTGAATGGACAACAGAACATCAAACACGATTTGAAGAAATCAAAAGACTTCTCACAGAACAAATTTCAAATACAATTCCAGATCCCAATCAACCATTTTATGCGATGTGCGATGCTTCAATTTTTGGCATCGGTGCAGCATTACTACAATCCCACAATGGAACAAATAAAATAACTCTTATATCAGCAAACTCCCGCCTATTTACACAAGCTGAATTACGACTCTCTACTCTTATGAGAGAATGCTCAGCTATAATATATACTCTTACAGAATATGAAATTTTGATACTTGGATCAAAACATCAAACAGTTTTGTTTACGAATCACGAACCTATCATATTTCTTTTTACACAAAAATCAAATCCAAACGATAGATTTTACGTATTTCAGTTAATTTTTATGAAATTTCTAAACTTACACATAGTATGGACAGCAGGAAAAAATTGTGCACTACCTGATACTCCTAGTAGAAATACACCACCTGAACTACTATCAAGGAAATTAACAGTTGAAATACCGCAAAATATAAAATTCTATCTCGCCAAAGATGAAACCTCAACACGATTGGAATGTAAATATGCAGTAAAAACTGACATAGATCTATCTAAAATAAACAATCTACGACATTTTCCACTCTATTTAGATTGTCAAAACAACCATTATGAATTTGATTTATTAGGCACATCTACATCTAAGCCGATTCCATGTTCACATTGGATCAAAAAAAAACTCAACAAAAGTGAATTAAACAGCAACCACATAGAAAGGACCCATTCCCTTCAATAGAAAAGGAAAATCTAACGGACACAATAAATTTATCAGGACCGTTACCAAATAATTCAAAATACACGATAAATCAAGTTTTTAATCTACATGACCCACTTGACACAATACCTCTATCAAAAACAGAAGTAGAAAACATTTTTCTACCAACAACAGAAAAAATTACACTAGAATTGTTACAGAAATATCAAAACCTAGACCCAGTCATCAGACAACTGCAATCATGGCACAAATACAAAACTAAACCAACAAAAGCTGATACCACAATCTTAGGAAACAAAACACTCCTTAGATACTTCAGAAAGTTCAATAATACCACTATAAATGAAAACACAGATATTTCAGAATATCAAACACTTGATTTTAAAGTACGTTGTCTATCTTTAAGTATGATGTTAATAGCATTCAATACTTCCATACCCTATACACTAAAGGGCATTCAGTATCAGAAAAGACATACTCAAATTTTATTCAAAATTTTTATTTCCCAAACGCACCAATTTGGATTAAAGAATTATGCAACGATTGTATAAAATGTCAACTAAACAAACCCTACCCGAATCAAAAACATATTGCAGAAAAACAAGATTTTGAAGGACAAAGTTTGTATTTCAATCACAGAATATCATTTGACACAAAACGACCAATTTCACCATCCTCAGAAGGAAACTCATTTATAATGGTCATTGTTGATGCGTTTACACACTATGTAGCAGACGACCCAGTACCCCATTGTAATGCTTACTATGCATATACAACACTCTACGAACACTGGATAGCTAATTTCGGATTACCCGAAATACTAGTCACAGACAATGGCACTGAATTTACAAATAACGAAATTATCACATTTTGACACTTATATAATATTAACCATAAACCACGTACATCTCATGCACCTTGGACAAATGGATTAACCGAAGGTATGAATCAATCATTAAAACAATATCTTAGATGTATCATTAATGGAAATGATACACGATACACCGAATGGTCAACAGATGTAAAGTTATTTCCCTTATCTTATAATTCACGAATTACAACAACACTAGGAATGTCACCATATGAAATGGTAGTTAATCAAAAATCACGTAAACCAATTATGTTTAGAGAAATAAAAATGCACAAGGTTTTTGTCAACCAAACAAAGATTCAATATGTATCAACTTACCACTGCATACGCCATCATCATCCACAATTTTTAAAATTAGCTTCCAGTACACACACCGAATGGATTTTAAACAGAGATAAAAACACAAAGACGTTTATCAAAAAATTGTTACAAAGGCAGAACATCAATAAACAAACCAATTCACGCTTCACACCAGAAACAGATATAAAAATCGGAACATTTGTTTTAATTCCCAACTTTACGACACAAAAAAAGAATTTCTAAAAAGTTACAACCACTCCGAAAAGGACCATATCAAATAATTGATAAAACCGCTGATGTAACATACAAACTTACTGACTCAAGTAAAAAAGAAATTGTTCAGCATCGAAATAACCTATCACCCTATTATCCAAAAGAATACGCACTTCGTGAATTAACACAATTATATTCTTTCACAGCTTTGAAAATTGTTCAAAACAATTCAGAAAAGGAATTGAATCAACACTCTGATGAACAAATGAATTCAATATCAGACCAAAAAAAAGAATTTCTCCAACAAGAAGAAACCAACAAGAAGTAACATCTCCTAAATCAAAGACAAAAACATCTCAAAAAGAAAGAAAATGACAAAAAAATTCTACCACAGGATCAAAAAGAAAAATCTGAACATAGAGAATCATCACGACTTAAAAATCAGCTACGAAAAAATTAGAAAACCTTCATTCCACAATGTAAAATATTGAAGAAAGTTGAAATTCGAAAACAACTTTAATTTTCATTTTTTATCACCTTCTTTTTAGTCATTTTGACATACAAATTTTCAAAATAACAAGCAGAAAAACACTTGAACAGATCTAGTTCAAAATCAGCCAATGGAAATGACTCCAAATTACCACTTTTTTTATAGTAACACGATTTTATTCTATAAATATTCACCTCCAAGCATAACTATAACTATAACTTCAAGACCTGCAGGTCAAAAATAAGCAAATGGCTACAAAATGACAACAGCAATAAAAACCATCTCATTATTACAACCCTCCCCTATCAAGTAGTACAAAGATCAACAATATTTTCCCAACTTAGAGCTCAAAAACCCTCCAAGCAAAAATATTAAATTAGCCTAGAACAAAAAGCACATGATCATTTAGACTAAAGTACAAATATTTCTTGGACACCCCCAATCATTCCATAGATTGGGACACCCCCAATCATTCCATCAACAATCATTCCATCCAAAAACAACCACACTCGAATTTAGCCCCAAAGAATTAAAAAAGATTTGACAAACCAATTCATCTCTTAAATGCTTCTTTCTCTGACAGTCAACAAATTTAAACAACTCTTTTCAAACTTTTTCATAAAACTTTCTAACTTTCTCAAATTTTTCATAATATTTTTAGCTGATATCTTAGAAACTTTAATCATTTTTTTAATAATTTTTTGCAAACTTTTTTAATTTTCTATTCATTATTCATTATCCTCAGGTACGATACTTCAATAACTATTTTAGTGTTTCGAAATCTATTTAGTAGAACTGATGTTTTTCTACTATTCATAATTTTTCTCACTTTTTCAACATCACTCATAATGACAATATGCAATGTATAAAAAAGGCAATCATCAAAATTGCATTAGAAACCATTCTTCTAATTCTTTTTTTTGAAGAATACTGGAGTAAACATAAATTTTCATCATAAAAAAATTCAACTCTGAAAATTTTTCCAAAATTGCTTATCAACCATCACCACACCAGTCCCAGCAACAACATCCCAAGAAAATCCAACAACACCTACAAAAACCCAAAACCCCCAATCATCTACGCGCATTTCTTTCCAAGACAATCTATATACTTTTGAAGAAAGACACGCACAATTATCTGAACCATTAGAACCAGTTGTTCGCCAAGCACCTTTGAGCGAACCACAAAACAAAGCAACATATAACATATATCCACATCTAAAACAAAATTTTAATAAAGTAAGACACATTAGCCAAAATCAAAATACACTCGAAATAAATAGACAAATTATACATCCAAGACGAAACAGAAATTTTCAAACTCCCAGAATTTATTTTACTATACCTCATAAACACCAACTTACTATAGTCATCAACACCAAATTTTTTAGACCTTTCTAGTAGCACACTACCAGATACCCCTCCAACTGATTCACAACAAAGCACTTCAAACATTCCATCAGACTACTTAGGTTCAACTCCCACATCAGAACAGATTCGAGAAAACCCTTTTAACCCCCCAACAACTACAGAACGTCTTCCATATTGGGTAACACACACCTACACTCAAGGTGAACCAAATTTAGTAAACGACCCAATTGACGTTTCATCTGATACCACTCTATTAACATATTCATCTGATACCACTCTGATACCACTCTATTAACACTTTCCCTTCCTTCAACACCTTCTTTAAGTCAAATATCACCAACACTTTTTCCCTTAAACTCTCCCACAAACCTTGATTCAAGATATGAAGAACAATCATCTAATAATATACCACTACGATTAGATTGAAATACATTTGTAGCACCTCCACCATTATTTGGTCAACATCAAGAAAGTAGCAGACTACACAACTGGGCACTAAATAGATTACAATATAGACAAGATATCCACAAAGATATACAAGAACATAATATTCAAATACTTCAACCCAACAGTCTCACACTAAGATTCGCACTTATAGTAAGACTCAATAACATTATTCAACCCCCATTTCCATTAGCCCCTCCCAGTATAACAGCTCAATCTTTATCTATAAATACGATAGATATACTAAAAAGACAATGGGATGAATAACTTTTTATAACCCATATTCAGGATTATCATACACATGTATATTCTAAAGATATTCACATTTCAACACCTTCTTTTTCTTATTTTTTCCGAACCGAATCAAAAATTTTCTCCTCGCACAGGACTTCAGGATTTACTAGTAACACACTACGCTTGTGAAGAAAACCAACAAAAAACAATACATAAATACGCTATAAATCAAATAACACAATGCGAATCTGAACCACCAGCTATAGAAACCACAAATGTAATAGCTACGTTATACTCAAAAACCCGAGCGACAACGCTAACAGGATACAAATTCACAGCAACATTTTCCGAAAAGAAAGTACATTGTTCACAAGTTTCAAACGGAAATAAAAATAGACTAGATCACGAATCTTTTTACCAAAGTAACATCGAAAGATTACTACACCTCAGCCCTGAAGATTGTAAAAACGAACTAAAAACACCAAAAATAGGTACAAACAGAAAACTTGTAAGCTTTCAAGTTTTTCCAGACTTAGCACATCAAGCCGAACTTGAAAAACACCAAGGTCATATAAGACTAGATACAAAATTTCCCTTCCATGGAGCACACGGAAGATTAGCATACGATCTTCATGATAAAAATTGGATACCACACGTTGGAATAAACAATCCCTCAAACTGCAAAGCAGATACAAAAAATAAAGGATACCAAGAAATAATGTTTTTCGATTGGAAAATACAACTTGAAAAAGTACAACTAACGCGAGATTTAAAAGACGACACAATTCTTTACCAAGGCATTCGACTTTCTTGCAAAAATGACTAAGGACATTGCGATCCTACAACACGCACACAAGCAACCATAGTATGGTTTCTTGAAGAAACCTGCACAGTTTTCCAAGTCGCAAGAATACACGCAAGAATGATTAAATTTCACCAAAATTTTTTTATTGAATCAATCCCATTTGAAGATGTAAACTCTGAACAAATTAGAAGTACTAATCATAAGTTTAGAAACATCCACAATATAGAAAATAATTTAACACGTTTTCAAATATACCCAGAAACAGAACTCGCATGCAAATACAACAAACCACTTTACAAAAGACAAAACGAGAAATTCTTGTCGAATACGAAAACGGTTTCGATATGAATACAGGCAAATTAATCATAAACCAAATGGCCACATCTCACTCATAAATCCGACATACAACACCACATACGTACACAACAATTTCAAGAACTACTTACAAAAATGGACACTATACAACGACAATCAATAGATCAAAACTTACGAAAACTTGCAGAAACAGCAGGATTTTCAGACATCTACGCACAAGATTACAACGGATTTCTTAAAGATGTTAAAGATTACATTTATCCAAATGGCGGAAAATACCGACCACAGGATTTATCGCCAATCAATATTTTCGTCTTTTCTCACTATTGAAAGGAATCTATAACACATGCTCATTACACAAACAAGTAAATAGACAAGCAAGCGTAGCACGTATACTTTTTGCCGGATTTTTTGGAATTTTCTCCACATCAATAAACAAATTACTTTTAGATGCACAAATAAAAGAATATAATACAAAAACATCAACTACACGAAATGCATATGACGAATCACAACACAATACCAATACACTACCCACAGCACCACAATTACCAAGTTTAAATTGTAATCAGCCCCAAATTTAGCACTCGCAAATATCACGTTCAATATGAAGTTCAAGACCAAATTATATACAATTTATATACAAATTCAACATCTAGTAACACAAAGTGACGATACATATGAACAAATTATTGAACAACCACACACCACTAATTTTCAATCTCAGAACAATCATTTTTTAGCCCACGATGAGCCGACAAGTTGGATCCCTTCACCGTTCAATTTCCCATCCAGCAAATCTCCACAACCCAATTCCCATCATCCCACTTTTTGCTTTCCCGCCACCCGAATCACCCCATATAACCACGTCATCCGGCATGGTTTCTAATGCTAACTCAGATATCACAGCTTTCCATATAATTTGTCAATTTCAAAGTTCAGACCTCGAAACCCCTGACGAATTCGCAAACTCAGAACCCAGCCCGTCAACATTTTCTCAACCCCCCTTTCGACCCATCCACTCGCAAGCCCAAACTAACTCTCCTCTACTCCCTCTCATATTTTCCAAGCGATACCAACATACTCCCACTTTACGAACGAACGCTCCAACAATAATTCCCCAGATACCACGCAAATCTCATATGAACTAAACAACCTAATAACATTACAACAACAAGTACAACACCCTCACACCCTAACCATTCATCAGTTATCGTCAACCATAACATCATCAAACCCTCCAACTCCTACACCTTCTTCAGATTTTACCCCTTCTTTAGCTCAATCCTCAGCATCAAATCAATCATCATCCACTAATAACCGTGCATATAGAACATTCAAAAGAAAATTTCCTAATCAGACGTTTCCCTCCAAACCCGGAACAGCCCGCGACTATATAAACAACCCTGACCATACAATTACTCCCGAAACTCTCCAAATTTCTTTACCCCTCTTTCCTCGATCTACAATTAGTCACTCCGACCTTCACACTGAACAGCCCCACTATGTCGATGAGCATGGATTAATCCCCACACTCCATTGGACATCATTTTATTATTTCTCAAACCCACTGTGTTTACCACTCATTAACACACCTCAAGAAGAAGAAAGAAGTAAAAATGACCTTTTTAGACTAACTAAAGCACTAACACCTCGACAATTTACGCACGTAGGATACAAAAAGCTATTAAAAATGTTCACCGCACCTCGAGCTAACGAATATTCCATCGAGCACTGCGACATTAATATCTTCCGACCCAACCAAGATCAATTCCTCGGCGACGATAAGTTTGCTAACCCGCAACTAACCGAAAATTTTTTCATCCGAACACCTTACATTTTTACACTAAGCTCAATAGATAAAAAAAACGATCACATCATTTCAGAAGCACTAACTGACATAGAAGCTTATGAATCATTTTACGAAAAATTTGAAACTTTTTCACTGACCTTCCTTTTCCTCACTCAAAAAGAACGAGATCTGCACTGTTCACACGACATTAACTAAGAACTAAACAGACACACACTTACACTTATTATAAATTCATTCAAAATCACTTTGACTTACATACACCATCACGACAACCCCATCATCGCTATCACTTTATTAACTCTAAATACACATCACCATTGCTTCTAAATTTCACATATTGCATTAAAAACACTAACTTCCAAGGCATCCTCCGTAATTATGACCCCATAACCCAAATGTATATATTCTGCCCACTAACCAAGACATTTAATGTAGAAGAATCCCGACCACTCATTGTCCCGCATGAATAAATACAACCTGTAGAAATCCCAATTTTAGAATTTATTCACAATAATAAATACAATTACAAGCTTTCTAACCTTATCCAGCACACGCATCACGAATTTTCCATTGGCACTGAATCACTAAAGACCATTAAGGCACTTCAATTGCTTTGGCCACTTCTTCATACTAAAAACATCATTCGCATATTAGCAAAGCTACTAACCACATCAGATGCTATACACGATATCTTCCCTCATGGCTTCTTTCCAGATGACTATGTAAGTATAAACTAAATAATTTATGAACGAATAAATTCGAAATAAACTAACCATTCTTTATTAAATGTTTTTTCTTTAGTCTTTAGATCACGATCATCTACAAACAGAAAAACAAAAAAAAATTACAAACTCTTTCATAAATTATAAACTTTTGTAAACAAACAGCAATGAATGATGCAGGAAAATTTCTTCTCCACAGTAATAAATTAATCTACAAATTTTTTCCCCAATGAAGTAAATCTAAATACGATGAAAATAATTTAATAATTTCAATCCCCACAAAACAGTAAATTTAAAATTTTCAGTAGTAAATTCATACAAATGCAAGCAGTACTAACCTTTTGAAGACCAAATTCACTCGCACACAAATTGTATTCACACTCGCACAGCTCGCCTACGACAAATTGCCTAAAATATTGATTTCAAGTTTTAACTTTTGCTAATAACAACTCAAGCTAGTAATAACAAGTTTCCAACTTTCTTTTAACCCGGTTGGAAAGGAATTATATAATAATCCCAACTAACCAACGCAGCTTACTAAAAACCTTAAACCATAAGCTAAGAACATGACTAAGAAAAAAAACCCACGGTATCCAAACCGGATTAAACCAGCTTAAAGAAACCGATAATTTATTCTTTTGAAGACTATTGATAAGTCTAAAAAAGAAAGAATAAAACACCAAAAAGTCGAAAAACAAACCCAAACCAAACAATTTGATTTTTTAAAAAAGAACACAACCAAAACAACAAAAGGGAAAAACCAGTAACAAACATAACATAAAAGGTTAACACAAAACAGGACCCCATAAAAAACCAGCATGCAATCATACCCTCACTCCTGGCCTAACCCACCAGGAGAGGACGTCCTGAGCATGCTAAATAGCCTGCCTAACCCACCGTGCTAGAACCCACGCTTTGTGACACACTTCTTATTTTTGATAAGAGGTACTCAAGTAAGAGTAACTCTTTAAAAATAACAGAACTAAAATAAAAGCTTTTGCGATAAAAAAAAATAAAATATCATAATTAAAAGAAGAACTAACTAAACATTTATTTGTGTAAACTACATAACGCAGTAAAATAGATCATACACAATCACGAAGACGAGCATCAAGAATCTAAGACGACCTCATCACACTCAATACACAGAATGGCTGAACATAATCGATATGCCGCTCACAACCACAACTAAAAGGATTTGAAGTACGACTTGACACCGAAGCAAAGGACTTCATTGAATCAGACCAATGACCACCTCGATGTTCAGATCCGAGTTACAAGGCATTCCCTCCAAACTCGAGCTTCACGCCATTCCCAAACAAGATGGAAGTACAGTTCTCCACTCCGATCAAGAACAGACGATCATAACAAACCATTTGGAAATCAGATTGATTTTTTGACACTCTCAGTCATTGTTGAATGACAGAAGGACATCTACGATTCCATTCCAGCTTCCTGGAGCTTTCACTTCCAAGAACGGAATAGAAATGATGCTCGCGAAATACAAACGATCATCATCCATCCTCCATTACAGATAGAAGTCAAAAGAACGAAAACACTGTAAACCCCGGATGGGTGGAACCAGATCCAATTTATATATTATTATTGGATATAAATTAGATATTTTATCCCTATAAAAAATTAAAGACTAACCAATTACACTCCATCAAACTAACAACCCACTTATTTGTAAATGCTGAAATTACTTGTAATTTCAGCACCAGAGCATTTTGAGTTTAACTTACAACTTAGTTGCTTTCTCCAAGAGACCGACTCGTAACAAACCAGTATACTCTAGATCTACTGAGACTAAGAGATATAAGAGTAAGATTAACATCGGTTTTAGACTAAGAAGTTGCCCGAATCCATCCGGCCGAAAATAAGATAGCGTGACGAGCAGACGGTGTACCCTATCTGAAATTACTCTCTCAGTTAGACATCCATCCCAACTCATAACCAACACAAATCACAACAATCACAACATCATCAAAACATTTTTTTCCCATAAAAAGCACCATTTTTGTGTGACGGCCTTTGTTTTGAAACGAACTATTGTATTTCTGCTTTGCCGCACGTTCGAATGAATATGATTTTCGGTAATTTCCACAAAATTTATTCATCCTGTTTTCATTTTTTCTTTATCTTCAACCAGCTTCAGGTGATTGAAACAAAGACTAGTAGCTTCTCTTTACTGCTAGTTAATGCTTGACGCAAGTTTCTAGCTATGAGAATCAAAAATTTTGTCCACTATTTTTCTTTACCACCCAAGGAGGGAAAGGGCCTAAATTTACGAAGGAGTCGGGAGAGGTGAAATGTGTGGGGCTTAAGCGCGTTGAGTAATGAGTGACGGGTAAGGGTTTCAAGCATATATGCCGGAAGGGACAAAGTGGCGCATAAGTTAGATTAAGGAAAATAAAAGAAGATCAGCAAAAACTGAAAGAATTATATAGAAAATGTAAGAGAAGAGAACAAAAAAAACAAGATTGCTCGTATCAGGGCGAGGCCCTGAACGTTCCGACTGCCTCTTAAGGTCTATGGAGCAGTAATAACATGGAAAAATTAAATGAAATAAAACAAAATGAAAAAAAAAAACAATTTCCTAAAATTTGAAATTTTTTTAATGAAAATCATCCCCCCACACGCCATATAAAGTACAAAAGGATAGATCTCGCTCCTTGTAACAAATCAAGTATGGCAAATAAACTATTTCAACCAATTTGGAACGATTTCTAACACGGATTAACTCTCCGCTCACGCGTTAATAGCGCGAAATATATCGCGCGTTAATTGTCCCAAATTGGCCAAAATGCCAATCTTTAAACCCCCGTAACTTTACAAAAAATGATCACAGGTGAAGTATCTTTTCAAATTTGAGCTCAGGACAACAATATCTTTCGAATGATATAAAAAATCCGTCAAAAATGGCTAGTTAAAAAGTCGAAATTTGTCTGAAGAAAAAAAAACCACCCCGAGCACAAATATTCCGTTACTTTCGTATCGAAAGTCGGAACAACAAGAAACAAAACAATTTTCTAAGCGGAATTAAATCTCACTTAATTTAAAGCAACATGAGTTCAGTAGAAACGAAACTTGAATAAACTCGAGACTTGTGAAAATTTTAGAAATAAATTCTTATTGTAGAAGAAAAAATTTAAAGAGCAAATTAAAGTGCAAGTTAACTTTCCCAACGAATTATTGAAATTCGGTTTAAAAAAAGAGTGCTCAAAAGTTTTTAAAAATTAGCGTTGGATCAGCAATCAGTCATTTCCAGATATGATATTTTTGCCTCATTTAATGGCACGTACTGCCCACAGAACTTTTTTTGGCGTGGAAGGAAAACAGAGAACAGCTCTTTTCCAGTCCCCTCTTTGATTTTTTCTGAAATTCATTATTTAAAAGTTTATTTAGAATGACTAATGTAAAACATTGCATTTTTGCCCTCATGTAGAAAGTTAAGATGGTCAGACATTATATCTCTATATAATCTTACGATCAAATTTTTACCCGGTATTTTCTATGTTTCCCGCATCTAAAAAACTGAGAAAAACCAATTGTAATAAATTTTTGTGCTAAAGTATTATCAAAATAATTGAATACCAGGTTATTCCCAGAACAACAGTATGGAATAAAAAACTGACTGTAATCCATTAGTCTTATCAATTTTAAAATTAATTATAATCCATTTAACATCAGTTAATATAGTTTTTTCAGTTATTTTTTTCGCCTCGTGCAAAATTTTGCCAGAATTACTGTACTAATCAGTCTCAAATTTTCTCAAATAGCAAGCAATTGCGCTAACCTATCCCCTCCCCTAACGTTTGCCCCTTTGCCCACTTGGAAGTCCCCAGCCACCCCAACGTGTGCCCTATCGCCCCGCCCCGCCACCCCTGAACGACATGAAACCCCCCTCACCTGAATCACCCCTCCCCCCCCCCACACACACCTGAACCAAACCCCCTGGCATGAACCACCCGCCCCCTAGCCTGAACCACCCAACCACCCAACCACCTGAACCAACCTCCCCGACCTCCTCCCGTACCCCAGGGTTGGTTCAAGCGGGAAAAGTTGATTCAGGTGAAGGAAGTGGAGGTGGGGCGTTGTTTTAGGATGGGGTTGGTTCAGGTCAGGCGGCGCGGGGTTCAGTGAGCCACTAGCGCAATTAGAGATCAGCAGAACGAAACTTCAGAGCCAGAAAAGGTTAAATTGTGATGAAGGCGAAAACGATTTTGTAATAATTGGACCAAACCACATTGTTCTAATTGAAGCGAAAAAGCAACACTGGAGTCCATGATAGAATTTACAAAATCTGCAGGCGAACAGCAGAGTCATTTAATGAATGTCATCGAAGGCATAGCGGGACCGCTTTGTTGCATTCCCCAACTACAGCGATGTTTCCAGTATAGCCCATCTTGTTCAGGAACAACTGGGCTTACAATTCATACTTGGTAGTGACTTGCTCAAATTTGCAAATTGGTGGCAGCAAAACATTACAAATGGAAGAGAAAATTTGACGGACGATTTGCATGGCGACGTTGAACAAGTAAAGTTTGCTTTATTGGCTATATCGGCTACAAAATATAAGAAGAAAAAAAATATTATAATGATGGATCTGCAATTGGTTTCAAAGATGAGGTGGTTGAAACAGACAGACTACTGAGATTTAGCCAAATAACTATCATTATCAACAAGAACAACAGAAGGTCTCTGTGTTGTAATGTGGAGAGAACATAGCAGAGAACAGAGGATCCAGAATCGTTTCCGAGTGTGAATGGAATTAATGTCTTCAGCAAGATCTTGGGTTTAAGTACATAACCGAAAACCAGAAGGAAGATTTCGAAAACAAGTATAAAATATTGGTCATAACTGTATGCGTTGGGTCTGCAAAAGTTTGATTTTGATAGCTAGGCTCTGAAAAAAAAACGTCAATTGATACTTTTAATTCAGAATAAATAATCCTCCAAATGATATTTAAATCAATATTACTTCAATTGTTTCAGATCACACAGACTCTCAATAACAAACTGGCAGGTACTTAATTAAATCAATCCAGGGTCGCATACAGCACCAATGGCGCTAATAAGCAAAATCAACAAACTCAATTAACTCAAAACTAATCATTTTATGAAATGTATGTATAAGTTTTCCCTCAAGTTTACTAATTTTAAATTATAATTTGAAATTACACAAAAAAAACATAAATTGGGATCAGTCATAGACCCGCGGTCCACCCTCTCGCTGGGCACAGAATTTTACAGTTTTAGTTCCGAATCTTAGTTACACTCCGGTTTTTCCAGACCTCCGATGGCACGACTGAGTTCAGTTGGTATCCCGTTCTCTCGACACAAGTTTCAAAACGCCGCTCGTTTCCAGGAACTTTTCCCCGAAACCATTTCATCAGAAACTTGCGAAACTTAACTAGAATACTAGACCAGTCGCTGCTTCATCGGACGTCTGACCACCTTCTTTTTCGACCCTTTTCCAATAATCGCCGCTCCTTCTTCGTTTACGTTCGGGGCACTGTTTGCTCTTTCCGCTATTCTTGCGTCGCCTGGATACTCGCTTACTTTCCTCTGCTGTAGTCCGTCGGCGTTGTCTTTCTCCGCTGGCGTTCCCGTGACCAAGTTGTAAGTGGCTACCGCACCGTTTGAGCTTTGTCCAACCTCCATGGCGTGTTGTTTTGTTGCAAATTTTCCTTCCGATCGTGACGGCTCGTATTCAGAGGTTGAATCAAAATCGTCATCCTTGTCCCAATTTGGCTGTCTTTTTGCGGTAGAATGTGTGGTCTTAGAACGAGCAAGGTGGTCCTTATTTAGCTTTTGCCTAACTTCCTCGACAGTGGGAGGCTTTGGGTACTCCACCTCAGACGATAGTGTCAACGCCCGGCTCGCTTTTTCCGCTAAAGATCCGTTTTCTAGAGTCAAGGTACGGGGAGATTCTTCAATAATTTTCTTATGTACTAATTGATCACTTTGATACCGGCTTTTAATCCTTTGGAACAAAAGCTACACCCGCTTACTTGGTCTGCTTGTCAGGCCTTCAGTACTCTGGATCTTAGTGCCTTTCGAGCCACAGCCCCTGCCCGCCATTTTGGAGCCATCAGCCTCCTCCGATCTACTGACCAACTAGTCGTCCCCCAACCTTCTAGGGTGGATTATGTGTTGCATGGGGTTGGGTGTTGCATTCCAGTTAGTCTGCATGGGGTGGGGCATGGGGTGGGGCAGACTGTTGTTTTAACACTTTCAACCAGTTAAGATGTTGTAGCGACGGTTTTCTCGTGAGATTCGGAAGTACCGCGTTGGCCTCCCGACCGTGATGTGCCTCAAATGGTGTTAATTTTAGCGCAGCGTTTGATGCGAATCTGAGGCGCTAAGTGCGCGTTCTACCATCGATTGTGGATTTCCGTGTTATTTTTCTTTCGCGTAGGTTAGTACAAACTTTTTCAAACTACCTATAGTACGAGCCACGCGTCCCGTGGCTCTATGATCGTTTACTGACGAATAGGTGATTTCAATTCTCTCGGAATTTTAGAAAAATTTTGTTGCTTTTGAAGGTAGACTAGACCCTTGCTCCATGAAAATTTTCTTCGGCACTCCATGATGAGATATGTAGGTCTTAAGGAATTTGACAAAATTTATTGCTTTTGTTATTTTTTCGAATCAGAGCCGACAGCGACCGTGAAAACCGATCCACCGCGACCAGAACGTATTTGTCTGACTCACTTAGATTTTCAATGGGGCCCAAAAAATCTTAGTGTATTTGTCTTCAAAAATCTTCATTTGGCTCCCTAGGCTCATATATTTTTCCTATGTCGCCCTTGGCGCACATTGGTTTGTAACTTTTACCTGCAGCGGTACACTCTTGACATCCCTCCGTGGCGGCCACCAAACTCCGGTGGGTATACGGGAACCACACGTCCCATGCTGCATCAAACATGTTCCTCCATCCACCAACCAATCTCTTTAAAAAAAAAGTCGTTAGTGTGTTAGCCCAAATCTGCTGCCTTTGCTCGGACTTTCCGCTCCAGATCAGGGTCTTTTGCCTCCACCAATTCTTTTGTCGCTTTCATTTGTGGGTCTCCTTTGTATTTGCTTCGATTGGAATGAAGACATCACTACTTTCGCTGGGTAAGCCGGTGGAAATCCCGCCAAATGCCGATGGAATTGAAAATACTGTTTTGCATTTTACGTCTTTAGAGCCCGTAGTCACTGCCTACAACTGCGCATATTCCACCTCGATTTTACTACTGCTCCCACTCATTATTTCTGGATGTCATTACAAAAATGTATTTAATTTCTTCAATTTAATGCTTGCCAAATTAATGCTGGACATTTTTACTAGTTGGAATGGAAATAGTTTGTAACTCACGCAATTGACACTCGGTATTGGTTTTGACTACTTTCGCGCCTGTTCGGTCATTACACTCCGATATGCAAATCTCTGCTATCTGATTATTTGATGCTTGAGCACATAATTTCCCGTACTCATCCGCTGGACTTTTGCACTCGAATTTGCATATTGCACTTTCACTGGCTGAAACACTCGGTATTCTTGATTTGGCTTCACAACTCCGGAAGTATTTTTTAAGCCAGCGTATCCAAAGGAATTATGTATTATCTTACTCAGTAGTGGACGCAACTGCGTTGAGTATTCCGCTTGTGCCGGCAGGTACGTGTGAAGGCTGTGCATGGATCTCATAAAAGACTTTAGCTGTGACAGCGATTTAGGCGGGTTTTTATTATCTATGGGTTCCGTTTTGCGGACTGAAGGTGTAATGCCGGAATTCAATATTCAATGAACTAACCATTTACACTCTTTTCTTGCGAACTTAGATTTCTCTAGTTTCTGCGCCATTTTTTTTATGCAATTTTTCTAGGATTTTTTTGACCAGCGCGATATGCTCGATTTCAGAGCCATTTGATGTTACTAAAATATCATCTATGAGAGCATACACATAGGGAAATTTGGGAAGTTTTGCGTCCATGACACATTGGAATTCCGCAAGCATCGTTTTCAAACCATACAACCCCAATCTAAACGATATTTTGCGGTAGATTTTCCTTCCACTAAAAAAATTACAATGTTTGTTGGTGTCGGCGTTTAAGGGCAGTTGGCCGAAAGCGTACGTTAAATCCATCGTGGTAAAAAACACATCACCATTTTTTTAACATATCTTTTGCCCCTCAATATCCATGAGCTATTTGATGTTTGGCATCTGGTACTTACTTTTATGTATTTGCTAGTTCAACTCCCTTGATTCTAATGCCAATTTCACCGAGGCGTCTTTTTTTCACTGTGATGACGATCGGTGAGACAAAGTACTTGTCAGAGCACTCCTCCAACTTTTCTATGTGCCCTTGTGCCAGTAGCTTATTATTTTCGTTATCTACTTTACCTTGTAGTGTGATGGGCACTCTTCTGCCCTTTTGGTGAATAAGCATTAAGTTTTGAAGAACTCATCCTGGACTTTATTGTTCTGTATACGCCCTAATCTTTGAAAAAGATTTTGGAATTGCTCATTGAAATTTCTCTGCCAGTCATCGAGGTCATCCTTCTTGTTTTGAACATCCGGTTTCCCCTTGATGTTGAGTACTTCTTGCTCCGCTGGCGCTTGAACTAGCATCAGTCCGAGTGCCGGCATCAGATCTCTTCCGATGATTGATGGTCAGCAGCCCCCAATTAATTTCATTGCTGCCTGAGTCGTCCATCAATTGGAGTTAAGGATTGCATCCAGTTTTCCCATCAATTTCAAGGGCCTTTTCCATAATTCCTGAATTGGGCGCCCTTCGAATCTATTGACTGGAGCTGCACGATCTGCTTTCCTAAAGCAAATTTTTATTCCCAATGGTGAAAATAGAGATGGGCACTCCGCTATCGATCCATGCCTGTGTAGAATTTCCCTTAATTTTTAAAGCTAGCTTCGCCCCCGCTACTTTCAACTCCTCTTCCTTCCTCCGTTTGGTTGACATAACAATAAAGTCAGTTGAGCTATCTGAATCCCAACCGTGGACTTCGTCATTTGGGTCGTTCACCCATCCGACGGAGCTACCATAATGGAATGCGGTATCGTCCTGGTCCTGTTGTGGATCTCCCTTGGTGCCGTCCTCATGAATTAGATCCACACGTCCTCTTCCTGCCCCTCTGCGGTCTCGACATGTGTGCTGGTATTGTCCGGTTTTCTTTTTTGGCCGTGCATCTCGCAAGTAGTTTTTTTCGCCGGGCAGCTCGCAATGTGGTCCGGTGTAAAACCACTCTGGTCGCAATTGAAAAATTTGCGGTCCGCTCCATCTTTGTTATTTTCTCTGAGGGCTCCTCTGCCACCGGATTATGTTGTCATAATTGATGTTGAAATTAGTGAGGAAAATCGCCGTTCGCTATTGAACTTCAAAATATCGAGCAAGCGTGCATCACTTGAAATAATTCGTACAAAAGCACAGTCGTAGTAAAGGCGAAAACAATTTTGTAGTTATTGGACCAAACTAAATTACTCTAAATGAAGTACAAAACGCAGACGAAAAAGCAACACTGGATTCCATGATTGAAATTACAACATCTGCAGTCGAACAGCAGAGTCATTTAATGAATGTCATCGAGGGCATAGCCGGTGGGACCGCGATCTTCAAAATTTTCCACTATGTTGCATTCCCTAATTAAAACGATATTTCCAGTATAGCCCATCTTGTTCAGGGCTTAAAACAACTGGGCTTAAAAATCATACCTGGTAGCCCATCTTGTCCAGGGTTTAAAACAACTGGGCTTAAAATTCATACTTGGTTGTGACTTACCCAAATTTGCAAATTGGTGGCAGCAAAGTTTTACTAAAGAAAGAAAAAAATTTGTTAGAAGTTTTGCATGGCGACGCTGAACAAGTAAAATTTGCTTTATTGACTATATCGGCTACACAATATAAGAAAAAAAAAATATTTTAATGATGGATCTGCAATTAGTTTCAAAGATGAGGTGGTTGAAACAGACAGACTACTGAGATTTAGCCAAATAACTATCATTATCAACAAGAACAACAGAAGGTCTCCGTGTTGTAAGGTGGAGAGAACAGAGCAGAGAATAGAGGATCCAGAATCGTTTGCGAGTGTGAATTGAATTAATGGCTTCAGCAAGGTCTTGGAATTAAGTACATAACCAAAAACCAGAAGGAAGATTTCGAAAACAAGCAAAATCAACCAACTCAATTAACTCAAAACTAATCATTCTATGAAATGTACTCAAAATTACTAACTTTAAATTATAATTTGAAATTACACAAAACATAACTTGGAATCAGTCATAGACCCGCGGTCCACCCTCTCCCTGGGCACAAAATTTTACAGTTTTAGTTCCGAATCTTAGTTACACTCCGGTTTTTCCAGACCTCCGATGGCACGACTGAGTTCAGTTGGTATCCCGTTCTCTCGACACAAGTTTCAAAACGCCGCTCGTTTCCAGGAACTTTTCCCCGAAACCATTTCATCAGAAACTTGCGAAACTTATCTGGAAAACGAGACCAGTCGCTGCTTCATCGGACGTCCGACCACCTTCTTTTTCGACCCTTTTCCACTCACCGCCGCTCCTTCTTCGTTTACGTTCGGGGCACTGTTTGCTCTTTCCGGTACTCTTGCGTCGCCTTGATACTCGCTTACTTTCCTCTGCTGTGGTCCGTCGGCGTTGTTTTTCTCCGTTGGCGTTCCCGTGACCAAGTTGTAAGTGGCTACCGCACCGTTTGAGCTTTGTCCAACCTCCACGGCGTGTTGTTTCGTTGCAAATTTTCCTTCCGATCGTGACGGCTCATATTCAGAGGTTGAATCAAAATTGTCATCCTTGTCCCAATTTGGCTGGCTTTTTGCGGTAGAATGTGTGGTCTTAGACCGAGCAAGGTGGTCCTTATTTAGCTTTTGCCTAACTTCCTCGACAGTGGGAGGCTTTGGGTACTCCACCTCAGACGATAGTGTCAACGCCCGGCTCGCCTTTTCCGCTACAGATCCATTTTCTAGAGTCGAGGTACGGGGAGATTCTTCAATAATTTTTTTATGTACTAATTGATAACTTTGATTCCGGCCTTTAATCCTTTGGAACAAAAGTTCAGCCCGCTTACTTGGTCTGCTTGTCAGGCCTTCAGTACTCTGGGTCTTAGCGCCTTTCGAGCCACCGACACTGCCCGCCATTTTGGAGCCATCAGCCTCCTCCGATCTACTGACCAACTAGTCGTCCCCCAGCCTTCTAGGGTGGCTTATGTGTTGCACATAATATTCGGTGACCAATCTTTCAGTCCAGTTAGTCTGCATGGGGTGGGATATTCGATTTTTGAGTTGGTCTTTTTAGTTTCTAAACAAGCAGACTGTTGTTTTAACACTTTCAACCAGTTAAGATTTTGTAGCGACGGTTCTCTCGTGAGATTCGGAAGTACCGTGTTGGCCTCCCGACCGTGATGTGCCTCAAATGGTGTTTTTTTAGCGCAGCATTTGATGCGAATCTGAGGCGTTAAGTGCGCGTTCTACCATCGATTGTGGATTTCCGTGTTATTTTTCTTTCGCGTAGGTTAGTACAAACTTTTTCAAACTACCTATTGTACGATCCACGCGTCCCGTGGCTCTATGATCGTTTACTGACGAGTAGGTGATTTCAATTCCCTCGGTATTACAGAAAAATTTTGTTGCTTTTGAAGGTAGACTAGACCCTTGGTCCATGAAAATTTTCTTCGGCACTCCATGATGAGATATGTAGGTCTTAAGGAATTCGACAAAATTTATTGCTTTTGTTATTTTTTCGAATCAGAGCCGACAGCGACCGTAAAAACCGATCCACCGCGACCAGAACGTATTTGTCTGACTCATTTAGATTTTCAATGGGGCCCAAAAAATCTTAGTGTATTTGTCTTCAAAAATCTTCATTTGGCTCCCTAGGCTCATATATTTTTCCCATGTCGCCCTTGGCGCACATTGGTTTGTAACTTTTACCTGCAGCGGTACACTCTTGACATCCCTCCGTGGTGGCCACCAAACTCCGGTGGGTATACGGGAACCACACGTCCCATGCTGCATCAAACATGTTCCCGCGTTCGTGGGGAAAACCATGAAAACGAATGACCACCACAGTCCTAAGGGGCATAGGGATGACCAGCCGTTCGTCCATCCACCAACCAATCTCTTTAAAGTAGAGATCGTGCGTGTTTTAGCCTAAGTATGCTGCCATTGCTCGGACTTTACGCTCCAGGTCAAGGGCGTCACTTTTCCGGACGATTTCACAATCCCGTGGAATGACAGATATCACTACCTTCGCTGAGTAAACCGGTGGAAATCCCCCCAAACGCCGATGGAATTGAAATTACTGTTTTGCATTCTACGTCTTTCGAGCCCGTATTCACTGACTCCAACTGCGCATATACCACCTCGATTTTACTACTGCTCCCACTCATTATTTCTGGATGTCATCACAAAAATGTATTTAATTTCTTCAAATTAATGCTTGCCATTGGACATGTACGATTTTTACTAGTTGGAGTGGAAATATTTTGTAACTCACGCAATTGACACTCGGTATTGGATTTGACTACTTTCGCGCCTTTTCGGTCATTACACTCCAATATGCAAATCTCTGCTATCTGATTATTTGATGCTTGAGCACATAATTTCCCGCCCTCATCCGCTGGACTTTTGCACATGAGTTTGCATGTTGCACTTTTACTGGCTGAAACACTCGGTATTCTTGATTTGGCTTTCACAACTCCGGCGGTATTTTTTAAGCCAGCGTATCTAAAGGAATTATGTATTATCTTACTCAGTAGTGGACGCAACTGCGTTGGGTATTCCGCTAGTGCCGGCAGGTACGTGTAAAGGCTGTGCATGGATCTCATAAAAGACTTTAGCTGTGACAGCGATTTAGGCGGGCTTAAATTATCTATGGGTTCCGTTTTGCGGACTGAAGGTTTAATGCCGGAATTCAACATTCAATGAACTAACCATTTACACTCTTTTCTTGCGAACTTAGATTTCTCTAGTTTCTGCGCCATATTTTTTTATGCATTTTTTAAGGATTTTCTCGACCAACGCGATATGCTCAATTTCAGAGCCATTTGATGTCACTAAAATATCATCTATGAGAGCATACACATAGGGAAATTTGGGGAGTTTTGCGTCTATGGCACGTTGGAATTCCGCAAGCATCGTTTTCAAACCATAGAACCCCATTTTAAAACGATAATTCGCGGTAGATACTCCTTTCACTAAAGAAAATTACAATATTTGTTGGTGTCGGCTATTAAGGGCAGTTGGCCGAATGCGTTCGTTAAATCCATCGTGGTAAAAAACACATCACCATTTTTTTAACTTATCTTTTGCCCCTCAATATCCATGAGCTATTTGATGTTTGGCATCTGGTACTTACTTTTATGTATTTGCTAGTTCAACTCCCTTGATTCTAATGCCAATTTCACCGAGGCGTCTTTTTTTCACTGTGATGACGATCGGTGAGACAAAGTACTTGTCAGAGCACTCCTCCAACTTTTCTATGTGCCCTTGTGCCAGTAGCTTATTATTTTCGTCATCTACTTTACCTTGTAGTGTGATGGGCACTCTTCTGCCCTTTTTGGTGAATAAGCATTAAGTTTTGAAGAACTCATCCTGGACTTTATTGTTCTGTATACGCCCTAATCTTTGAAAAAGATTTTGGAATTGCTCTCTGAAATTTCTCTGCCAGTCATCGAGGTCATCCTTCTTGTTTTGAACATGCGGTTTCCCCTGGATGTTGAGTACTGCATCAGAGTACTGCTGGCGCTTGAACTAGCATCAGTCCGAGTGCCGGCATCAGATCTCTTCCGATGATTGATGGTCGGCAGACCCCAATTATTTTCCCTGCTGCCTGAGTCGATCATCAATTGGAGTTGAGGATTGCAGCCAGTTTTCCCATCAATTTCAAGGGCTTTTTCCATAATTCCTGAATTGTGCGCCCTCCGAATCTATTGACTGGAGCTGAACATTCTGCTTTCCTAAAGCAAATTTTAATTCCCAATGGTGAAAGTAGAGATGGGCACTCCGCTATCGATCCATGCCTGTGTAGAATTTCCCTTAATTTTTAATGATAGCTTCGCCTCCGCTACTTTCAACTCTTCATCCTTCCTCCGTTTGATTGACATAACAATAGAGTCAGTTGAGTTATCTGAATCTCAACCGTGGACTTCGTCATTTGGGTCGTTCACCCATCCGACGGAGCTACCATAATGGAATGCGGTATCGTCCTGGTCCTGTTGTGGATCTCCTTTGTTTCCGTCCTCATGAATTAGATCCACACGTCCTCTCCCTGCCCCACTGCGGTCTCGACATGTGTGCTGGTGTTGTCCCGTTTTCTCTTTTCGCCGGGCACCTCGCAAGTAGTTTTTTTTTGCCGGGCACCTTGCAATATGGTCCGGTGTACAACCACTCTGGTCGCAATTGAAACATTTGCGGTCCGCTCCATCTTGGTTATTTCCTCTGAGGGCTCCTCTGCCACCTCGTTGAAATGGGCGTCGGTAACTACCTCGGACCGCCTTAATTGGTTCCATTTTTATTTGAAGCGCCCCCGCCTGTACTGCGGAAAGTCCTCTATCAGAAACTTTGTAAATTTTCGCATACTTATCATCTCGTTCGTACAATAGGGCAATCCGGTAAATTTCTTTTGGCGTCTTAATAGAGCGACAGAGTTCTGTCTGCGCCTCCTTGTTCGACATACTCACTTTAAATGCATCTCGTAGAGTCCTACGCTCCAGCGCTCCCAGGTCGCAACTCGCCGCCAGTCCGCTTAGTACTGAATGGAACATTTCTAGTGTTTCCCGTCTCGCTGTTTTCTGCATAAAAATTGATACGTTTCGAGCGTCTCGTTCCTCTCCTTTGCTTTCCGTCAATGCACAGGGACATGATATCTATTCAACTGAGTTCTCAGCATGCATGGTATTTCATGTCTTGTTGAACATAGACACGAGATTTTTGCGTTCACTTTTTATTGCAGTTTCACGGGCAAGAGCCTATTGTCACATTATGGTGATGACGAAAAAGAAGAAGAAAAAGAAGCTCAGAGAGAAAATCAATTTCGTCACTTTTTTATTGAAACCATCCTATATTTGACGATGGAATATAAAACCGCATGCATTTTCTTAAATTATTTTATACATAGAATCATAAAACCTTATTGCTCAAAATAAATTTGAAAAAAAACTAATTTTCTAACAACTCCGAAAAAAAACTGCCAAAAAACTTGAGACCGCTTTTTATCAAATCTAGTGTCTGCGACGCAGTTTCTTTTGGTTTGTTTGAATATACAGATCCTTCTACAACGCTTTTTCCAGTCTTAGCGATTGGAAAATTGTTACATTTTAGAAAGGATGAGGAGGGTTATAACCAAACAGGTCTTCTAGAACATAAATATCAGGTGATGGTTATGTGGCGTGTGATAGCAGCAATGATCTGTGTCATAGCAGTTTGGATTTGTTCTCTGCAGTTTGAATTTTGATTCACAATCACTGGACAAAGAAATTGCTTCACGTTTCTTTTTCACTTTCTCGTCAAATCACAGTTGAAAATTCGACCATTGGTAAATTAATCAATTTAAAAAAGAATGGATGAAAAAAACATGAAAAAATTTTAAAAAAAATTATCCCACAATTACCGCAGCACTTGGATTATTGTGAAAAATCTGACCAACATGTCAAAATTTCATAAAGTGAAAGATGTCGCGCAGAAATGTTATTGATCCTGGCCATGTTTTGAAGAAAAAGAAGAAAAAATGAAGAAAAGAAAAAAAAGAATGTTTTTATCAATGCTCATAATAAATTGCAAGTCATTTTGATAGTAGAAGTAAACTTAAGTACATATCGACTTTCAAAAAATTGAGCGACCAGATTGGGTGATTAAGAGTGCGAAGTACAAACATGACGAAAACAAAGTCTTTCAAATTGACTGATACGGACCGTTTCTGGAAAGTTTATCTTAGTTTTTCAATTTTATAATGGATTTATCTTTCAGTTTTCTTAGACTTAGATCAAAAAATGGGATAAACTTTTGTTACTTCTTGTTGAAAAAAGTTATTTGAAAAAACTAAAACATCGGTTTAGATGAGTAGTTTGTTTGATTCGATTGATTTGAGCAAAAAATACTAAATTTTCTCTTTTTCTTTTACTTGTAACTCAGTTCTTAAAGAGCTAATTTTTCGTCTCTGCAAAAATGCTGGTATTTTTTTTATTTTTGACATTCTTGTACCTCGGCACTCTTGTACTGAACTGACAAGACCATTACAGAATCTGTTCTGTTTGATTGTTTTGTCAGTTTTAACTAACTTCGATGCCTTGGATCTATAAGAAGCTTCAATAATCACCAATTTACGTGCATATGTGATAATTTTTCTTACGAAAAAAAAACAAACAGCAAATAAAATTGAGTCTTTAAGCTATCAGTTTATTACATTTAATCGTTTTGTTGTGATTTTGTTTGGCTTTCGGAGAAACTTTTTTGGTAACGCTGGTTTCTTAAACAAGCTAACCATACAATACAGTTTTATCAAGCAAATTTAAATTAGAAGACGTCAGAATATATCACTTTTTTGATGCAATTTACTTTCATAGTTGCCAAATTTTTTAAACTGCCAATTTGATTTGAATTATTAGTCAAACATTACGAGGCCAAACTGTGCACTGGAAAAGCGCAAGACTTTGTGTCTGTATATTCATGGATTCCAGAGACAAATCTTTAAACATGTTCCGAAAAGTGAGTGAATTCCACTTACAAAAGTTTTGTGAATTCCGCGTTCAGTTAGCTGAAAGGTAATTTTTGTCGGCACATATGTTTTGTTGCGGATTCCGCAACAAGCAAACAAAGCTAGTTGTTCTGGATTCCTCAACTGTAAGTGAATTCCGCAAAATGTAATTGGAATCCGCAAAATGTAAGTGCAATCCGCAAATATAAGTGGAATCCGCAAACAAAATGCGGAATCCTCTTACAATTTGCGGTTTCCATTTACAAATTGCGGATTCCGCTTACAGTTGCGGATTCCGCAACAGCTCATTGTAGCTATAGGCATGTCTTATTATTTGTTTGTGTATTCCACAAACTGTTCTGGAGTCCGCAATTACAGTTGCGGTTATTTTTGGAGCCATTTTGAGCGGTATAATATTTTAGGTACTTGTTTGTGGAATCCAAAACAGCAAAGAAGATTTAAAAAAAGCAATGTTGCAGATTCCGCGACAAATCTGATTTTGGCCTGTTGCAGAATCCGCTTACATTGCACAGAATGCACAGTTTGGCCTCGTAATGAAAAGTTTATGATTTGAATTATTTACTCACAAGTTATTATGAAATCCAGTTTTTCACATAAAATTTATTCTATTTGGTATTTAGCTCCTGGTAAAAGTACATGATTTAGTTCTCATCCTTATAAAACAAAATTTCAAATAAAACACTGTTTTTTTCAAACTGGACAAAAAAAACTCGCGGAATTCCGGCAGCATGAAAACTTGTTTTGTGAAACTCGAACTTGAACTTTTAAACCAAAACTATTGGTTTTGAATCTTTTCAGGCAATCAATACTGGCGCCAAAATTACCGGTTCATTTGCTGTCAAAATTTTATCAAATTGAATCTTTATGTCGTCCAACAAAATTTTATAAAATTATATTTCTTTATTTCTTTTGTTTGATTAAAATCGTTTCATTTGACAGCCAGAAAAAATTATTTCTGCTACATCAAGAGAAGAGAAAATTATTTCATCTAAAAACAAACATTAAACGTTCTGCGGAGATTATGCTTCACAAAAATGATTTTACTTTACGTTTTTACTAAAAAAAAAATTACGCAAGCTTCAGCGTCATCATATTTTGTCTAAGTCAACCCAATCTAAAGAAACATCATTTTATTCTCGAATGTTACTTGTTTCGTGCGGAAAAAATGAATCTTTACTGGACTTTCAGACTTTGTAGGCTTTGTTTGCAAGTATATTCTTTTTTCGCTTACATTTTTATTTGCGATTATGTTCAGGCTTTCCAATTATGTTGAAACTTTGCTTGGATCTTTGTTCAGACTTGTAACTTTTTGTCTATTTGCGTGGTTACATTGGTTTTAATGATTTATTAGAGAGGATTTTATTTCGTCTTCAATCCTTCTTTCTTTGTACTTCAATTTTTCTGTTTTTCAAACTCTTTTGTTCTTTCTTTTTGTGTTGCCCGGTCAAAAAAGAAGTCACCGAAAATAAAGGAAAGGAGTTAGAGTTAGTTCTGAATGTCTAAAACCTGTTTTAAAACATAACATTTAAGTAATTGCGTAATTCTGATGAGGTTAATTTCGCTATAATAATTTACCTGAAGGGAAAGGTCTAGTTGACCTACATGCTCCAGTGCTCACTTTTTTGTCGTGTGTTGAAGAAATCACGTTGTCAAAAAGTGGGCAAACCGCGTTAATTGCCATCAATATAAAAACTATCATACCTTGTTCTCGAACGTAAAAGTCTTTGAAGTTAAAAGTAAAATAAAATTCAAGGTATCATAAGTCGTGGCTATGACATAGTCCCGCCCCATTTGCGAGTGTAGCAAATAAAAAAATAATAATTTTGAAATGACGCATGTGTTTGGGGTATTGAAGTTAACGTGAAAATTAATATGGTTGAAAAAGCTGTTGATCAATAAAACTTGGATAACGCAATCAAGGAAGTGAAATGACTAGAAAAGTCTTTGCAACAATTGGTAAACGAATATAAGGACATGTTGAGAGTACAAAAAGGTAAATGAAGCCAATGAAAATCATTCTTTGAGGAAAATTCCAGACAGTTTATTTACTGGCCGTACCTTTTTACCACGAGGAGTCTGGAGTGTCACCGATCCGACTGTTCATTGCTGGCTGGATGAAACTCGAGAATTTTAGCGACAGACCAAAGATCCCGCGGTGTTTAATCTTCTAAAACCCGGACAAGATCAACGACTGCCAAGTTGTTGGAGGCCGAGTTGGAGTCCACTTAGTCCGACTTTGCTTTTCTGGAAGGTACTCACGGCGGAAACGATTCAAAGCTGCGCATTTTTCCACGATTTGGAATGAGTGACTGGTTTGTCCAGAAAAATGCCAAGTGGTACATTAATTGATGGTCTACCGAGAAAGAAGTGATTCGGGGTGAGCGGCAATGGGTCAGTTATGTCCGCAGGAACGTTAGATAAAGGACGCGAGTTCGTGCTGAATTAGATTTCGCAAACGAAGTTGTTCAGCGATTATCATGCAGTGTTTGAGAAACGATCATTTTATAGACAGACAACTTGGAAAATTGAACTAGTCGCTTCCAGCTGCCACCAAAATGAGGCGCTGCTGGCGGGTTGAAAAACCCTTCTATATCTATGTCCATGAGCGATAGTCTGTCTTTGAAATCAAAACTTTGAGCTAAGTCACTTACTGGGCTCTTCAGGACTTTATTCGCACTGACAAAAGAAGAACCGTTGTCCGATGTGACCTTTGTCGGCTTTCCCCGCCGACAAACAAAATATCTGATGCAATGAATTGTGCTGTCAGTAGAAAACTTAGTTGATCTTCTAAGTGTACCGCGCGTACAACCAAACAGGTGAAGAGAAGTATATATCTCTAAGATCGGTTGTTGGTATCGTAAATCGGGAAATCCCCTATGAAGTCTAGTCCAGTAGTATAAAACGGATAATGATTTGCCGTCGGTAATCGATCTTTTGGCAGGTCTGCCATGAGGGGTGCTGAAACTTACTGCAACATTCTACGACAAGACAGGCAAATTCGCATAAACTGCCTTATAGTTAGACGACAACGGAGGACCCATTAGTTTTCCATGAGAATACTGCGCATTTGTTCATTTCCAAAATGACTGTTCACTATGTGGGTGTTTTTTATTAGCAACTTGACGATGTGATTTGATCCATCTAGAATGATGGGATATCTCAAAGTAATCAAAATTGGTGCTTTGGACAAGCGACCTCGAGCGCAAATACGGTCGTGATTGTCGATGAATGGGAACAAAATTCGAAGTCTACTTGATGGAGAAACATGACTATTCTTCTTTAAATCAGCGTATTCTACCGATAAGTCTGATTCTTGACAGAATTTTATTAAGTAAGTGTAAGCTTTCGCATGAAAGCTTTTGATTTAATATTGTTTTCAGTTTTGACTGTTTAGACCGCGTTCTTGGTAGGTTTGTTTTATCTGATTTGAAAGTAAACGGTCCTAATAGACAAAACTGTGAAAACATTATTAAGAAAACCTAATATTAAATCTTAAAATAAATTGAACTTCATATAAGGAAAACGTACAGAGACATCAGTCTCAACAGTCAAAACTGTGAAGCAAAACAAAATTAGGGATTTATAAGGATTTTTTTTCTTCTACCAGTTTTTTTTTCAAAAAGAATTGTTGCAAACTCTATTAACAATTGAGCCAAAAGATAAAAATTATGTAAAATCAACTAATAATTATTTTATTTTTCTTCTTTTTGTTTAGCAGTCACGATTCTCAAGCTGCTCGGAAAATCACAATGTTTAAAAAATTGAATGAGAGAAAAAGAAAGAAAAATGGTTAAAAAAGTATATTTAGAGGTTTGCAAGAACAAAATTTAAAATGTTAATTTTAGATTGCACCATATATGCAATCTGACGGGTTTAATTAGGCAGTGATTGGATGCAACAAAACAGAACCGAAAATCCTTCAATTTTGTTCTGAACCAGTAATGGCTTGTCTGTCATTTTTTGTGAAACCTATAAGCTACACGCTGAGTCTTTGAGTGACAACAACCAATTTGAGTGATCACTTAATTAGTTACTTGCCGAAATCATGCAACACAAATTTTTTGAAGATTCAAATTGTTTGCACTAAAAAATCACACTTGATAGAAACTTTATATAAATTGCAAAAAGAGGAAGTGGTGAGATTGAAAGAAGTCAATTTTAGATTTTTGAAGAATTATATCCTTACTTTAATAAGCCATTAGGTAATTAGCGACGTATTCATCAGACTAGCAAACCATAAATTTAAGTGATATAAATTGCAATAATTAACTTCTTGGACAGTTTTTCAAGAATTCATTTTCCGAAATTGTTGGAACACTATTACACTGTCAAGTTTCAATATTCCCAAGCTACAAACTATTCAAGGGAAAAAAATAAAAATAACTATTCTATTCCTTGGTTAAAGGAGTTTTTAATAGTATAAAATATCCATCTTCATGCTAAGCATTATCACAAGGATTACTTTCTAATTTCCGCAGCAAGGGTTTTGTAGTAAAAAACAGGGAATGTGGTTGCACGACACGAAGACATTCGAATAAAACTCCACAAACTGATCAAACTTTTCACCTCACTTTGTTGTTTTACATCGAGCCTGCAATCAGTGTTTCGGGAAAAAAATCAAATCGAATCCTACGAAACCTTTAGGCACGGCCGGTCGGTTTATCGGGCAATAGCTAACCCTGCGTTGCTCGTCGCTACGCGCTCCTTGGAAATGATTCTCGCTGGTGTAGTCACTCCATTAAAGTTTTAACCACTTTAACAATATAAGTTGCTGGAACAAAAAGTATGCCAAATAAGTAATTGAAAATAAATGTACATAAATTATCTATCTACCAAATTGATAGTGTTTTAAACCTAAAAATTCATCACATTTTTATAGATGTTCTATAAAACTAATTGAATCAATCTCATTCTCGCTTCAAACATGTTTTGCCCGATTATGACAAGAATGAGATTGGGTCATTTAATTTTATAGAACACCTTTTAAAATAAGAAATATTTTTGAGGAATAAAAAACTGTCAATTTGGTAGATGGATAAACACTGTAGATAGATACAGAAAAAATTGTCAATTTCATGTTTAAATTCTTTTCCAATACTTATTTGTCATACCTTTTGTTCCAGCAAATTTTATTGTAAAAGTGGTTAAAACAATAAAGCAAGACTGTACCAGCGAGAAGCATTCCAGAGGAGCGCGTAGCGATGAAGAACGCAGGGTTAGCTATTGCCCGATAAACCGACCGGCCGTGCCTCAAAGTTTTGTAGGACTCTATAAGAGTTTTTACCGGATTACCGGTTGCGGGCTCAATGTAAAACAACAAACTGGGCTAAAAATTTTTGATCAGTTTGTGGAATTTCATTTGAATGTATTCGTGTCATGCAACTCAATTCCCCATTTTTATTTACAAAACTCTTTTTGCGGAAATTAGAAAGTAATACTTGTAATAATGCTTAGCATGTTAATAGATCTTTTTTTGTTACTGGGTATTTTTTGTGCTTCCAAAATGGCTATTAACCTGTGAATGTTTTTCTGAAACAATTTTTCATTCATCATCTCTCACTCATTTTTTAAGTTATTGTGATTTTCTGAGAACATTGAGAATCCTGACTGCTAAACAGAATCAAGCAGTTTAATCATTAGTTCATTTTACATAATTTCATCTTTTGGCTCAATTGCTAATAGAACTTGCAGAACATCTTTTTGAAAAAAAACTGGTAAAAGATAAAATCCTTAATAATCACTAATTTGATATTGCTTTCACAGTTTCAATAAAAACTCTCAATTTGGTAGATAGATAAATTCATGTTAAATTTCTTTTTCATTACTTATTTGGCATACATTTTGTTTCAGCAAATTTTATTGTAAAAGCAGTTAAAACAATAAAGCAAGACTACACCAGCCGGAGGCATTCCAGAGGAGCGCGTAGCGATGAGCAACGCAGGGTTAGCTATTGCCCGATAAACCGACCGGCCGTGCCTCAAAGTTTCATAGGACTCTATAAGAGTTTTTTCCCGGATTACCGGTTGCGGGCTCAATGTAAAACAACAAATTGGGCTGAAAATTTTTGATCAGTTTGTGGAATTTCATTTGAATGTCTTCGTGTCATGCAACTCAATTCCCCATTTTTTACTACAAAACTCTTTTTGCGGAAATTAGAAAGTAACACTCGTAATAATGCTTTAGCATCTTAATAGATATTTTTTTGTTACTGGGTATTTTTTGTGCTTCCAAAATGGCTATTAACCTGTGAATGTTTTTCTAAAACAATTTTTCATTCATCTTCTCTCACTCACTTTTTAAGTTATTGTGATTTTCTGAGAATCTTGAGAATCCTGACTGCTAAACAGAATCAAGCAGTTTAATCATTAGTTCATTTTACATATTTTCATCTTTTGGCTCAATTGCTAATAGAACTTGCAGAACATCGACTGAAAAAGGCCCCACGTTAAATTTGAAAAAAAATGAATTTCCTTGACAGTTTGAATTGAGGATATATGTGATGACAATATGGTGTTCAAACCTTTAAAAAAATTCAGCCAGCCATGACATCATTTTTTTGGTTAAAATTATTTTTTGCCGTGACGTGAAAATTATAAATGCAAAAAAATCCGTGCTTGAACATGGTGAAGTAATCACTCTTGATTTTTTCTAATTAAATAAGAAACATAATATTTCGTGAAATTGATGCAAAAAAAACTTAACAGAGACATTAACCTCATGCAAAAAAAAATCTTGTCTCTTCAATTGTATGCAAAAATTTCTCTGTATTTTTCAAAAATTATGCAAAAAAAGTATGTAATTAACATGTATGCAAATGGGTTTCAGACTTTTGAGGTTCAAACACAAAACGTTCATATTTTCACAAATACCATTACAGTTACTTACACACACACACGCATGCAATATCATGCGTGAAATCAGGTCAGCTTGTTGAATTTTTGTACTGAAATTGGATCTGTTGCGAAAATTCAGGTCGTCTTTAAAATTTAGCATAAGCAATATGGAGTTTATGTTGTAGTGGTATATAACTTACAACCTTACAACTCATATTTTTTTTGTTGAACGCATAAATGAAAATATCTATTGAGATGGTTACACAAAACCATACAAACCAAAATGAATAAATATGAGCGAAAAAAGTCACTGATTTGAAAATAACCTTCAAGTACACTTAAACAATTCAAGTATCAAAACGTAGACTCAAGTAGACACAACCAGAACTGTAGTATTTGGTGCTTAGAAGTCCATGTATGGTATCTTTCGCAGTACTCTGGATTTTCCAGCCAAATTGATAAGCATTTAGATGAAGTTTGAGCTATAAACATACTTCTAGATGTAAATGAGCGTCTCAAAAAGCTGCTTTAAGCCCAAAAAAAAAGAAAATACTTTAATAAAAAAACCACATGTAGAAATAAACATTGATAAAATTACGCTGTTATTAGAAAATCACATTAATACACATACTGTTGGCCACATTAATACACTTTTGGCCACAACTCCTTGCAAAGAAACATCTAAATCAAAGTTTCAAACAAACATAACTACCTAACTACCCATAACTAACCGAGCACAGACGTTCACATGACCATATTTACCTTGTCAACCCATGCACAGGTATCTGGTACCTTATTGTATTTATACACTATCAAGTGGAAAATCCTTGCATCTTCTAGACTATTCAGAATCAATTTGTATATTTATACTTTTGCTTATAAATATATGTCTTAATTTGGCTCAAAAGACACATAATTGATTAGCCAATTTTACACGTACGTACGCAAAAATAGGTCTACGGATAATTAATCGATTACGTGAAAAAATACACTCTCATTTTATTTATCTGGTATGTGTTGTACTTTCTTAGTTTCTAGGTAAAAATCTAGAGTCTTCTTGAAAAAATATAGACTGGTTTGGATGTATAGCCATATTTTTGATTGAAGTTATACGTATGATAGTTGATTGGTAAGCAAATGGCAAAAAACATCTAAATCAAAGTTTCAAACAAACATAACTACCTAACTACCCATAACTAACCGAGCACAGACGTTCACATGACCATACTTACCTTGTCAACCCATGCACAGGTATCTGGTACCTTATTGTATTTATACACTATCAAGTGGAAAATCCTTGCATCTTCTAGACTATTCAGAATCAATTTGTATATTTATACTTTTGGTTATAAATACATGTCTTAAGTTGGCTCAAAAGACACATAATTGATAAGCCAATTTTAACCCCATTAGAAACGTGCACGCTTTATTTACATGTAAATCCGTTCCGTTCAAAAATCCGCTTTAATCTCATGACAAAGTCTTCAACAAAACCCCATATTGTCGGTGCCTGTAGCCGTACTGAGCGGATTGCAGGTTACGTATCGGGCTGGGCTTAATCCCCGGTGTGGCAAGCAGGCTCTGGTCATTGCGGCAAATCGTGCAAGCCCCCGATCTTGAGTAAATTCAGAGTTTCCACTTGGAATATGGTTACCCAGAAAACTCGGAGTTCTGGAGAATCTATCAAGGAGAAAAGTTAAAATTTGCGGTGACCAAGAGTACAGGTGAAAAGATGGTGTGGCAGCTAACCAGGTCCGTAACAGGAAAGGCCACGGCGTCAAGTACCACCTCTACAACTGTTTGAACGAATCAAGTCTTTGCGGAGCCGGTGTGCTAGATGTCTATGTTAACATTTGCAAAGTTAAATTCTGCGGTGTCCAAGAGCACAGGTGGAAAAGTGATGTGGCAGCTAACCAGGTCCCGTTCCATAAAAGGCCACGGCGAAAAGTACCACTTCTACTACTGTTCGGTCGAATCAAGTCATGGCGGAGCCGGTGTGCTAGATATCCTTGTTAACATTTGCTAAGTTAACTTGTGCAGTGTCCACGAGCACAGGTGGAAAGGTGGTGTAGCAGCTAACCAGGTCCGTAGCATAAAAGGCCACAACGCCAAGTACCATATCTACTACTGTTCGAACGAATCAGGCCTTGGATGAAGTTATTAAAGTGCAGCCTATCTCGGACAGAATCTTCAAACTCAAATTCATGATTGGAAATAAAGTTCTCAGCTTCGTCTCAGTTTATGCTCCGCAAGCTAGCCTGCTTGCCGTTGTGAACGAGCTTTTCTTCGATCAACCGCAATTTGTTTTTGCCAAGGTTCCAGGTTCTGAAATACTAATCCCAGTCGGCGACTTGAATGGGCACGTTGGCTCCGCTACCTGGGGTCATCAAGAGGCAGTCAGTGAAAAACGGTTACGGTTTGCGTATTACAGACGGCTAACGTCTCCTGGAATTTGCTGTTGCCAACGGCCTTCGATTCGACACCACCTGGTTCAAGAAGAAGAGAGACTCCCACCTCATCTCATATAATCCGGGTGGCCACTCTACGCAGCTGAACTACATACTCTATCGTAAGTCCTTTAGCAGTGCCGTTTCTGATGTTAAAATTATTCCAAACGAGGAATGCGTCCAACAACATTACAGAGACGCTGCCATAGCCAACCAAATCCAGTAGGCCCTTCAAAAACACGGGATGTCAGCTGTCCAGAATACTAATGATACAACCATTCACGTTGAGTATGTCTTATCTCGCCTGAAGTTTCTGACTCTGAAGGCTGCCACTGAATTATGTGGTCTATCAAAAATTCAAAAGTAGAGACCTGAAACTTGGTGGTGGAATGAACAAGTTGACCACGTTGTGCAAGAGAAAATTTCAAGATTTGAAAAGCCTTGATGAAGATAGGCAAGACGACTGAAAGGCTGAAGGGTCGAGAATCTTATCTGAAATTAAAGGGCGAGTCAAAACATACTGTTTATTTTGCTAAGTCTACTGCTGAGAAGGAAGAATTCACCACTGTGTCTCTAAATGGTGACAGTGTCTTTCGGATCGCTATGTAGATGGATAGCGCTAATCAGGACATCTCGGGCGAGAGTTGTGTGTGGAATGATGCAGGTGAGCTATTGAAGGCGTGAATGAGAAATTGAAGGCGTGTGTTGAACATTATGCCAGACTTCTCAATGTAGAAACTGATTGGCCAAATGAGATGCTCCAGAAGACTGCGTCGATTGCTGGACAGCCACCTGAAGTTTTCAGAGAATTGATGCACATGGCATGGCCATCAACAAAATGAATCCGCGAGACCGTCGGGCATTGTTGCTTCAGATGCTGAAAGCAATTGGGGATCTTGGCGTCGAACTGATGAGCTAACTAACTGAAGCTTTTTTCAAAAATTGTGTTACCCCTGCAGACTGAGTGAGAGCAACAATCTGAAATTCTACAAATGCAAAAGAGAGGCCCTAAATCGTGGCAACTCTCAAAGACTGAAACTCACAGATGAAATCATGAAGCTGGTAGAACGAATGCTCGAGTATATTTTTCGTAGGATGGTGCTTATATACCATATTCACTATTCGACAGCTACAAGAAAAACACATTGCTGCTAACGGGCCTCCCTACTGTCCTTCTGTGGATCTCGAGAAAGCTTTTGACCGTGTACTCACAAATGTACCGTGATAGCCCCTCAAAATCATTGTGTCGAGGAAAGGGCAGTACAGGTCGTCCGGGGTATGTACTGTAATGCCCGGAGCTAGGTTAGAGTAAACGGCCAGTACAGCGAAAATTTCAAAATGAATGTCGGTGTAAATCAGGGCTCTGTTCTAAGTTCACTTCTTTTGATCCTCGTCCTAGAGGTTCTCTCACAGTGTACCTTTTATGGGAAAATTTTGTGTGAAAAAATTTTTATGGAAAATTTTTTACATACGGATCATTAGCTATAAAAATGAACATCGGGATCTTTAGGGATGAATATTTTACATCGGGATTATTAGGTAAAATCTATACCCAATGATCACTGAAGGGATCACCCAAGCACACCCCCCCATCCTAGTGTCATATATTTGTACTACTTACATACATGTTTTACACTTTTCAAAAAACTAGACAGATAAGTCGATTGGGAACTCATGGCTACTTAGTTTATTTAGATCAACTTTCAGTGAAATTTGAATATCTTTAAAAGTAAAATGACAAAAACAGTAGATGTTATTGAGACCGAATGTTTCATTCTCTAATTAGTTTTGATAGGGATTGATGGTAAACAATTTACGGATAAAACTTTTTTGGAAAAAAAAAGAGTTGTGATTTTTCTTGAATTTTCTGAAATTCGACATCTCGGGTGATCTCCAATAACAAAAAATGTTCATCTTTTATTTTTATGCAAGGACCAGTACCACTTCTGCTACTGTTGGAAGTAATCGAGTGGACGCCGCTGTATTGATTTTCAGATTTCCTTACCTTGGAAACTGATTTTTTTAATGATTCAATTTCCATTACCGAGGCAATTAATTGAACGGTTTAGTTTCTTACAATCGTTTTAATCATAACTATACTATACATTGTATATGGATGATTCTAATTTAAATAAAGTTACAATGTTACAATCAGCCAGGAGGCTTAAGCATTTGAGAAAATGTCAGAACTGTTGTAGAAAAACGGGGAAAAGAACGAAAACAATCAAAACGAAAACTGATTTTTCACGCTTGAATGCTCCTCAATTTATTTCCAGGATGCCGAGCAGCACTTTTTGCCTCTCCAAGGCCAGTTACAAAAATTAAATTCCCAATTTAGGACACGGATTAAATACCATAACCACGTCAATATTTCGAAAATTCGAAAATTTGACTTGTTCGCGCATTTAAGAAAATCAATTTCATGCAACGCGGCAAAAATTCAAGTTCGGAACTGAAATCAAACTTGACAACAGTCAGCAGGAGGAACCTACAAGATTATTTTGCCTTTATTACCAGTTTTTTGCCTTTATCACCACTTTTAATTGGATATCAAATCCAATTGACTGGGCAGCAATTCGTCAATCGTCAACTTCATACACCAGGCACAAACAATCTCCATGCCGTTCAAACACAGCGTCTTCATGGAACTCTTCTCCTTCATGGAACTCTCAAGCCCTATAGAGCAATACTGCGAACATTTCCTCCGGACATCAGTCGACAACCGCCAATCTAAAATTTTGAACGTAATCACAGCAAACTACCTAATCATTTTGACAGCAGAGTGAGGAACTAGGACAACTTGGACCGGAAATCAGCCGAGACAATACCAAAATATAAATCAAAACAACAGATCAGGAAAAACAGATGACTACTCCAAGACACCCATCGTAGTCAAACCAACAATCAGGCAGCCAGTTCTAGCACCATCCAAGAACGATAACAACAGCAGCAAAAGACATCAAAAATTTCGAGGAAATTCGTTTTAAATGTCGAGCCATTGATTTTGACTGAAACTAGCAAAAATAGTTAGACTTGATTGGACTTTGAGAACATGACTTATCTAAAACGATTTGTTTCAAGAGATTCAAAATTTCTCATTTGCGGGTATGGAAACAATTGGTCGATATACAACCCAGAACACTAACGCCTGAAAACGACTGTGAAAACCCGACCAAGACAACCAAACTCTTCCACTGACAACGTCAAAGCATCAAAATTCTGACTCTTCGTAATAAAAGATGCTTGAAGGATTTTGCCAGTTTTTTGCAGACAAAATTAAACACATCCACCACACTTTTTTTACCACGATATTTATTCCACGACGGATGTTCAGACACTTTTGGGACAAATATTGACACCTTTGGAGCTGGAATGGTATCGCTTCAGTCTTCAACTTAATCTCGGCCAGCCTTCGCCCATCGACTTGAGCACGTGATTTAACGAAAATGCTAAGACCTGCAGTGATCTGCCAAGCAGTAGTCAAGAAAGATTTCCAGTCAGCCAAATTCACAGCCCGAACACTTGATATAAAACAAAACGTCATCAACCAGGACTCAAGGAGCCGCCGAAAGATGTTTGCCCGACGAAATTCTATCGTCAAAAGGGGAGAGAATTTCATAGCGATGGTGACGAATCACCGATTACAACATGCCAAAGATCTACAACTGAGCGCCAAATGCCTCAGTTTCAAAATTTGGATAGAAAACGCCCTCAAGTTGGTGTCTTTGCAGATGATATGTAGTCAAAATGATGATGATGGAAGCCGACAGAACCTCAACAGAACATGGCAGCCTCTAAGTAGACGATATGGAAGCCCTCGACCTCTTACAGTTTTCAACTTGTAAAAGTATTATTGTTTGATCATTTAACCTCTATACTGATCGTGACCTTTACGTTGTTAATTCATACGGTGTTAATTTATATACACCTGCCAAAAGCGCAACGGTTTTTGGTAGACTTGGAATTTGCGCACTATCTTTTATGATATGCAACAAATTAACCGAAACAAATTCAATCTTTTAAACATCTCTTACTTTAGTTAGCATCACCGTCTTTTATTTAGTCTTAAATAAAAGCCTACAATTATCGTAGGAATCTTAACCAATCTTAGTCTTAATCTAGTCTTAGTTTAAGTTGCACTCTTAATCATCAACGAGTGTTATCCTAATTTTTTTAAAATGGCGCAGTCTAACGAATCGAACCTACGAGGACTAGAGTTTTTTTTGGAACAACTCATCAAACGAAAATCAACACGACTGGGAAAGGTGGTCGGAAAAGTTTCAATTGACAATTATTGCGAAAGATTCCGTAGACATCGAAGATGTAATTAACCCACCGATAAGAAACGAACTAACTTACCCTACGGCAGAACCACCGGAACCGTCCGATGACCAAGCCCGTCGGGCCGAAAAAGAAGAACACCACAGAATAGCAGTACAAAATTATAACGAAGAAGTGAGAAGGAGAAGGGCGGAAGATAACGCAAAATTTAACTGACTCCAAATCGGAGATATTGACAAGAAGCTAAAATCACAGTTATACCTAGCACTCGGAAAAGAAGGACAGAAATGCTTCTCTCATAAAAACCCTGGCAAAAGAATTCTGGATATCAATTTTGCAGAATTTTGGGAACTACTAAAAACTACCTTCACGATCACTACAAACTTAACATACGAAAGATTTCAATTTTTTGGCCGAAGACAGAAAGAACATGAGTCCTTAGAAAAATTCCACGAAACACTGTCTGAACTAGCAAAAAAATTGTAAACTGGGGGAACTCGAGTCAGAATTAGTAAGAGACATTTTCATCACAAACATGAGAAATGTCGAGATCCAAAAGAAACTATGCATAGAATACTTGACCCCAGAAAACGTACTATCTTACGTATTAGTTCACCAAAAAAGGTACTAAAATCCATCAACAGTACTTAAAATTCCCAACTTATAATGCAGTACCAAGACCACAATACGTAAAGAATGAACCAACCCTAAACATCGTTGAAAATAACAAATGCCGCAACTGTGGTCAGCAATTCAAAAAAGGACATTTAACCACATGCCCTGCCAGAGATAGAAACCGCAATACGTGCGGACGCAAAGGACATTTTGCTAAACATTGTAGGAGTTCAGCAAGAACACAAACGAACCTCGTCGAACAAAATCGAGTACCCCAAGAAAACGAAAACACCCGGGCCAACCCGCAGGAAAATCCCGAATTTGAGGTCAACTTAGACGATTTCTTAGTTCTAGCTGTAGACACAGATAGCCAAATAAATGCTGTAGAAGACAAAATAGAGCGCGGAGTGAGAACAGTATTCAACCATTAAGGACTAGAATTGAAAAAGACACTAAAGGTATCTCTGGGAAATTTCAACCCTTACTATACCGAAATTCAAATCGACTCAGCAAGTCCGGTTTCTTTCATGAAAAAAGATCTACTACACGAATTGAAGATACGAGATAGATTTTTAAAACAAGAATCTGTGGACGAAATAACAAAGAAAGCGTACCAGGGCTTCGGGAGTACAATCATTATTATTGGAAGAGTTCGAGTGTGAATCCGATCAAAGGGATGGGAGGCTAACGACCAAACAATTTTCATCACCGAAGGGGCTGAAAGATATCTCCTAGGAAACGACATTTTACCGAATCTGGGAATCGTAGTATTTCAGAAACAACCCCCACCCAATGGGCCAAAGTCATGGAAAGATCAGAAAGCATCACCCATTGGGACAAACGTCAACCAAATAAAATTCGCATCGGATAACAAACAGGATCAAAGCCAAGAGACATCATCTCAAAGTGAGTTTAAAACATACATATCAAAACACTTTTCAGACCTCATAAAAAGAACGGGTAGATCAAAGAACTACGTAGTTGATACTTATTTTAACGAACCGTTAAAACCGATACAGGTGAAAGGGAAACGTATCCCGAACCATCTTCTCCCTAAAGTCAAAATATGGATTGATCAATTACTAAGAGACGGACACATCGAAAAATTATCTACATGCTCTGAAAATTGTTTTATCTCCCCCATCCCCATCGTGATTACAGCAAAAAGGGACGGATCAATTAAACTTGCATTGAACTCAAAACTACTAAATAAACAGATATTTCGTAATAGATATCAAATGCCGAACCTATTAGAACTAATTGACAGCGTAGCAGTTACGATTAGTTGCCACGATGAAAGAAACATCTGGTTTTCATCGATTGATCTAAAATACGCCTACAGTCAAATACTGCTTTCTAAAAAGGCAAGTAATCAGTGTAATTTTAACATCGTGGGGGGAGAAGTAACGGGCTCCTACCGTTTTAAAACTGGATTTTACGGACTAGGCGATATGCCTAATGAATTTCAACGCATAATGGACGGTTTGACGGAAAAATTACCAAATACCCATTGTTACCTCGACGACATCCTAATCGCCACCGTGGGTAGCGAGGAGGAACATAAAAAGCTAGTCATTAACGTGTTAAAAACACTAGATGACGAGGGACTAGCCATAAAATGGGAAAAATGCACATTCTTAACTCACAACATAGAATGGTTGGGATTTAAAATCGACGCAAAAGGGACGACACCACTAATACATAAGTCTCACGCAATCAGAAACCTGAAGGAACCAAACTGTATCAAAGATATCAGATCATTAATGGGATCGATTAATCAATTTAATAAGTTCATACCAAACTTAGCGTCCCTATCAACACCGTTCAGAGAACTTATGTAAAAAAATAAACCATTTAAGTGGTCTACAGTACACACGGAAGCATTCGAAAAAATCAAGAAAGGAATTTGTAATACGGTGACGAACCATCATTCCGATGTAAAACTGGACACTCGAGTAAAATGCGATGCCTCACACTTAGGATTGGGCGCGTCCATCGAACAGGACCATCGGGGGAACTGGAAGACCGTAGCGTTCGCTAGCAGATTTTTGAATATTGCCGAACTAAAATACAGCACTAATGAACTCGAGCTACTGGGATTAGTGTGGGCACTAGACCATTTCAAAAATTACCTATTGGTCAATTTTAACAGACCACAAAGCCTTAATAGGAGCACTGAAAGACGATAAATATACTAAAACGGCCCAATCACGTCTCACCCGTTGGGCGGACAAACTACTACCGTTCGACTTTACCGTCGAACATTTACCCGGTAAAGACATGGGATTCGTTGATTATATATCCCGACACCCATCGGGTAAACCCGTACCAGTTTCTCTGGACGACGAAAAGTTTGTTATCGCTTCAGTAAATCAGATTAGTACGCTCCTAGGTTTTGATCACCTAATGCCGAGAAACTCGCGGTCGCAAACAAGAAATAAGTTCTCTCAACAATTCTTAGCACATGACGTCACTTCCTGCAACACGATTGGCCAGTCAACAGATCATATAACCAGTCAAGAAATAGAACGTGAGAAGCGAATTGCTAATGCCGCTGAAACGTTCCAAGCGATAGCTAACTATTCCAATATTTCAGTGTGCCAAAATTCTCACTCGCGGACAGAACAGTGTGACTCATCTTGCAAAATAAATGACTTTTTTACGAATTTTAACATACTGAAAGAAATGGCAGAACAAATTGAATTTAACCAACAGAAAGAACTTATTGCTAATGAAAACATGGACTCTTTGACACCAAGCACTAGTAACCCGTCGGATAATCCCGTGAAAAGATCACCTAGTAAAAAGAAAACAATCAGTATATTCCCTTTTTCTTGGCCAGAAATATTTGATTCAAAATTTATGTCCCTCTTATCAAAACAAGATCTAGTTCTGAAAAAGATAATTAAAGCAATTGAAGAAGACCGCAAACAAGATATTCTACAACTGGGAAACTATTATAAATCGTACTTAAATAATTTACATGTCAGCGGAGGATGTCTTTATCTGGACAATCGGTTAGTTATCCCAGCATGCCTAAGATCGACAATGCTCAACCGACTACACGAAGCTCACCCTGGCCAGTTCGCAATGAAAAGTCTGGCAACTCAATACATCTGGTGGCCGAAAATTTACCGCGAAATCCAAGTCCACGGCGAAAACTGTATTGAGTGCGTGAAAGCAGGTAAAAACTTGAAACCTCTTATAAAACACAATACCCTAGGGAAACTCCCAACGGTCGAAGAGCCAAACCAAGAAATGGAATTAGATTTCGCCGGTCCGCTACCTTTAGTATGGGGAACAAAAAAGTACATATTAGTGTGCGTGGACAGATTTTCAAAATTCCCATCAGCTCAAATAACATCCAGCACATCGGCAAAATCTATCATAAACTTCCTTAGTAAATACATTGCTTTACACGGGATACCTAGAACCATTAGAACAGATCAAGGATCTGGTTTTATCTCCAAGGAAGTCAGAGAATTCTGCCACGATCACAATATAAAAGTGATATTTAGCCCAGTGGGTGATCAGAGAGCTACCGGACTATTGGAACGCCTAATCAGAACCATTAAGGAAAGACTCTTGGTTATGGCACAAGAACGTCCAAAACCTTCGCTAGAATCTGCACTTTTGAAGATAATAAAATGTTTAAGAACGGTAACTCAACAGTCGCTTAACTGCTCCCCCTTTGAAGCACATTTTGGTAGATCCCCAATCACCATCTGGCATAATTTGGTCAAATCACCCTCTTCGAACAACCTTGATTGGAATAAAACTTTGTTATGCATAGATAAAGGCAAAAAACCAATGAACCGAGAGCGAAGACACGACTGGGACGCCCCCGATGATATAGAAGATGGAGATGTTGATGAAAACTCATCGTCCTCGGAGGATATCTCAAATGCAGTGAGATATGTACCAACCAGTGCTGGATCTCCAGTAAAAGTGCTTTCTCGGGCAGAAAAGAGAGATGCCTTGGGCATAAAGGACTCAATACTGAATAACCCGCCGGGTAAGACCATTATTTATCGAAAAGTCCATGATAGAACGAAAAGTGAACCATTCTATAGAGTACTCAAGGATGAAATTGTAAGGGAGTCAGACCACACAGTTACCTTAAAAAATGGTAAAATAATACGTAAATCTGATTTAGCCATTAAAAGACATTGTACCCAGAAGAAACCCAGCCCGAGAAAACGAGATCAATTAGTTAGATTCTATGCGACTAAAGGACTGAGGAAAACTTCAAAACCGCCGAGAAATGTCGGATTTAAAAGCTCAAAATCGACGCAAAAGAAAAGAAATCTCCAGTGGAAATTCGAAGAGCTTGATATTGCGAGGCAAAACGCGGCCATGAACAGCTCTAGAGAAACGCTTCTCAGAGAGGAAGAAGAACAAAGGAAGAGATTGAGTACCCCAATAGGCCTTGAAAGTGACCAAGAATCAAGCCCGTCGGGTAAACCCGACCTTCGAAAAAGTTGCGTAAATGAACCTGGATTGATGACCGAACCACATGAAGAGATTTCAGACGATAATGCTAGCGACCTAATTTCGCTAAAAGATCTTAAGGATAAAACATTACTCGAAGCCACAAAATCGGGTGAACACCCATCCTCCGACAGAACAGATCGTAAGCCAGAAATACCGGACCATGTCGAACAGAAGGTCGAGTCGTATAAGATTCCCCTGATCGACCTGGATTCTGGTGATAATGAAAGGGACCTACATGTGACCCCACAGTTGGTTCTCTTGGACACTATGGAGGAGACCAATCAACCCAATCAAGAAAAGCCGCGTTTTCCGGAGAATCCTGGACGGGAATCTATAGAGATTAGTGTAGAACCAAGCACCATGGCGGAGGCGGAATCTAAGCAACCATACTCTGACCTTGCCACTAAAAAACCGAAACTGTTCGGTACGGCGAAGAGGAAAGCGTCATCTCCAACGAAATCACCACCTTCAAAAAAATTGTCAGAAATTTTTACACGGCAGAACACCAGACCTATGCGAACTAGACAGCCTCCCAAGATGCTAGGCGAGAGAGTGTTTACCAGTGTAGTCGATTTAACAAATGAAGATCAAGACGGCCTATCATGTAATTCATCTAGTCCTGCCCCAGCTTACACAACGATAGAAGCAACTACCGTAGAAATGGAAAGCCACCAAGTCGACTTAGTAGACCTGACAACCTTAACACCACCCTCATCTTCGCGTCCCACGATAATTCATTTGCGGGAAGAAAGCCCTGCCTACACAAGTACTCCTCGAAAGAAGGTCAAATTTAGTCCAGAGGTCTGTACCACTCAATTTGACCCATCGGGCCTACCATCCGAAACCCCATCTTCAACATCTGCTCATACTGTACCTGACCCAGACTGGCTGAACACTTCCTCTATCATTTCGGCGATAGAACTCCTAGGTCGGCCAATGACGCTGGAGGAGTTAAGGAGATGGACAATCAACAAAGCGGCAAATCGGGAAACGATTGAGAAGTAGGAGTTTCAGTCTAGACGCTATCATAAACTTTCATAAACTCTTAAAAACTCTTAGTACACTAGTATCCTGTCTAGTGTTGAATGTTACTTAACATCCCATCGCCTTTAGAGTCTTATAAACTTCCAGTGCTCGCATAATACGCCAAAAACTTAGATTTCTTTGATTATATTAAAGCGTTGTTTGAGCTTCATAACCTAGCTTGAATGTCGCTAAAGTTCTTTTTCACCCATTGGGTGTTACCACTGCATAACCATTAGATCTACCCAACTTAGTACCGCCTCTTATTTTGGCCTGCCTTCAGGGGCCCTTCCCTGCTTACCTTACTGCCTCATTCACGCCAGTGCTATTCCAGTTCATTGCTCGTCCATAGTAACTGGCCTATATTTAAATTTACCTGACGAAAACATGCTATTTGATATAAGGTGCTTTTTTTGTGTTATTGACCAAAGAATACGTCTTCCGGCCCATCGGGCCTGTCATCGCGGTCCCTCCCGAACCGTACACCCGTTCCTTCGACCTAGTAACCGTGTATTAAACTTTTTGTTAGTATGATATGCGCTCATTTGGCCCTCGGTGCTTTACCAAGATTATGTCTCTAGCAACTCAGATCCACTTTGGGGGTCTTGGCCAACGAGCCAATTTGTTCATTCACCCGAGCGCTTAATTACTTCCTTTCTTTTCTTGCGAGGCGAAAGTAATAGCTTTTAGATAAATTTTCGCGGGGAATGTAAATGTATTATTGTTTGATCATTTAACCTCTATACTGATCGTGACCTTTACGTTGTTAATTCATACGGTGTTAATTTATATACACCTACCAAAAGCGCAACGGCTTTTGGTAGACTTGGAATTTGCGCACTATCTTTTATCATATGCAACAAATTAACCGAAACAAATTCAATCTTTTAAACATCTTTTACTTTAGTTAGCATTACCGTCTTTTATTTAGTCTTAAATAAAAGCCTACAATTATCGTAGGAATCTTAATCAATCTTAGTCTTATTCTAGTCTTAGTTTAAGTTGCACTCTTAATCATCAACGAGTGTTATCCTAATTTTTTTAACACTACCCAATAAATACTGCGAAGTTGAAATGTTTTTGAAAGGTGACCGAAGTTTGTCAGACAGCTGCTGACTTGTCAGAAACTAGCTCAATAGTTTTCTACAGCGTCTAAGAACAATTCAAGACTCGGACAATTCAAGACTCGGAAGTATCAGGAAATCATCATTGTCTTTTCAGCAAAAAAGTTTTCGTCAAATTAGACGATTTCCCAAAGAACTTGGTAGGAAAAGGGTTTTTGATCCACCACACAGTAAATACGCCATGTACTAAAAATTTCCAACCCTCTACGAGGAGTCTCTCTCAGCAGTACCCTTCTAACTGAAACATTTATCAGACTGCACACCGCCAGAAACTGGGAAATCTCGATATCACTTTTGACAAGGTGATGCGATTCACAAAAAAGAGCATCAAAAGGGACAATCTCAACAAAATCTTATGAACGCTTGTCGATCCACCAATTGGCAAATTACTTTCACATAATGTGCTGTCTGGAAGTTTCCTAATAAAAAAATCGAAATTCAACTCTAGATTATGTCTAACGAGAACCTCTTAGAAATAGCGACAGCCTCAGATCAAATTTTTAAAAAAATCTGCTGAAACTTTGATCATACTTAGCATGAGGATGTCATTCTACTGTTTGCCATTGACAATTTGCCTTCAGAGATTACCACATTTAGTTTGAAATATCTGACGGGTCTCTATGAATGAAAAGAAGAAAACAACAGCTCAACAAAACTTTGACATTTCTTCAACGACGCCTCTGAACTTGGCCTCACATCCATTGACTACTTTAGGATTAATTATGATGAAGAAACAGTCGACGTTAAATTCTTGAACGGAAAACCACCAGAACCCCGTCAAATGAATAAAATAGCAACCCATGAACTGTAGGCTGTAAGAGGCAAAGCTTAGCCTGCCGGATTTGCCCATTGATAGCATGCCATTAACCATCGAAATCGAAATACAAATCTCTGGTGGGACAATGCGACCGTTCTACGAAGAATGAATTCAACAATTGAGAGCCACCGGATCTTCCAAAGCCGCCTCAACTTCATCATATTACTTTGGACTCAACATCACAACAAAATTGGAAACATCGTTCCAGAGAATAAAACACGTCTGTACAAAGCATGCGTCAGGACAACAGACTCCCGATGGTTCAAAGACTTCGAGAAGAGATTTTTGTCAGTTTGGCCCGCTCATTCAAAATATCAGCTTTCGACCGATATTCCAATGACAAAGTCAATCTGAGCTTCAGCGAACAGCTAACTACAGCCGAAAAAGTCAATCTCAGCTTCAGCGAACAGCTGACTACAGCCGAAAAAGGCCTGAAAGATGACAGCATGAGTCAAATCCAATGAAAAACCCTCGAATCAATTGAACGAAGCCAGCTCAAAATTCATAACCAAGCCGACACAAATACAATTATTAGATTGCGAAGCCAGCTCGACATTTACTCCGCTTCAACTATCATTTTTCAAATGAAAACAATAATACGTCCAGCAAAAATTTACAACGCAAAACAACGAGACTTCTCTCCAGCAACCATCGAGTAAAGATGGACGTAGTACAGTTTGCCATTAGCCTCTTCTTGTACAACATACACGACAGCAAAAAACAATAGAGATTGAAACACAGTCGCATTTTTTCAGAGCGGTTGTTTTGGATTTTCTGATTTTTCGTGCCCCTCCTCTTTTTTGTATGTTAGGACGAAATTTTCAAATGCACAGATGCAACAATTCACCTAATTTTTGGTTCTGGGATCATTTACCAGAGAGTATATGATTTCAAAATTTTTGGTGCTAGAAAAAAATTTATCTGCTTTTGACGTGAAACTGTTCCCTATATCCATAAAAGATTTTCCACGATACTCCTTGATGGGATATGTATTTTTTGATGAAGTGATAAGTACTCGAAGATGTGATATGTGGCAGCGCGATAACCGATGCACCGCTGCTAGAACATACTGATCCGATTCGATCAAATGTTTAAGCGGGCATCAAATTCTAGCTGAAGACATTTTTGTTTATCTTGGTTCGTATAATTTTCCCATTTCGCCTTTGGCGTTCAAATTTTTTAGCTTTTACCTACTTTTGTACATTACTGACATCTGATTACTGATTTTGTTCTCACTTCCGTGGTTGAAACTATAGATCTCGTTTACTACTGCGATTCGTACTAGGGCTTGAGATGCCGACAAAAACCTAAATCGTGGCAACTCTCATGGACTGAAACTCACAGATGAAATCATGATGCTGGTAGAACGAATGCTTGATTATATTTTTCGTAGGATGGTGCTTATATACCATATTCACTATTCGACAGCTACAAGAAAAACACATTGCTGCTAACAGGCCTCTCTACTGTCCTTCTGTGGATCTCGAGAAAGCTTTTGACCGTGTACCCACGAATGTACCGTGATAGCCCCTCAAAATTATTGTGTCGAGGAAAGGGCAGTGCAGGTCATCCGGGGTATGTACTGTAATGCCCGGAGCTAGGTTAGACTAAACGGCCAGTACAGCGAAAATTTCAAAATGAATGTCGGTAAAAATCAGGGCTCTGTTCTAAGTTCACTTCTTTTGATCCTCGTCCTAGAGGTTCTCTCACAGCGTACCTTTTATTGGAAAATTTTGTGTGAAATATTTTTACGGAAAATTTTTTACATACGGATCATTAGCTATAAAAATTAACATCGGGATCTTTAGGATGAATATTTTACATAGGGATTATTAGGTATAATCTATACCCAATGATCCCTTAAGGGATCACCTAAGCACCCCCCCATCCTAGTGTCGTATAATTGTACTACTTGCATACATGTTTTACACTTTTCAAAAAAACTAGACAGATAAGTCGATAGTCGATTGGGAAACTCATGGCTACTTAGTTTATTTATATCAATTTTCAGTGAAATTTTTGAGTACCTTTAAAAGTAAAATGACAAAACAGTAGATGTTATTGAGACCGAATGTTTCATTCTCTAATTAGTACTGATAGGGATTGATGGTAAACAATTTACGGATAAAACTTTTTTTGAAAAAAAAAGAGTTATGATTTTTCTTGAACTTTCTGAAGTTCGAGATCTCGGCTGACCTCCATTCACGAAAATGTTCATCATACTTTTCTATGCAAGGAATAATGCCACGGCGACAAATACCACTTCTACTACTGATCGAAGTACTACAGAGGACGACGCTTGATTGTTTTTCAGATTTCCTTACCTGGAAAAAAAAACAAAAATTACAATAATTAAATTCCCAAACAGCCAATTTTAGGACACGGATTAAATACCGTAACCAAGTCAATATTTCAAAAATTCGAAAATTTGACTTGTCGTTCGCGCATTTAAGAAAATCAATATTATGCGACGCAGCAAAAATTCAAGTTCGGAACTTAAATCAAACTTGACAACAGACAGCAGGAACCTACAAGATTATTTTAGCGCCAGGTTTTAGCCTTTAACACCACCTTTAATTGGATATCAAACCCAATTGACTGGAAAGCAATTCGTCAATTGTCAACTTCATACACCAGGAACAAACAATCTCCACGCCGTTCAAACACAGCGTCTTCCTGGAACTCTTCTCCTTACTCTCAAGCCCTATAGAACAATACTGCAAACATTTCCTCCGGACATCAGTCGACAACCGCCAATCTAAATTTTTGAACGTAATCACAGCAAACTATTTAATCATTTTGACAGCAGAGCGTGGAACTAGGACAACTTGGACCGGAAATCAGCAGAGACAATATCAAAATATAAATCAAAATAACAGATCAGGAAAAACAGATGACTACTCCAAGACACCCATCGTAGTCAAACCAACAATCAGGCAGCCAGTTCTAGCACCGTTCAAGACCGATAGCAACAGCAGCAAAAGACATCAAAATGTTCACGGATGTTCAGACACTTTTGGGACAAATATTGACACCTTTGGAGCTGGAATGTCATCGCTTCAGTCTTCAACTTTATCTAGGCCAGTCTTCGCCCATCGACTTGAGCACGTGATTTAACGAAAAAGCCAAGACCTGCAGTGATCTGCCAAGCCAGTCAAGAAAGATTTCCTGTCAGCCAATCGAATAACCACAGCCCGAAACTTAATATAAAACAAAACATCATCAATCAGGACACCAGGAGCCGCTAAAAGATGTTTGCTCGAAAAAATTCTGTTGCCCTATCGTCGGAAAAGGAGAGCATTTCATAGCGATGGTGCCCAATCACCAATTACAACATGCCAAAAATATACAACTGAGCTCCAATTTTTGACGACTGAAACTCAACGTTGACGTGTAGGGCGGACGGAAACAAGAATAAGCTCACGCTCTACCATACACATCAACAGCAATAAACACAATGATAGCACCTCGATAGTACAAAAATACATAACAAACATAAACACCAATCAACCCTCTAACGTAACGGTCTTTGCCAAAAACTAACGGTCTCTGCCAAGATGAAAGCAATTTTGTCTGGAAAAATAATTCGTTTTGGATAGAAAACGCCCTCAAGTTCGGGTCTTTGCAGATGATATAGAGTCAAAATGATGATCATTGAAGCCGACAGAACCTCAACAGAACATGGCAGCCTGTCAGTAGACGACAAGGAAGCCCTCGACCTCTTACAGTTTTCGACTTGTCACCTACCCAATAAATACTGCCAAGTTGAAATGTTTTAGAAATGTGACCAAAGTTTGCCAGACAGCTGCTGACTTGTCAAAAACTAGCTCAACAGCTTTGTACAGCGACTAAGAACAACTCAAGACTCGGACTATTCAAGACTCGGAAGTATCAGGAAATCATCATTGTCTTTTCAGCAAAAAAGTTTTTGTCAAATTAGACGATTTCCCAAAGAACTTGGTAGGAAAAGAGTTTTTGATCCATCACACAGTAAACACGCCAGGTACTAAAAGTTTCCAACACTCTAAGAGGAGTCTCTCTCAGCAGTACCCTTCTAACTGAAACATTTATCAGACTGCATACCGCCAAAAACTGGGAAATCTCGATATCACTTTTGACAAGGTGATGCGAATCACAAAAAAGAGCATCAAAAGGGACAATCTCAACAAAATCTTATGAACGCTTGTCGATCCACCAATTGACAAATTACTTTCACATAATGTGCTGTCTGGAAGTTTCCAAATAATAAAATCGAAATTCAACTCTAGATTATGTAGAATTCGACATTTACTCCGCTTCAACTATCATTTTTCAAATGAAAACAATTATACGTCCAGCAAAAATTTACAACGCAAAGCAACGAGACTTCTCTCCAGCAACCATCGAGTAAAAATGGACGTAGTGCAGTTTTCCATTAGCCTCTTCTTGTACCACATACAAGACAGCAAAAACAATAGAGATTGAAACACAGTCGCATTTTTTCAGAGCGGTTGTTTTGGATTTTCTGATTTTTCGTGTCCCTCCTCTTTTTTGTATGTTAGGACGAAGTTTTCAAATGCACAGATGCAACAATTCACCTAATTTTTAGTTGTGGGATCATTTACCAGAGAGTATATGATTTCAAAATTTTTGGTGCTAGAAAAAAATTTATCTGCTCTTGAAGTGAAACTGTTCCCTTGATCCATAAAAGATTTTCCACGATACTCCTTGATGGGATATGTAGTTTTTGATAATGTGATAAGTACTCGAAGATGTGATATGTGCACCGCTGCTAGAACATACTGATCCGATTCGATCAAATGTTTAAGCGGGCATCAAATTCTAGCTGAAGACATTTTTTGTTTATCTTGATTCGTATACTTTTCCCATTTCGCCTTTGGCGCACAAAGTTTTTAGCTTTTACCTGTTTTGTACATTACTGTACTGACATTTGTTGGCGGCGTTCACCAGACTCAGGTGGATATACGTCAGCCACACGTCCCGCGCCATGTTTGGTTCGTCCATCCACAAACAGTTCTCCTTTACATGAGGTCGCTCACGTGTAGATACGTCTCCATGGCTCGCACTTTCGTCTCAAGTTCCATGTCCTTGCCCATGATCATATCGCTGATTCCTAGCACAGTCTCCCATGATATTGGCCTCTGTCATCTTAAGGCTGAGTAGCTCCGGCAGTCAATAGGATTTTCCTACCACCTTACATGTGCGTGGGAAGACACTCATCACCGGTGGAGAGATCTCTCCTGTAAACGCCGACGGAATCGAGTTTACAGTGGTGGTCTTCACATCACTGGTTCCTAATGTGATTGCCTCCAGCTTGGTATCCATTCTTTCAATTTCCGAGCTGCTCCCGCTCGTGATATCTGGATGTCGTCAAATTTACTTATTGATGATCATTTTGTCATTAGATTTTGAGAAATTTGCAAATTTTATAATCTGTGATGGCTCAGTTATTTGCTCTTTGTATTTTCTCCAATTTGTTTCGCGTTTTTTCGATTGTTGCACTCCAATATGCAAATTCGCGCCCTCTGATTGGCTGACGCTTTAGCCTTGCAATTTAGCCTTAGTCTTGCATTTGCATACTGCACGCTGATTGGCTCAATCATGCATCCTATTGGTTATGGCGGTATTATGTCTTCGGGCAGCGTCCTTAGGTTTGACATAACCAGAGACATGCGGAAATGTTCCATTTTTAATCACAGTAAAAATTTTATCATATACCTTGACGCGTGATGCTTCACCCACGGGGTGCCTAGCTAAGTAATTCGCAATTCTAATTTGCGCCCCCAGGATAAGTTTTATTTCGAAATAAAATAGGTTATGCGGTCTATCCAATAGGTAAACTGACTGAAAAATGATTTGTTCTTTTTGCAACCTATTTTTTGAGGTTATCAAAAGCTGATGCCAGTCAGTTGTCACTTTAAGTTCATTTTTTTTCTTACTGAGCTAGGAACGTAAGGGTGCCGGATAGTTGGCTTACGACGCTGGCAAGTATTTGTGCAGGCTACGTTTTGACCGCATCAATGATTTTGACTGCAAATGCGCTTTCGGTAAGCTTAGCTTATCTTATCAATGGAGCCATTTTTTTTCTTACAAACGGCGTAATGCCTGTGTTTTTTTTGTGGTGGTAGCTCAACCATTTACAAAATTTTTTCGCACTATTGTCTATCTTGAGAGCCATATTCTCTATCTAGTTTTTAAAAGTTTTCACAACCAATGCGATGTGTTCATTTTCGGATCCCTTTGATTTAACTGATACATCATCTATATAGGCGTTCGAACTTGGAAAAATATATTCAAAAAAAACATCTCTAGTTTGCATTATCTGTTTCAAACTGCCGAAACTAAATCCGTTTCTAACTGTTGATCTCTTGCAGAAAATTATTCAGGTAAAAAATTTGATTGTGGTCGTGGGATCTTGTGTTTTTGCCAAGTGAAAACTGTGAACTGCAGTTATTTTTTTAATTTTTTTTTGTGTTTTTGCCAAGTGAAAACTGTGAACTGCAGTTATTTTTTTAATTTTTTTTTCTATTTGTTCAGTTGTCACTTGGCAAAAACACAAGATCACACAACCAAAATCAATTTTTTTCCTGAACGTTTTTCTCCAGTAGATCAACAGTTAGAAACGGATTTGGGTTTCAGCAGTTTAAAGCAAATAAATCAATATAAAGCAGATAAAGATTTAAAAACATCAAGGGTTACAATTAACATTACAGTTTGGGTTACTTGGCACTTTTAATTCTCTAATCTCTGGTCTATACCAATTCCATTAGAGCACTCATCATCACTTCAAATTTTAAAAAACAACTAACAAAAAAGGTCTTACGAAGGTCGATCGCTTCTAAACTATTCTGCTTGCTGCCACGATTTTGAACCTTTCGTACCACGATTTGATCAATGGCAATATTCTACCTTAGTCCTAACTTCATTGAATTAAAAGATACTATTGATCCTACGCTAATGAGCTAATTGCACGAAGATGATTGAAAAAACTAGGGATCAGGATAATACTAATGTGTGTTCAATAGCAAACTACGGTATGTTTTCTACAAACTAATTTGGGTAAAAAAAGTCTCGGAATACAAGTGAAAACCAGTGAAAACATTGCGACCAGAAATGCATCGTAGTCCAGTTAACGTAAGAGAAGATTCTGAGCAACATAAAACTAATGAAATCAGGACAAATTAGTTGACAAGCGAAACGAAACTATTCGGGATACGACCAGTGGATTGAGCAGAAATGTTGAAGCTGTCTGATATCTCATGTGAAAGACCTGTGATTGAAATTGTACCCGCGGAATTACATTGACACACGGAGAGTTGGATAAGGAAGCGACACCTCCTTCCTTTTTTGAACGGATAAAATATATTCTGAAAAACTTCTTTTCCCTCTCGATGAGATCCGGGCCTGATAACTGATAATTGAAATGTGATAGCTAGACTCAGGAAGAGGACGTGCCTGGGACGAGTGGAATTGGCAACTCTAAAAAATATGGAGCAGTCAGAACAACTAGAAATGCTTCTGGTGTAATGCAGAAGTCCAATGTCTTCATAAGAACAGATGTCATCAAGACGGCAACAGTGTCGTGTACCAATGCTCGCGTGTAAATGACTTCGGCACCCAGACTTCGCATGACAGTACAAAAGGTTAAGGCTTAATATCAAGAATCATCAAGGTTCAGATAGTGATCACGAATGTCCACGACTACCAAGCTACCCTCAACGAGAGTATCATCACCTCTTGTTGCGCCTTTAGCCGACAACGGAAGGTCAGTGGACGAGAGGCCTTGACAATGATTTTTGACAAAATGGACAAAAAGGACCATAAAGTGTCAATTAGGACAAGTGAGCTTAAAACGGCGGTTCATGTGAAACAAGAGAGTCTGAAAAAAAGATGTTTTGAAACCAGTAAGAAACCAGTCCTAATGAAACGCAAACGATTGAGAGGAGAGATGGTTGCCTGGCCAAGAGTCTACCGAGAATGACTCGAGAAGCTTAACAAATGAAGCTGCACGAAGATATGCGGGAAGGTATGAGATTCTGAGAACTCAGCAAGAGCAGACGCTTGGGGCTCTCGACAGCAGCTTGGATGCTAAAATGGAGATGCGTACTCAAACAAAAATGAGCAGACTTGATGATATCAAGAATTTAGGAAAGGGGCCTGGGAGTAGCAGGACGAACTCAGGGGGTAGCACACTAACAAAACCCTCGAATAGGACAACGTCGATCCTCAACCGACATGATTAGCTCATGCATCAACTTACCTGGAAATATGATAATAGATCATAATTGAATTTTGGTAGCTCGACTCATAGCTCAATGCAGACGTATTCATGATTACTTAAAAATTATTTAGCATTTAGGTAACTGGTTAGATAACATGGTTCCGAACTCAGCTTGACTAAACGCATCAAAGCGTCAAAATGAAAAAATTATTTTCGTAGATTAACCGAACTATTTAGCTTCGTAAATTAATTTACAACAATATTGCGCATAATTGTTTGGCAAGTTCAACTAATAGAAAACATTGATACTGTGTAAATTTATTTTTGATTTAGCGAACAACTTTTTCACTTTTTTCAGTTTACTCATCATTTAGTTTCATTTTCGGTGTATTGATCTAGACTGCCCAGTTTTGGGTTGCTGATACATCGGTTTATTGACCTAACACCGAGTAATGACCCTCCAAAAACAAAACAAATACTTTACTAATTGAATTTTTTACCTGAATATATTTCTTCAGTAGATCAACAGTTAGAAATGGATATGGATTTCGGCAGTTTAAAGCAGAAAAATATTTTAAAAAGTAGTTAGGGTTACAATTAACATTAATGGGATAATTACTTGGCATTTTATTTCTCAAAAACCGTTCTATACCTATACCATTAGAGCACTCATCATCATTCAAATATGAAAAACAAGAAGCAAGTATAGGTCTCGCGAAGATTGGTCGCTTCTAGTCTATTCTTGCTTGCTGCCATGATTTTGAAACTTTTATGCCATGATTTGATCAATGGCAAAATTTTATCTTAGTTCTAAGTTTCAATGAATTTAAAGTTACTATTGGTTCTACGCTAATGATTTTATTGCAAGAAGATGATTAAAAAAACTACGGATCAAGATGATTCTAGTGTTCACTAGCAAATCAGGGTATGTTTTCTACAAATTGATTCGAAACAATCTAGCTCGAAAGAATGTGATATTTTGCAAAACTAACCATAACGTTCCCAGAATGTCCTTCAAAATGAGCTGGCCTTCTTACTTCATATAATATGCAGAAGGTGACTTTGGCGTCTCGCATTGTTTCATTAGGACTAAGTTGCTGGCTTCAATTCATTTTGAAACGCATTATTTTGCCACTTACGCGTGTAATATTGCTAAGACAGCAATAAATTGAGCGTTAATTTTCCCAATTTGCTATTTTCAAATCCCCGCTGTCGTACCTGAAATAACCACAGGTAAAACATCTCTTAAAGTTTGAGCTCAAAACATCAATATCTTTCAAATGGTTTGAAATCATTTTGTCAAAACGCTCAGTTAAATTGTCGAATATTGAATGATTAAAAAAACACCCTTGCATAAATATTTCGCACTTTAATCGAAAATCGGAACAATAGTTGAATTTTTAACCAAATATGAAAAGGGTTACCTTACAAACAGGGGCAGAATTAGGAGGTGGAGGCGGATGCTGTCTCCCGCTCAGGGATTTGACCACATCGCCACAAAAAATGGTCCCCCTGTGATATTTTTGTGACTTCCATTATCGGCCGAAAAGCCCTATTTTTAAAAAAACAATTATACACAATTTTGAAGGGGAGCGCCCGCCAGAAAAAACTATTTCTGCATTAAGGTTTTTATAAAGTTTTGGGAGAGCTAGAAAAATCAGTTTGACCGACCTATAGAAAATTCGACTTCTTTGGAATTTTTTTGAAAATCCACTCCTGCTTGAGAAAATCTTAAATTCGCCCCTGTTTACAAAAAAAATTACCAAAAATTTGATTTTAAATTGTCCTGAGCTCATCGGTATAATCAAAATGATTATATGGAGTTCTGTCGAAACAGAACACCAACAAACCCGATCTTAAATATTTCTTATTGTCTTCATAAATTAGAACAATGGGCAAAATTTAACAGAATTAAAAGAAAAAATCCAAAAAGATGTTTACGCTCATGTTTATCTTCAAAGTTATCGTTTGAAAAGTTATTTCAAAAACCACTCGATTTCTAACAATCCGGGCTCTTTACTTTTCTGATAATTTGAGTAAACATTTTTTTTGGAAGTTAAGCGATAATGATAGCCTGCTTGGACGTGGTTCTAATTTATTGAGAGAACAAATGTCGCATACATTGCCAAAAAAAGTTATTTTGGTGAACATCGATTTTTAAAAAAAAATTAATAATCTAAACAATTTTCTGCAAAGCCTGCATCAACTCATTGAAGGGTGGTACTGATCATTCTTCACACAAACAGTATAAAATACGGCTTCAAAAATATTGAATACAACTGCACTTAAGCTTCCGTCAGTAATTGTTATTGCGATCACACATAATTAATCCGTAATTTCTTCAAGCGCTGAAACATTGTTTAAAACCAAATAAACAGATCCTCGACAATCAGTCGTGTTTTAGATAGCACTCGAAAAATTCACGACCTGAAAAAAGCCTTGAAAGATCAGTTTTTTCTTTTTTTCCGACGTTCGAAACAAATCATGAAATAAGGTTTCTGATGCCTATGCAAGATGATATTTTAAATTCCAAACAAATTCCAGCGTCTTGTTTTCAAAACTAAAAAGATAGTCAATTTGCTAAAGTTTTCTCGAAAACTGTCAATATTGAAAAGTGCCAATGTTGCAATGTTGCATGATGAACTTCCTAATAAAAATGTAAGCAGCAATTTTAACCATTTCAAACTGATCTTAAGCAGTTAATTGTTCTAACTTTAGGAGAAAATGGAAAAATTATGTTTGGGACGGTTTTTTATTCAGTCTTTTTTCGTCGATTGAAATAATATTTTTGGACAACAATTTTTATACCATATTGAAGTTGCTGACTCCCTAAAATCAAATATAAAAAGATATTTTTACTTCAATCATTTTTTGCAAATTCTGGGCGTTTAATAATGACCAATTTGGCAATGCTCTGGACTAATTTATGCGCGTTTGAAGACTTTATTAATAATGTTCAAAGCGTAAAAATTCTTTTAAGCGTGGCGATTTATGCTGCAGAGCAAATTGCATATAATTACCTAAGTAGAATTGAGGATAGCTAATCAGTCGTAATAATTTCGTAACACTCAAATTTTTTCACTTGGTTATCAATTTTGTCCAAAGGTTACAGTTTTTCAATATTTTTTCCCAAAAACTGTTCGATATGGATTAAGGGGCAGTCGGAACAAGCAGGGCTTTGCCGTGATATACGAGCTGTCTTGTTTGGTGTTATCATTACGTTATGAGAAGTAATGTTTATCATTATGTTTTTCATAGCGTGTGGGAAATGATACCAAAAAAATCAATGTTTTATCTTTTTTTCAAACGCTCCGTCGTATTTTTCTGATAAAAGCTTTCGATCGTGCCTCTAAAGGACTATACCAGCAGGTGTCTCTACCAGCAGTTTGGATTTAATGGCTTTGACATCTATAGAATCGACAAAACTTTCTACAACTTGAAGCTCATCTCTACCCAAAATTCGACAGTTTTTGTGTATACTTCCGAAGATTTGTGAAAAAAATGATAATAAACGACGTGTATTTCGGTTGTTTTTTATGACTTTTTTTTCAAAATAATGGACTGTAAATTTTTTTTTCTAATTTTTTTTGCCGGTCTCTTTGTTTTAACAATTTGAAGCTGAGCTTTGATCAATTCAATAGATTCTTTTGGTTATCGGGGCTGCCTGTTTCTCAGTGAAGTGTATGAGTTGAAAAAAATGCAACCAAATTTTTAAAACGTAACAATTTCAAAAATTAAAAATTTTTTTTTGATGTACAAGTAGCACAGTATAATTCGACCAAAAAAAATTATTAAAAAGAAATTAAAGGAAACAATATGCTTCAAAAATCAAAGGAAAAAATTGCAAAACACTTAACTTTCTTTTTTCTCATTTTTTTTCGAAATTGCTGTTACTTTTTAGTAAGGAGTGACCAAAATAGGTAAAGAAACTGCAAAAACGATATGTAATAAAAGCTCAAACAAGGATCAACTTGTAGTAGAAATAAATTGATGAGTGATGTGGACAACCTCTCACCATATTTTGTCTAAAATAATCTGAAAGTCGCAAATATTCAGATCTCAACTCTGAGATACAAAATTTCCTTTGTGTACTGTAATCCGAATCACTGGCAAAAAACCATTTTTATAATACATTTTACCCCCTGCAAAGTTTCCTTGCGGTAGAGTTGAAATTGGGCCTAAAAATGACCCGATTCTGCAATGGTGGTTGGAAGAGCAAAGAAAACCGTTTGCAATACAAGTAGCACTTGAAAATTTGACCAAAAAATTTAAATTTAAAAAACTCAAGAGACAAAGAACAAAAGCAAGAATCAAAAACAAAAGCAGAAACCAAAATTTTTTTTTTCATTTTAAGCTCAAATCTTTAACAGTTTTTTTAGTAAAGGTCGATTGTATGCTGTAAGGAGTCCGCACATGATTAGGAGTTATAGCTAAAGTATTGCAAAGTTTGTAACTCAAAACTGGAACGTCAGAATTGAGAAAAAACATTACTGGTGGGAACAACAATGATAACCAATTGATGCTGCAAAGAACAGTACCAAAACATTGATTTTCCAACAGAAAATCAGATATAAAGGAAAAAATTGAAAATGCGAAACAAAACTTTTAATTTTTTTTGCAAGAACCATATTCAATTTGCTAGGCGAAGTTATTTTTTTTTTCTACAAAAACCAATCGCAAGATTTGAAAAAATTGCAAGAATGAGTGGTTATAACAGACAAAATTTGGAGGCCAGCATTTAATCAGATTCCATAGTAAAATTTTTCTTTTTAGTCTGAAAACCAACAATATTTTGGTTTTGAGACTGATATAACTTGAGATGCTTGGATAGTGTCAGTAAATTGTGAGATATCGTAACTATCAGAAAAACGGTCAGTCCGAGTTGGACCGCTACAAGATTAAGAAAGATGATATAGTAACGGTTTTGCTTATCTACAACATAACATAGACTTGAACATGGTTAATCCTCGCCTGTAGTATATAGTGATTTGGATCACAGACGAACAAGAAAAAATCATCCTCAAAAAAATTAATCCATATAAAACTCATTTTCGCCCCGTTTTTTTCCTTTTTTTAATTGCTTGAGATGAATCAAATATGAGTGAAACTCTTGTTTATCTAAGAAGTGGTTGGAGTTGTGCTTTTTTATTCAAGATTTCCTGATAGTTTACAAAGCGTTTATTAAAGCGTTTTTGTCATTTTTATTTTTTAAGGTTTCTGCTTAATATTTCTGCTTAAAAACTTGGTAGCATTTTTGTTGCTTAATTTTTTAATATGTAGTATTATGCGTATTTTTGGTTGTGTGAATAAACTTTGGCCTAATTTTGACAACATATTACTCAATGCAACTAGAATTTGGACTTAAAGCGACCAATTTTATCGAAAAATAAATATTTTCTTGAAACTAACAGTAAATTTTTTACATGATTTATTTCGGCTAAGTTTTGCTTGGTGAAACTGTATTAATGCATGTAATCTTCTGATGCAGGTTTTGAACTGCCCTGGACACAACAAGACTGGTCGTATATCATGTTATAGCTCTAAATATTCCGACAGTCCTCTGAAAACTGAAGAAAATATTTCATTTTTTTCCGTGAAATTGTTATCAGTTTTTTCAAACTGAAAACTATTTGATAGACGCTAGAGGGCAGACGGAACATTCAATGATTCGCCCCGG
>NC_087070.1:49123230-49156964 GCF_963678635.1 Symsagittifera roscoffensis | reverse complement strand
GATTGTAAAGAAGATCAAAATGGTCAATTTTTCTACCAATCAGAATGCAGAAAAATTTACATTCTCTAGTACTATTTTACTCGATTTGTTTATAGGGGTGGCGATTCTTTAGTAGAGACCATAGGGGGGTTGAGATTGTTTTTTAGTAGATCCATGTTTTCTTTAAATAATTGAGTAAATTTCACCCAAGAGGACGCTAAATTGGAAAAAAATGTGCCTGTAATTGAGAGAAATGTTCGTTTTCCTAAAACAGGCTATTTTAAAAACAAAGTTAATTCAGTTTCAAATTATGCAACATTCGAAAAAAAAAACTCAAAATTATCTTTAGGTGAACAACATTCTGAGACATCACGTGGTTTGCTGCTAAAACTTATCTAGATTGAGATCCTTGGCCACTGTTGATAACCTGTGTGTGATCGGAAACTGTCAGTAAAAGTTCAGTCTAAACTTCATTCCCACTGAAAACTGAATGAAGATTGTACAGTAGTGGTTATGGGCATCTTTAGCTTAACATACATTTATACATGGGCAAACCTCATCTCTAGTATGTACTGTAATGGATCACAGTCGGACAAACAAAAAACTCATCCGCAAACAAACTCCCAGTGACACTCATAACATGACACTGAGAGAAGTCTTCAATTTTGACTTCGTCTGAACAAATAAGTCACAAACAAGACCGCTGACCATTTGACGGATATACCATTCGAACTCGATAATAAATGGTATATTTTCAATTTTCGGTTTATTTCATGATCAAATGTGATATTTTTGATGCGATTTCATTGGCCGAATCCTAACTTACTACCTGTTAACAAAGTGATAAATGCGTTATTAATTGCTTTAATCCGATTATGTTAATTAGTCGAGCCGAGGATTAAAAAACTTGAAAATATCAAAAAAATTGTTATTTTGTTCTTAAATTTCATTCGCCAGTAGATTTGTATTTATTTCTTACTTGATTGAATTAAATGCAGGCACCTAATTGAAAATCGTTCTGTCTTATACATCAACGGGTGGGTTCTCAAAGGGAAAGGACTTTTTAGCCCAACCAATCAAAATCTCTGCTGTTTCTATTTGCTGCTTAACTTAAACAAATCTGAGCTCAGCCGAACCTTTTTGTTTTTACTTCATCTCATATCAATCTGCGTTTAATTCAGCCTGCCACTAATTTTATTCTAAAATAACACCTGAGCTGAAATTCAAAAATCTGAAAAAACAGTTATAAAACTAACTTGAAAAACCCGGAAATTTTCAATTAATATTGCATTAAAAATATTTTAAATTATTTACAAAAATTTTGATATTTCCTTGATGGTTATTTCCCATTTTACGCCCCATCTTAACTTTGGTCATTTTTCCATGGATTTTGACTCTTTCATTCCCCCCATCCCCCCAAATTTCACCCCGGGTTCACCCGCCATTATTCCCTCATCACCCCAAATTATGTTCCCGCCAGTACCTGGCTCTAATCTGAATCCCAACCTTTTCCCCCGCACACAAGTGGTGCCTCAGTACTCACATAAAAAAGAGACCAGTCCCTCCCTCCTGGCCCAAAATGACTCATCATTGACCCCGTCATCACTTAGCCCCCCTTTCGATGGGACGGTGGGGGCTAAAAAGGAAAGCGGCGCTATGCTCAGCGATCTATCAAAACAACACCCTATATCAAACAGTAAGTCTACTTCTAGAACATTCTTGTTGATGTTTTGGATACCGAACAATTTCCTTAAAAACGCGCGCGAATAATCACAGAACCATCTATTGATACAGCTTATCAGAGCTCTTTCTTTCATATTTCGATAGTTACAAATTCAGTAAGAGTTTTCTAAGTGTCGAGAAAAAAATTAAGTTTGCCTTTAGACTATTTTAGAGCAAAAGGAGAGGAACAAAATAGTTGATGTATTTGATAACCTTTAGCAGCTGCAATTTATGTTAGGAGGTTAAAATATTAAAAACAATGGGTTTGATAATCTCTTAAACTCGGCCATGATAACTAAGAGTATCTTCAAAGAAAAATTTGTAGAAAAATCATGTTTTCTTGAACAATTTTCAACTTAATTTTCATTTTTTTTTTCAAATTCTTCATTTAGTTTTCTGAATTCGCTTCAAAATGTTTGTCGGAGCCTTCTGCAAGAATTTGTCACCTGTTTGATTCGCTTTACTGAATTGCAAGTTCACTTAATTATTTTTAATGTTCATTTTTGATGTCTCATTTTTATACACAATTTCTAGCGTTCTGAGTAAAAAATATTTAGATTTTTTCAGTTGAGTTTATTGTTTTTAGATTAACGCTTTGAGTTATTTCGTGCCAGATGAGAACCAATGTTGTTTTAACTCCGACATACGCCAAGAAAACGCATCGACTTTCTATTACTACTTTCGTTTGTAGTTTTTCTATGGTTTTTTGGTACTTTTTTGAAAATGATTCGAAAGTTGCCAAGTTAAATTGTTTCCAAGTTAAAATTACAATGCACTTTCAGCGACATTTTTTGGAACCCCCCTTATAACTTAAAAATAAATTCTGATACCTCAATAATTGATGATTCTAACCAAGAAAAAAGCGAGTTTTTTTGATTATCCCTGAATCATAAAAAATGAAAATCAAAAAATATTCGAGAGGCCCAAAAAAACTTATATCAGTTGAAATTAGATTGATAGAGCTTTCACTTTTTATCATCAATGACTTGGAGTTTTTTTAATCTGAAAACAACTTTTTCTTGTATAACTGTTTGAAGTTTTCAAACGAAATATTTGTTTGTTCAATCTGGCTAACTCTCAATGGACAAACAATTGAGACGGGCTGTTTGTTTGGTAAACAAGGGTCAATTGACCGTTGTTTACTAATTAACTAAGGGGGACCACTTGACAATTGATTGGACAAATAAACGATGCAAATAACTTGAATTAATTCAAACAGAGAAGTTTACCAATTCAAAGAAAAAACCACCGACAACTGTCAAAACTTTAAAATTAACTCAAATAAAATAAATTTACTTTAAAATTTTTTCAAACAATTTGCGCATTAGCCCGGTTCGTTTTTACAAAATTTATTTTTTGTTAGGATCTAATTTCATTAATGAAAGTTTATAATATATTACTTGTGTACACAATTACGGAAGAAAACAAAATATGCAGCTCAGAGGCTAATTTAGACAACGTCATTTTTTAACCTTTTGATAAAATCTTGATTTTTTTCAGAATCACTTTCGCCAGGGTTCGACTCTGAAAACGTTTTGTCGACCAATGAGAACAGAGAAAGCAATCAGTCCTCGGCAGGGTGCGACAATTCATCTCCCTCTCCACTCTCATCGGCGACCGAGAAGATCCCAAAATGCATCGGGTGTTGCGAGCCTATCCTGGACCAATTCATCTTGAGAGTGGCGCCGGACTTAGAGTGGCACGCGCACTGTCTCAAATGCCACCAGTGCTCGACAGTTCTGGATGAGAGACAAACTTGCTACTTAAAGGACGGCAAACCATACTGCAAGCTAGACTACATACGGTATGTCCTACGTTTCTGCCCCCCCCCCCCCCCGCCTTGATTTGTTACCTTTACATCACTATTCCGCTAATTTTAAAACTTCATTCGGTGGGGTGGTCAAAGCGACATATGTTTTTTTTAATTAAAAAACTATCCGCTGCAACATTTATCTATTCTTATCAAATTGCACTTAAATATTTTGATATCTTCTGCAATTCGCAGAAACAAAATGATTACTTTAGTGAAATAATTTTTCGATCTTTTTGTTTCAGTTTATTCAGCATCAGATGTGGAAAATGTGACCTGCCGTTTGAAAAGACTGACCGGGTGATGCGAACTATGAACAAAGTTTACCACGTGGAGTGTTTCTCCTGCAACGTCTGTTTCAAACAGTTGTTGCCGGGAGACGAATACGCAATCCGAGATGACCTCATATTCTGTCGGGACGACATGGTCGAACTCATGACATCATCTGCAGCAGCTAATGCGAATCAGAGTCCCAACCAAAACTCTTTGCCGACATGCGAGAACCCATCGTCGGCAGGGGATACGAGGATAGCAGGAATACCTTCAGAGCAAAACAGTCCCAAATATGGGGGCATGCAGAACAATTCAGTCGGGAATAATTTGAGTCTGTCTTTGAGCTCGTCAAACGACTTGGATAGAGACGACAAAATCATTTTTTCACCAGGTAACGTTTGGGATAGGATCAATGATCCAATTAAATTGATTAATTTTTCGCAATACGAAATGATTAATTTTTCGCCTTTCTCTTGTTTCATATTCCTTTAGTCTTGAGCCCTATAAGTTATTTACATTTAGCCAAAAAGTATGAAATTAACAAAACTTTTCAGTCAACAATATTTTTAAAAATTGACCAGTAATGAAGCAAGAACCAGGCTTTGTGTTGACAACTTTTAATGCTCCGTTTTTTTTTGCGTCGTCAAGTTGAACAAACGTAAAAAGGGCGGTGCTGGTTTTTCTTTGTAGTATATTTCATTGCTAAGTACTGTTTTTATAATTTAATTTGCAACACTATTAACTTGTTCTTACTAGCATACAAGACCCGCCTTTGAGTAATTTGAGAGAGAAAAAGATCCTGATTAAATTTACATAATACCAAGAACGCTTTCCTCTTTTTCATTCACAGTCGCCTAATTAGATAAGCGCCAGGCGAGGGATAATTGTTTCATAGTCTGAAAGTAATCCAACTCCAACGCCAAAACTATACACACCATGTTTTTTCTTTTTCTCTCTTATGAGTTGCCATGTTAATTTTTCAAACAAATCTGTTTTTCTGACTTTCATTGTAGCTTTTGTTCGGTTCTCATCCTAAACTATTTTTCGGCTTGGATTGCAGGCAATTTTTCGAGAAAACTAATAAGTAATTATAGATAAAATACCATTTCCCCTGTGATTTAGAGATACTCAAGGAAATAATATATAAAAACTACATGACGAGCAAAAATCCACAACTAGGTAGCAATTCTCAAGACTTGAACTTAGTTGGTCTTTTCAGATGACAAATCGTGCAAGGACTCTGCAGTCTCTCTGTCGGTCAGGGGGGAGAAGAGACACCACTCCTCCAAGGACGGCTCCTCCAAGCCCACCCGCATCCGTACTGTGCTTAATGAAAAACAACTACACACTCTCAGGTCAGAGCAAATCACAGACAGACTAATCTTGCTAGATAGATGTGCAGACGACAGAGTCCGAACAGCAAAAATAAACTGAAAATCCTCTCAAATTTGCAGCCCTTTGTTCATTTTTTTACGCTCCTCTTAAGATTTTCAGTGCTTCTCATATTTTTCGTTTTTTCATGGCTCTACGAAAAAAAAAACCAACACAGGTAACAACAGGTGTCAAAATACTTTGCCCCCGAACACCTTGCTCTACGTTTTGTACCACTCCAATTTTTCCAAAATGACAAATACATCTTCGGTGGCGATTATATAGTATGTCGCACTCTGTGTGTCCCGGTATGTGAGTATAAGTTGAGTGGTGTGTTTGCAGGACCTGTTACAATGCCAACCCCAGACCGGATGCCCTGATGCGGGAGCAGTTGGTGGAGATGACTGGCCTGTCTCCCAGAGTTATTAGGGTCTGGTTCCAGAACAAGAGGTGCAAGGACAAGAAACGAAGCATAGCCATCAAACAAATGCACCAGCTTCAGGCAGAAAAGGTACCACTGTTGTTCCAATCATTATGTTAAACTTGTCTTTTTTGTCCGCCACAAACTAACTTCACGCAGCTTTGAGCATTACATCAAATGTAAACCCATCCAACCGTGATTCGAGCTACAGCGCAACAAAATGCATGTAGATCTTAATCAGGTCTTGATTTTTAAATTGGGTAACTTCTGCTATTCAAGTATCAAAATGATTGTCAAGCAAAAGTTATACAGAAAACACCTTCAGATGATATTTTAGAAGTAAATTTCAGATTTAACGAAAAAATCTGTTTTTTTTGTTGCTTTTCGTGTCTCTTTTCAAATCTCAAAAAAAAATCATTTTTTTACGATGTTGCATGTTCAGACTTGTATGTTATGAGAAGAACGGGGCTTATCGATTGAACAGAGCAATTCAGTTCCCGATTCGAGTTGAATTTAGTCAACCAGAGAGAGATTAAATCCCCTTGTAAAATCAGACCTAGTAAGACTTCGTCTAAGCCTTATCGATCGCCCCCATATCCGTGCCTCATAACCGACAATTCCCCCTATTTACTAGGAATTCCACAGGAAATAAAATCTATTGATTTGCTATTTAGAGTTCTTTCAAACTCGATTTGGACAAATTTGACAACAATTCGCACATAAAGCATCACAAAAGTTCAGTTTGACCGGATGCAAAAATTAATGGATTTTCACCTTTGATATTTTGTTTCGAGAAACTTCAATTCTTCAAACTGACGTTCACATAATTTTCATAAAACTGTTCATAATTGTGTTAAAAATAGATTGAAAAACTTTCTGATCACCAAACTAAAAACAAATATTTCAAGCTGATAAAAAAACAGGCCTTTCCTTTTTTCCTAAAATTTCAATTAAAGTTAGTTATAATGATACAATTATTTCGTACAAAAATGAGAAACTTCGTTCCGAAAGACAAGTTTTCTCATTACCGTGTTTACGAGTGAAGAAAAAGTGACGATAAATTTGACATGTCCTTCTTTTTTGCTCCTTTTTTGTGTAAATTTATATGTGTATGTTTTCATTGGACAGGTGTGTTGAACAATAGGGGGGGGGGGGGGGTTCTAGTTAGTAGTTAGAGGCACTAGGCACCATAGGAGAGAGAAGGGCGAATATTTTCATTGATTAGTCGACCAATTTGACAGCTCATGTCAAATAACTCCATATTTTCCCCCTCCTACAAGGAGACTCAGAAAGAAAGAAAAAAGAGAGAAGAGAGAGAGGAGAGGTAAAGGAGGGAGAGGGATTTCAACAGACATACTTGGGCATCGGGCCATGATTTAACTACTCATCGCGATAGTCAAAAATCCCAAAATCAGCTTAATTAAACTAAACAAAGTAAATATTTAAGGTTTGAAGATTTGGAAGATAGACCTAGAATAGACAATTGAGGTCGCACGTGAAGTTTTTAGTCCTCTTTACAAAAAACAAGTTTAATAATGATCGACTCACATTTTTTAGAGACACTTTTACTCTCTAAGACACTTAGTTTAATATAGAAAGAACTCTAGGTTGATTTTTACTTGGCTTTTTTTAAAAGCTCATTTTGCTTTATGTAGTTATTTTTCAGAAATTTCGATTAGTAATTAAATCAGAGATATCAGCCTACGTATAGAATAAATGTTTTAAGATATGTGCCTCGATGACAAAAAAAACATACTGCAGCTATAACTAAGATTTACATACATAAGATATTGGTCGAATTATTTAGAAGGCTGAATCTCATTTTTTCTAATCGATCATAAAAATCAATAGAACTTTAAATCCTTTTATGGACTATTTAGTCGAATTATAAACCTGTATAAAAATGCAATCTCCAAACTGATCGGACAGTATAAAAAAACGAAACATTTTTGCGAGGTTTCTTTAGAAGTTTCTTTGTCGTTTTTTTTTTAAAATAGCACTCAATCAATTTTGATCTGACAAATGTTCGTTCATCACTATGTTCATCATCATCATTTTTTAGCAAGTAAATACATTGAATGGGGGAAAGTGAATCAAAGCGTACGCGATAAGAGGCAAATAGTTGAAATCTGAAATGTTAGCCCAACAATTAAGACAGCTTCCTTTTGGCCCAGCAGTTTATCTTATCTTGACACAATTTTTCCACAAAGACTAGTTGGTTCTTCTAGTTCCATGGAAATATTTCCTCGTTTCTTTTTTCATTCAGCGGAACATTTCAAAGGGTAAAAACATGGTCGACATTTTTAACATACAAAATAGAACAAAAATGCAGAAATGCCTCCTTTAGATTTAAATTGCAAGAAATGCGTATTTTATTTTTAAAATGCGCGATTTGTATTCCATCAAATTCATAAGCATTGCAGCAAGCATAACAAAATAATTTGAATCATCTGAGCTCCGATTAGAAAATTTACTAAAAATTATATATTTCGGTCAGTTTTCATCAGTTTTTCAACATGAAAACTGGACGGTTGTTTTAGTTTTAATTTTTTGTAAAGTTATGTAATATATTTTTATTTATACGTAAAAAGCAGATTATCGAAAAAATAGATCTATAGAGATAGAAAGATAGCGTTGAACTGTGAGAGGTGGCCTGAAAAAACTGAATTGAGAAAATGTGACAGAATGCATTGTCTAGTAATTTCCTGTGCTTTCTACACAGTCTGCGGGACTCCGGCCAGGTAGCTTCCGGGGGGCATAGAGGGGCTGTGAGAGGGGGGATAATTGTGGAGAAGGCTACAACCCACAGGTGGCATAATAGAAGAGAAAAGAAAAAGAGGGGGGTTGAGAGATAAGACCAGAACAGATAAATGACAATGAGCCGACTACATGTACTAGTACTGTTAACAGTATTACCACGAAACAACGTAAAATTTGTCAAAAAACCAATTCGGACAAAATTTTATTAAACAGAAACGTCGGCAGTAATTCTTTTGTAGGAAAAATTTGTCTGGGTAAATAATCTGAATCTGTGTCACTGTATGTGAATACACAGCGCTACAAAGGTAGTTGCCACTAAAATGCAAAACCATTCAAAATAATATTCGAACTTTTAAAACAGCGCAGAAGCAAAGTTCCTTTCAGTGCATTAAGAAAAATGACTTTGAACATTTCTAGGAAAAAAAAATTATACGTAAAAGAAAATTTATCTTTCCGGATAAATAATTTTCTAGGCTAGTTCTACAATTAAAATACTTTGAAAATTAAAATCCTTGTAAGATCATTATTATTTACGCCTTTTATTGCAATAACGGTTTCAATCAGGGTTATAATGTATCTTTGTTTTTGTTTTTCAGAATATTAGTGGTCTGAATGGCGTGCCCATGGTCGCTGGCAGCCCCATGCGTCATGACCCAGTGCTGGACGGCCAGTTTCCTCCCTACCCCCACCCTCCGTACGGCCTACCACACCACCCCCACCACGCCTCAGAGATGGACCCAGCCTACATGGTAAGAACAGTTGGACTGAAAAATATTTTGGAGTAGTTTGCAAATCATTGTTTCACTAATTTAGAAGCTAAACTTTTACAAATCAAGAGACAAACAAATTTTTTCTTCGGCGCTTGTCGGCTAAATTTTCTTTCTTCAATGAAGAGCCACCAAAAAAATTTTTGCTAATTTTTCTGGGAAAAAGAATACCTGGATGCTAAAAAAGGAAAATCAATTAGGAGTTATAAAGTTGAATTACTTTGCGAAGAACATTCATTTTTGAAATGCCAAAAAATTGACATCAATGAAGAAGCACACTCACTGAGAAGTCGATTGGATGATGTCGTCAAAAAACGATCAGTTTACACTTTCAATTTTTTACGTTTGACGGCGTTAACAATAATAGAGACTTACAAATGTTGGGATTATTGAGAAATGTACTAAAACGGAAAATATGGAAATATTTCAATCAGATTATCAAATTACCTCAAACTAAAATCTAATCGTCTTATTTCTGCGACAATTTGGCCACTTGTGACGGGATGTTGGACGCATGTTTCCTTTTCTAGAGGAAATTGAACCAATCGCCGCCGCAATTCTAAACTTGTCACCTTTTCGACCAGGAAAGGATTTATCAGGGCGTACAATATGTATATGCAGGATAAAAACAGAACAGTAGAAAATTTCATTTAGATTCCCATGCTTAAATTATGCCAATGTATGATTGGCTACTTTTGCTAGTAATGTTTATCAAAAAATATTGACGAATGATTTTATTAAATACTTTATAAAGGGCACTCAAAACATTTTATTGACAGAATAATAACTATCTCAACCGAGAATTCCTGTAATACTTGAAAATTGTAAAACGGCTAAATGTGCAAAACCTTTAAAACGCCTGTCATTGACTTTTTTTAAAATCATTTTATCAAAAGAAACTCAAATCAATAATAACAGGTAGCTGTTGTTTCAGATGGCATTCGACAACGGCGGCGGCGGACCAGGTTCAGTCATTTCAGACGGCTGTTTGGGCTCGCCTGCTGGAAGCGACTGCTCCCTCTCTCTATCCTCAGACTGAAAACAACATTCCACCTACACCCGTCGAAACAGACAATTATCAACCCTAATTCTACATATTATGTACATCACAACTATTAATTTCAATGTCATTTGAACACTCGTCAACGAATTGCCATCTACACTGAAGAATTGCGACAAAGGATATGCATCGACGAGGTGGATGATTTTTACCTTCGTTTGATCTCTTCAATTATTTAACCGACCCTAGGGAATCTAGAACCTTCGGATTTCCCGACATGTTTACAACGTCATATGGTACCATTGAATCTACTGGATATGGGAACCGATAAAAATTCTGACAACCGATGCCGGATATTCGAAATTATTTGAAGCACAGAAACCTGGATATTTCCCGACTTGCGAAGATTTTGGATGTTTATTTTGACGAGACTTCATCCAGTCAAGGCCGAATGAACGTTGATTAGATGTTACAAATCCTTTTAGCTGTCAAAAACTCAGTCATCAATAGCTGTTTAAACGAACCGTCAATCAAAACTCTATTGCAACTCCATTCCCAAAAAGACACTCTTTTCTTTTCCGTTTTATGTTTCAAATAATGCAGAAAATTTAAATGCTGTAAATAAACCATTTAGTAAATGTTACAATTTAATCTTCTAGAAAACAGTATCATTGTAAGAGACCTGTATGCACAGGTAAGTGTGACACTCTTCGTTACATTCGCAATCGCTTCAAATGAAAAACCGAACAAAAGGCATAAAACAAGGACAGCCAGTTGCTGTGCAAGTAGCACAGAATGTTCCGACTATATTCACAAAAAAAAAGATTTTTAAAAAAAATTTTCTTCAAAGTACTCATTTTTAGTTTGTGGTGTGATTCGAGAACTACACAATCGCGTAGGGAATTAATGGATTAAGCATAATCCACTAAATTTGTGTTCGTAAAATTAATACCAAATAAAAAAAATGGAAAAAAATTGTATTTTTTTTCTATTTATGCTTTTTTTTGTACGATAGTTTTAATTTGCTTTGAAAATAAGCGCTGAAAGAAATATCCAAAACTAGTTTACTTGATGGTAAAATCAAGTTTTGTGAGCCTAAAATTATTTTAAAAAAATAGTTAGTTTCCATCTAACGAACATTATTCGATCGCGTTTTGCGCTCGAAATTGAACTAATAATCAAAAACAGCTTTTCTAGACACTGCGACAAAATTTTGGAAGTTTTTTAATGTCGTTTGAATGGCACTTTCTCCAATGATATTTTTGTGGAAGCTGATTTTGTGTGAAAAAAAACTTGAACACCCGAATACAAAGTTCCACCTATTTTCACTAGTCGGAACAAAAAAAAGTTGGTAAGAAGTGAAAGAAAAACAATCAAACAAGATGTTCAAAATATAATTTGAAAACTTTTGGCTAACTGTCCCATTACAAATTTGCAGTTCAAAACAATTCTATTAGACCGACGACGGTTTTTTTCTAAACTCAAAGACACTTTTCTATTTAGTTCAAGTTTTGAATTTCATTAAAAAAATTACATAACCCTTCGAAAATCATTCAAGAGTAGGATTTTTCCAAAAACACAACCTCAATTCGGACAAATTAAATTTTATTAGGAAAACGGGCCAATATATTATTGTCTAATTGTGCAGGGAAACCTAAACACTACTATCAGCTTTTGAAACTTAAAATCGCGCACGACTTTTTGCACAATCAGCAGTTTTGTTACTAATCAGCGTAAAATACCAACCAAGCTTTTTGTTTTTTATCCTTTAATAACAACAAAGTTGCCCGTATCACGGCGAAGTCCTGAATTTTCCGACTGCCTTTTTTTGTCTTCGAAGCAGTAATAACACGAAAAAGTTGAATGTAATAAAATAAAATATAAAAATTGAGATTTTTTGTGAAAATCATCCCCCCACACGCCAATTAAAGAACAGGGTGATAGAATTTCATCGTAGCAACAACTCAATCATGGCGAATAAGCTTCCTTCAACCACTTCGTAACGATTTCAAAGACGGGTTAAATCTCCTTTTACGCGTTAACAGCGCAAAATATATCGCGCATTAATTGTCCCAAATTGGCCGACATAGCAATCTTTAAACCCCCATAACTTTACGAAAAATGATAACAGTTGAAATATCTTTTCAAATTTAAGCTCAGGACAACAATACCTTTCGAATGATATAAAAAAAATTCTGTCAAAAATGGCTAGTTAAAAATTCGAAATTGGTCTGAAGAAAAAAAAACCCACCCCGAGCACAAATATTCCGTTACTTTCGTATCGAAAGTCGGAACAAGAACGGTTTTTGAGAAATAAAATGCCAGGCAACTATGCCAGTAATATCAATTGTAACTAAATATTAAAAAAAAAATTCTGCTTTAAACTGCCGAAATCCAAATATCATCGAGCGTTGTCTAATTTTTACTCAGATATTATCCAGAGAGATAGCTGCTAACACAATTACTCAAGATTATTAGTAGCATTTACTTACGTATTCGCAGTTAATTAATAACTCATATTCCTTGTTGTTTGTGCTCGGGGTGGTTTTTTCTTCAGACAAAATTCGACATTTAAACTAGCCATATTTGACGGAATTTTTTGTTATATCAATCAAAAAATATCGTTGTCTTGAGCTTAAACTTGAAAAAATATTTCAACTGTTATCATTTTTCGTAAAGTTATGAGGGTTTAAAGATTGCCATTTTGGCCAATTTGGGACAATTAACGCGCGATATAATTCGCGCTATTAACGCGTAAGTGGAGATTTAATCCGTCTTATAAATCGTTCCAAATCGGTCGAACGAAGCTTCTTTGCCATAATTGATCTGTTACAAAGAACGAAATCTATCTTTATGTTCTTTATTTGGCGTGTGGGGGGATGATTTTCATAACAACTTTCAAATTTCAGAAAAAAAAAACATTTTTTTTTATTTCATTTAATTTTTGTTCCGACTTTCGATACGAAAGTAACGGAATATTTGTGCTCGGGGTGCGTGTTTTGTTTTCTTCAGACAAATTTCGACTTTTCAACTAGCCATTTTCGACGGAATTTTGTTATATGAATCAAAAAATATTGATATCTTGAGCTTAAACTTGAAAAAATATTTCATCTGTTATCATTTTTCGTAAAGTTTAAGCTCAAGACAACAATATTTTTTGATTGATATAAAAAAAATTCCGTCAAATATGGCTAGTTTAAATGTCGAAACTTTTCTGAAGAAAAAACCACCCCGAGCACAAACAACAAGGAATACGAGTTATTAATTAACTGCGAATACGTAGGTAAATGCTACTAATAATCTTGAGTAATTGTGTTAGCAGCTATCTCTCTGCATAATATCTGAGTAAAAATTAGACAACGCTCGATGATTTTATCAATATCCAAATAGCGGCTGAATGGAATCAAATTAGACATCGTACTCACCCACCCCAATGGATCAATTCTTGTGATATATAATGATATTTTTTACGAGGCATTATTTCTTTAGAACCAGGGATTTTAGAACTGTTTCGTTTATTAGGGATGTTTTCGATTTCACCAATAAATTTTTCAGATTTGATTGCCCGCTATAACTTCTCAAAAAAGTAGAAATTTTAAAAAATCACAACAGCTTGAAAATGCAAAGATATAAGACAACAGGACCCAAATTTCTCATACGAAATTCGGGTCCTGTTTGCCCTAACTCAATTTCTGAACCGGATTAAATGGCCAATAACTCATTTATCGCTCGAAATATATCTCTACAAAAACTTAACAACACACAATAAATTTGAGCTTAGGACATCGGCACCGTTCATATAGTATAAAAAACTCTAGGCTGGCTTGGTTATAAAGTTAAAATTTAGTTTCAGAAAAAAATTACTTCGTGGACAAAAATTCCTCACTTTCTTCAAAAAGCGGAACAATGATAAAACTGATACTATCAAAGAGCAATCATAAAATCAGTTCTAATATCAGTGATTATTTTGCCACATGCTTATTTCTCGCATCAAAACTCTCAAAGTTGCGATGAGAAAAAATTTGCCAAAAAGTGGTCGCTTTAATATAACATAAAAATTTACTTTCTTAAATTTATCTGTCAAACTAGCTCAATAAAAAATCTCAGAAAGTATCTATTTGAATTCACAGAACACAATAAATGAAATACAAATTTTAAATTCACTTGAAATAATTACACTTTGAAAATGTACAACACGACTACAAGGCAAGAGAAAGCAATGTGCATTATCATTCAACAAGCTGGAAAATTTACGCTCGATTATCATGAAAAAAGCTAAACTTAACTTTATTTATTTATATTTACAATAAAAATGATACCAGTTTTACTGTATGACTCAAGCGGCTTTATTTAGCGATATGGTGACGAATTTTAGTATACTGAAGGCTCTTTTTGAATGAAGTGACAAAGCAGGGTGACTTCAGCCCAAATTATCGCCTAATTGCTACTGAAGAACTGAACTGCCTCGTCCCACAGTTGAACGGGAAATCTTTTCATAAGTTCAAATTTGGATCCTGAAAAACAAATTAGTAGAGGAAAAGTTCAAATTGCATTGTTGACGTTGAAAATATATCAAAATCTTTGATAAAATTTTTCTTATTCCAAATCAGCTCTTTATGTTGCTGCTATTCATTTCTTATACAATTACGAATCATAATTAATTTTATCTCAGCGACATGATTTTGAGAGAAGATTATTTTAATAAGTGTCTACCATTCACTCAGCCTTCATATGATATTTAGTTTTTTTGCCATTGAAAATAAATATAACCCCTAATTTGTCTGATTTGCATATCAAAAGAATTGAGCTTAAGAGGTACAAAATTTCGCTTTTCTCATCAACATGTGAATAAATTTTCCGCTATTATGTAAATTTTCTCAAAACAGATCACTTTTTATTCAAATCGGTTAAACAGTTTTCCGAATGAAGCCCACGCATAAACTCATAAAATGATTAAAAATAAAAATGCAACAAATTCTCTTTCAAGTTTTGAGCCCTACGCCATCTAAAGCCCCCTCCCCCCACACGTCATACTTCACCTTCCTCACACTAAGTTTGCTAAACATTCCGAAACCGACCAAAGCTGCTATTCGGGACAGTAAATTTCGGATTAACCACAGAAAAATGTGGACTTCGAAATGTTTAGAGATAGATCGGAAAAATAATTGGTCAACAAAGAACACTAAATTTCTGAAAACCTTCGGAAATGTCATAAATCATCTCCAGCTTGCGGATTTCGATAATATAACAACGTTAGTAATAAAGTTTCCGATTTAAAAAAAATTATTTCATCTCAACTTACTTTTAATTTCTGAGCACGACTGTATTGAATTGTAGAAAAAATCAAACGAGTTGTGGCTCGCAACGATGTCTTCGGATAAACAGTCTATACTAACAACTTTTTAAATTGATCTTAATTCCAGAAGGGTGCATTTATGTCGACAACTTATGGTTAATCAATACATGCTCAACTATTTTGATACGTTGTTTACTATTCTAAATTCACCCCCTGTTAAAGGGATTTAGGGGAAGAGATTAAAAGAATAACCGAAGCAACAACTCCCTGGCGAATTGCTCAACATCTTTTCATGCTTCGTCCTCATATATAACTTTAATCATAAGAATCGATTTGATCACTTTCTTTAAAAAAAATTTTTGCTAGTCAGTATTCCACAAAAATTATATTTGGCAGAACAGTTTGATTTTTTAGATAATTTAATTTAATAGCAAAGTTAAAAAATTAGATATTTAATAGGAAAGTTTAAGTATCTAACGCAGATAATTGAATTTATAAAAAAAAGTAGCATTTCTGCAGATTTTTATTTGGATCTATAAAATTCATTCTACCACAAAGAGTTCTGATACACTAACTTAGAACGTTTGGCCAAAAACTCATTCAAATTGATCTGCTATTGCTTAGGAAAATACAAAGTGTAAAATTCGTTCCTGATAAAAGCAGTTTGAGTACCGTTTACAGCGAAGTGCATCATCTATTTTTCGCCATGAAATATTTCACGTGTTGAAATCACGATGAAATAATTTAATCTATCTTATCTTTAGCTGGAAACCTCAAGACGGTCTTCTTAAAATAAACAGCATATAAGAAAACAGCAAGCAGCAGGTTAAACGTTTATCATGTTTAGCGACATCAACATGTTCAAATTTTAAATACTAACCGGAAATGACCATCAAAGAATTCTCAACTGGTTGTCGTTTCCCCATCTGCGTTTTCTTTTTCTGAAACGAAAGCTTTCTTCACTAAAGCATAGAGAGCGGGCTGTCTTACCCAAATCATTATTATTTCATCTAAAACTGAAGTAAAGCAATTAAATGAGACTGCGGCTAGTGAAGTTATTCTGCTCTCTAAGCAGTGGTTTCCGTCCGTCGCATCAACATCTGCGCATCAACGCATCTTTCGTGATAAACATAGTCAACAGACAGTTCGACAAAAAAGTATACGAATGCAAGCAAACAGAAAAAAACTATATTTTACAAAACTTCCATATTTCGAATTTTGGAGAACAAATAGTAGATGACCTTAGAACTGTTTGAATTACAAGAGCAATTTATGACCGACACTTTTTTGGTAAAAAATGATTAATTTGAGAAAACTGGCTCAATAGGTAAATTTTTTTATTTCGCTAGAAAATCTAAAAACTAAATTACTGAACCTGGAAATTCATCACGTTTTTGTGACGTTTACACTTTCGCTGTTCAATAGTGGAGTTTGCCTTCTTTTTAACAAAATAAATGAACTGAATTTTAAAAAATCAAAAACCAAACCGCGAAAAATTAAAATTGAGCCTGAACAATTTTTAAGACTTCTCCTGAAAAAAATAGAAGCAACAATTATTACGACCTATAAGAATCTGAACTACGTTCATTGACTCTTAAAATCTTTACGCTGCTGATTCAAAGATATTTCTAAAAGTATTCGAAAAAAAAACATTTATCACAGTCTGAAGACAATCCCAATTCCATAGATTCTAATGCCGCAAATTTAACATTACAACGCATATCTACTACACGAAATGAGCCATTATAGCAAAACGTAAAATTAAAACCCGATTTTGAAAAAATTAACCAGTTCACGAACACTATTCTAAAATATCTGTTCCAATGTCTGGCGTGTGAACATCGTGATAATTTTACGATAACCTATAGCATTATTTATGCCCATTTATGCAGAAGTAAGGAATGCTTATTCAATTGTTTTCAAAACTGATTTAATGCGACTCAACTTAAATAACCGTCCATTCTTCTCCGACAACTTTTCTCTTCTGTATTCAAATTCGATCAACTCGGTCGATTAGTCTCTCAGTTTGACTTTATTAAGCTCCCTGCGTCAGAGTGTTTTCATTTGTATAAATTAGACAGATTTCAATTCAGCTTCAATCGAGGAGTGAGTAAATAGACTGGGGGGATAGAGAGAGGTGAGTTATTTCTGGTCAATTAGCCAGTTAGGAGGAGTTAAAAGTCCCCACAAAACACACCGTCAAATACAATCACTCACACACAAGTACACACTGAGTCCAATTGAAACACTTAACACCAAACACCAACACTAAACCATGTCCATCCAGACCAGCTGAATGATTGTTTCTTTAATTTACCAACACCAAACTAAGATAAATTACATCCCCGTCGGCGCCCGAGAAACATGCATTTTTATCAACAAAAAATGGAGACCCAACTTTTTATTGAGCAGATTTGATAGCTTTTTTCGTCATCTATGACTCCAAGCTGGACTTTTGTGAATAGTAAACGAGAAAAAACCCCGACTTAAGCAGTTCATTGCTGATTAGATTATCCTTTGTATTGGAGACATGCTGTGATTTATTACTGCTCTATGGCGGGTTAATATTTAATTAACAGCGGATTACGTAGTAGATTCACATTGAATGACAGTGGATTAGCAGTAGCCCAAAAAAGTTTTTCTTTCAGAATTCCGAATAACAAAAGAAGGCATAGATTTCATGAACAAAAAGTTTCTGAGACACGGACGCTATCAAAAATACTCTTTTCCACCAGCTCAGCTTTTGAGTTCAAAGCAGCGTTATAGATATAGGAGGTAAATTATAGGTAGATCATCTTGTATAGATTGTCTAGGCACATCAAACGTCAAATCGGCCGTCTGACATGTATATCAAATGCCTTTTTTAAAAAAATAGATTGAAAAAATACAACAAAATTTCTAAAAAAAGAGAAAAACAGCCGTTTGAAATTTCAAATTTCAAGATTCAAGAAGCACTTCCCTGGCATTAAAAAACTGAAAATATTTGAAATATTAAAAAAAAAATTTTAGACAATTTTAGGTTTTTTAAAATTTCATTTTTGAACACAAAGACGAACTTCATCAAGCGGTAACTTAGCCAAAAATACTTGAGCGGAAAACCTATAGGCCAAAAAATACACCAAAAATTTAAAAACTAATTAAAAGTATTGAAGTTTCTCTCCCCAACACACACGAACACAAAAACTTTTTTTCGCAAGAACAGCCACGCAAAATGAGGCCACTAAGCCGACATAGCATATGCCGATACTTACTGAGCCAAAAAAGCGGACGAAAAAAATATAGCCAACTGGCAGTTGGAAAAGAGTAATGAACGCACGGAAACTGAAAAAAAACTTGTTTTTTCATTAAAAACTTTTGAGTTTCGAAGAAAAAAACAGTTCCCCACCCTCTTATAAGTAAACAATAAGTGTTCATTCTGTTCTCATCGCTGAAGTAGTGGAAGGGCAGCCCAGTGCACAGTTGTTGGAGGAGGATGGGGGGACTGCCCGCTTGGATTATGAGCTTAAAAAAACACAAATTGCCTTTTTATTCTTCCTGATGTTGCGTCAATTCAGTCGTAAAATTACACGCAAAGGCGAAGCTTCGTCTCGCAAACACTAGCCAGAATACGACAAAGAGCAGATCTATAAAATTCAATCAAAAAATTAGAAATCGGCCTCAATTAGTAAAAATCCAATTACGTCTGAGATTCGAACCAGCGACCTAGAGATTAAGAGTCTTATGAACTAACCACTCAGCCACGGACGCTTAATAAAAAACCAAACACTAGGCACAAACAAAGCAGAGAACAGATGCTATGCAATTTCCAAAGCTACAGTGAAATTTCCAAATAAGTGAACATTTTTAATGATCACTTTTATTTGCGAGTTAGGTTAGAAAAGAAGAAGGGTCGTAATAATACACTAAGCTGATCGATAATGTAGAAACAGCTCTCAATTATGGGCATTAAAGTGATAATTATGAAACGTTTATGCAATAAGCACAAAAAATATGGAATATCGACCTGTAAGTAGTTGACCAATAGAGCAGGTGTGATCTCAGTTTGAAGTATGTTTCTATTGGCTCTGTTTCCATGACAGCAGGCGATGAGGGTGGGGAACAGAATGTCGATTCTGGTCTCATCGCTGAAGTAGTGGAAGGGCAGCCCAGTGCACAGTTGTTGGAGGAGGGTGGGGGGACTGCCCGCTTGGATTATGAGCTTAAAAAAACACAAATTGCCTTTTTATTCTTCCTGATGTCAAAATTATCAACTACATCGATCTTTGGTGCTTTAAAGATTGTTTTAATTCTAACCCCCCTGATTTGACAATAATTTGTACATAACCGGACATTGAATCAAAATTTCAAAACCTTTTACCTAGGCAGCCACCGAATCAAATGTATCTCTTTGTGTAAGTGTATGTACGAGTTGGAGTTGATGATAACACATGGGACACAGCAAAGAACCTATAGTCCAAAGATCTGATAACAACGAACCTAAAAGCCAAACCCTAACATTTATTCAACCTATTAAGAATTTCAAAGCAAAGGGTCAACCTTGATTTTTAAACAAAACATAAATAGGCACACGGAATCAAATTCCACGCTTCGAATCTTTACACTTTCCAGATGTTGATTTTTTGGATATTTGCAAATCTGCCCTAGTAACGCGGGTTTTTTTGGGACAATAGTTTTCATTGTTCTAAACGTCGGACGTTCTCACTATCGGATGTTCGCACTGTACCTGCTGGTGTTAGCACCCTGTGGTTTGATTGTGGTCGGGTTGCGTCAATTCAGGAGGAGTTTAATACCCTGCCAAGTGTCATCCCACTAACAGTGAAGATAAAGACTCAATTCATTCAGGCAGAAAGAAGGAAGGAGACGAAAGTTAGTTGTGAAAACAAAGAGACACTTTAGATCCGCCTGAACAAAAGACTCTTTGTCTCTGAATAACTTCTTGACTTAGCTGAACAAAGAACTCCAGATTGGGAAATTTCAATCGATCCATTCACGTTCTAAGGAAAGTCAAGCAGCACTCGGACCGTCTATTAATTGGAAAAATTTAATCAAAACAAATTTTAATTTGAGCAGCAACTTTCCAACCATGTCGCATTGGCAACAAACTCTTTGGTCGGAAAAATATCAGTAAATGTTTGTCTAAAATTGAGCAACGAACGCACCGAGCGGCAATTTTTAAAGTGAGTGTTTGGATACATAACAAAGACGATCTCGTTCACCTAGTTTTCAAGAGTAATCAACGTAGTGAAGACTCTCATGTCTTCGTGATTTTTTTCAGGAAAAGTCTTAAAATGCTCTACTAACTACAGATGTGCATTCATACATATATATCATAATTTGTTCTAGAAACTCAAAGAGCTTAAAGGGCATCTTTTTTTCTTTGAGTTTTTTTTTGTTTACTTGCGTTCATTACTCTTTTCCAACTGTCAGTTGGCTATGTTCAGTTCTTGTGAAAGCTGCCTCCAAGAAATCCTTTCTCCTGATCTTTTTGTAGAAAGTTTCTAATACACGGCAGTAGGAAAAACTTGGGTTATTTGTGGACTGTTTTTATCTATGTTGTTTCTAGCTGGGAGCTGATATTTGAGTACTGCTTCTGACTTTATTCAAGAGAAGAAATACTTGTTACTTGATCCTCGCCACGTCACTCTGCACTACTCAATTGCCGAAACTCCGCAATGTAAATCCTCTTCTTCATAACAAATAACGACCCCCCCCCCCACATAGGGGTGGGGTTTTTAACAAACCAAAACGACCCCATCAAAAAATGTATACCCTAAGTTTAATGCAAATAATTCAAATTTGCATGACCACAAGATAATTTATAAAATGCTTGATGCTTGTTTTGAATACTACCTGCAATTTTGAAAAACCCCGGTGATGAAAAGCACCTCTGAAACCTCTCTTGTCCAAAAACATGTTCAACCCCCATATTGAAGAGCGGAGCATACTTCAAATAAGATGAACCTAAAATGTAGGTCCATGTTCAATTCAAATGCATCAAGTTATTTTCGCTTTTTGTTTCGACTTAATAAGAAAGTGACTGAATACTTCTGCTCAGTGTTGCTTTCAGACAAACATTGACTGCTCAACTGGCTGTTTTTGACAATACTTTTATATCATTTTACAGAAATTACTGGGGTTCAAAATTACAAAAAAAAGCTTTACAACCTGTGATAGAAACCATTGAGGTTTGAAAATTGTAAAATTAGGATCAATAACGCGCTAAATCAAAATCTTTCTAGAGAAGGCGGAGCCAAGCCATTCTCTGACACTCTATTGTTTCATAATAGCACAATTGACAAATTCAAACATGGCAAGAAATCATCTGTTGAAACTGAAAAAACAGATTGCTTATAAAAACTTGCAATCAAATCAAATCATGAATTCCAACGATTCGATTTCGGAAAGTTGCTTCCAGTCATTACCTTCGTTTGACTAAGAGATGAATGAAGGTACCAATCAAAAATCTTCCTAAAATCATGTTATTGCTAATGTCTTTGTTTTTAAAACCAGGAAAATTACCTGGAAATCGATTGGCTGCACCATTCCGGAATATATCATGAAGGTATTTAATTTTAGTAAAAATGCTTTAAAATGATTTTGCAACCAAACATTTAGAGTCGCACGTCTCGCATCTGCGCAACGGGCCCTACCAAATTTATTAACACTTGTCACAAAGAAGCAGCTACATATGCTAATAAGACTGCTCGTACCAGGGCAAAGCCCTGAATGTTCCGACTGCCCATTAATTGGTCTCGAATAGTTTTTGTTTTATGAAATATTGAAAAACTACAAGTCGGAACAAAAAATTGCCGCTAAGCAGCAAAAGTCGCACTTAATAAAAATGATCACAAATTTTGCATTTAAGAATTTGAGATATAAACATAGCCAACGAACGCAATGAAAAAAGAAATGAACGCAAGGAAACTGAAAAAAAAAAACTGATATGTTTTTTTTTTCGAAAACCTTCAACTTCTGAATTTCGAAACAAAAAATACATGGCCTTAAAGCTCTTTGCATCTGTAGAACAATTTATGATAAAAACTTTTTTGTTCAAATTAACCCAATTTGGGAAAACTGGATCGATAGGTAACTTTCATTTCGCTGGGAAATCTGATAATTAATTTCCATTTTCGAAATAAGTCGATCACGTTTTTCGTGACCTTTACTTTTGCTGTTCGATAGTCAATTTTACCTTTTTAACATGGAAATGCACTGAATTTAAAAAGAAATTACAAGTCAAACCGTGAAACATCAAAACTGAGCGTAAACATATTTTATGACTTTTTCCTGAAAACAAAACAAAAAAAATCACCAAGTCCTATATATGAGTACTCACTAAGTTCATTACTCTTAATAAACTAAGGGCAATAACTTTAACTTTGCCTGTAATAAATTGGACAACGTAAAGCCAAATTATGTATAAACTATGCTATTTCAAAAAAAAAATGGGGAATCTATTGAGTTGGAAAATATCAACTGTTGTTTGAAGCAAATAGCTTTTTAGTCGGTTCAATTCAAGAATTAACACAGAGAGGAAGCTGAGCGTCGTGTTCTCGCTTCGCAAACACTAGCGAAAACACGTCAAAAAGCAGTTCTACAAAGTGCAATAAGCTCTACAGTTCTAAGCAGTTCTACAGTTCTCAAATTGGCAAAAATTCGGCTAGGTCTAGGATTCGATCTACGACCTACTGCAATCAAGAAATTTTGAATCTCACGCACTGACCACTCAGCGACGCACGATTAACCACCTACAAACACTTGCCACAAGCAAAGCACCTACATATGCTAATAAATTGCCAATAAATTGCAAACTTATTACTACTTGAATGACAAAGTACATATTATCAAAAAGCTGTAAAGGTGCCACCAGAAGTGGCACAAACAATTGCGGCTTCGGTTGAAAAAAAGAACACTCGTACTATTACACTATGTTCGCTAAAGACGCTTGTGTAAACAAAAGTCAATTCTGTGGAAAATGAGCCGACTAAAAGTAAGCTCAAATAAAATTTTTCCAAGAAAAAGTATCAAAGACAAGTTAGAAAGATCACTGCATTAGTAAGGGTATGCTGTACCCAGAAGTTTCATAAACCAGCAACCAGAAGATTAATAAACTCTGGACACTTGGGTATGAGTGAATAACCCGACGACGCCGACTGTTCTTCAGAGTTCTGTTCAACTCATCAGTGTGACAATTTTTACTTGGAAAAAGATACCAGTGTTTTCGCGCGCGAACTTCATTGGCTCATTGAAAGAAGCTATTCATCAATTTTCGGCACCAGCATCCGTGTCACCGTGAGTTACAGGAATCGCAATTGAAAAGATCTGTATTACACAACCCATGAATATTATAAGAAACTTTTAGAGACGCAGGACAAGAGACAAATTAGGGACCATTGGTGAGTAATTTCATTTTTAGAGACCAAGTAAACACAACCCGGCGACAGACCTGGTTGTCACTATTTGCCAGAGTGAAGTATCCAATGGTGAGAATCACTTCGTGCACCAATTTGGCACACAGTCCCCACCCCCCGACTTCCACATTGTAGTCTCCCCCAACACCTCTGCCATTAACTTTTCTGGTGTTGTTGTTGTTGTTTGGGTCTGTTGCTGTAGATGCGCAGCTGTTGAACAGATTACTGGCAATGTGTCTCAACTGCAGCGACAGACTCTCTTCGCTTAGCACTTCCTAAACAGACAGACATCAACTGCTACTTTTCATTTCATAAACAAGATTGTGAGCATTTATTCAAAGAACCAAGTAACAACATAACAGCTAATCAGCGCTCGTATCAGAATCAGAATAGCTTTTATTATCCTTGTCAAAACCTACATTGATTTTTTTGGATTATTTATGGTGGAGTTCATGAATTAGTTTCAGCGAAAATATTGAACCACCAATCGAAAGTAAGCTCAGGTTAAAATCAGATAAACATACAACCTACCGAGGATAGTCGGTTGCTGCGAATGTAGCCCAGAATGTTTCGACAGAACTCTTAAAAACCACAAAAAAAACTGAACTTCAAAAAAACAGAAATAAAACGGCAAAAACCTAATTTGAGCGTAAACAACTCTTAAAACTTTTCCTAAAAAAACAATAAAGCCACACGACCTAGCTAAATTTTTTCGCTTCGTTTATTAACACTGAGCAAGATTAGCCACTTGCTGGACAAGTAGCACAGAATTTTCCGAACACCGATAGCAGAGCAAAAAGTTTTCGTTGTAAATTTGGTGCCGTTAGGGTGAAATTAAGCATAAAAACATTTGGCAATAATTACCTAAATAAGGCAACAATAAAAAGGAAAGCATGCCAAACAGACCGACGCAAGTAGCAAAAAGTATAAAGGTCGAATGTTTGAAGGACGAATTTTAGAAGCTTAGTTTCTCCCTATAAATAGACAAGTTTTTCCAAAAATAACATAACTTTTAATATGACGAATGATTTGGATAAACTATCGAAGAAATTTAACAGATTTTTAATACTACTCTAATTAGTTTAAGGCACATAAGACGTTCATTGACCAATCCAAACCCATCCAATTTTTTTCCATAAAAGGCATCTCAATTTCACCTTAATTGAAATTTGATTTTTTAAAGTACTAGTCAAACTTCATTTGCTAATGTACATTTCTCATCAAGAATGGTTTTTGATGCAACCTAAAATTCAACAATAATCAAAGGCTAAAACGCTCCGCTAATTTTTGATTACGGTCATAATTTAGAGTGCATAAGCAAGTTGTTTTCTTTTCACGCTTGGTCTCTGTAGCAAAAACTAATCTGAAAATTGGGAACACGACGGAGGAAATCCAACGACGTGAGTCGGACAGAAACTGATAATTATTATGGAAAAGCAGATGAGCCGAAATCTAAAAATGTTCAATTTGCTAATTGATACTCTTTTTCTGCATTTTTGGAACAAAAATTCAGTTAACGTTTTCATGGCATCTCATCTAATTGCCAAAAAAAACTGGAAAGCAATCAGCAATATGCCCAGGAGTTGGGGTCTATTTTTAACGAAACTTGGGAAGGCGAACTTGAAGACTGTGAAAAGCGCTTTGAGCGCCAATACAGACTAACTTTGAAGCCTTATTCTATTGTTATTATTCATAGATACAATAAGCCTTGAAACAACTACGTTCAATTTTCAAAACTAAATACTTGGCTTGAAGAAATCATATTCAGAAAGTAAAAAATTATTGAAGCACATCAAAATTAAGTTATTCTTGCGTTCGAGCTTTAATTCAATTCAGTAATATGTAGAATTCTGAACTTTCTGCTTCAGGCATAAAACTCGCTTAAAAAGATTGATCGCAGACCAGAAATATCTCGAGGTCCAGTTTGGAATCATCTTCCAAGAGAAGAGCCAAGTGACTCCGGATTAACGGGGCTTCAACAGACCACTTAGCAGAACTTGTCCACGAAAATCATTTTACAGATTAAAAACGACTTTCTATGAAGATAAAAAAGTATTTCATTTTGACAGCTCAACATAAAAATTGTCAAAAAGCCAAAAATATATATAGTTTTTTACATTAATATTTTTCAACAATAACTTTTTGATATTTTTAATGTGTTTTGACGTTTATTTTAAAAAAAAATCATATTTTCATATTCTGAAAAACGAAGTTTTTTTCAAGAATTGCTCATTAAAATTGATTTTATAGTAAAAAATAACTAGTTAAATTCGTAGCAAGCTACTTGGGGGTAATATTTTAATAGATCGATCTGCTCAGTGGCCCATCTTTAAGTAAGGAAGAACAGCGACCTACACGTTGCCTTAGGCACTTGGGGTGACTTTTAGAGGAACAACTAACTGCTAATCCTCTCCTTAATTTTTTAACACTTTATTAATAAGTTATTCCAGTTTTGATAAATCCCTATGGCTATTTTTCCTTTTATCTGCTCAAGTAGAATTTTTTTTAGCAGTTACATGTATGTATAGAGTGCAGCAAAAAATCAGAACAGACAAAATTAATTAAGTTTTTTTTTTGCAAATTGAGGCTAGTTTTACGACATTATTTTCCTATGTCGCCTGAAAATTTAAATTTGCATGCATGTTTCCTCAAGATTTGTAAGAATTTCTATTTTTACTTAAGTTTAACTGTTCGAACTTTAAACTCATATGGTGAGAACTTGTTGGAGATTTAATGCCAACATTGGCGCGCCTTGCGCTCTTTTCTACTGAGGAAAATTTTCTTTAGGTCAGATTAAACCCAATGCTCACTCATTGTTTGTGGACAGGTTAGGAGTTTTCTTAGGAAACAAACAACAATATCATAATCTGGCGGATGAAAAGAGAAACAATATCAGATGACAGGCAAAGTATTGAACAAAGGCTAACTGCGGTTACATGATAGGACTGAGGGAAGGAAACGAGATAGTTTAATACAGGTCACAAACTAAACTTCCAGGCTCAATTTAACGAGGACGGAGTGATAATGTTGCTTAATGACTAAATTACTAAAATTGTATTGTGAGTTTGACCGTGATAGAACATTACACCAAAATTCCAAATTTTTCTCCAATTTTTCAGCTATAATTGACAGCTTTCAGTTTGCTTTGAATGGCTCTTAATTTAATCTACAACTTCAGAGTTTCTACAACTTCGAGATTATAATTATAAAAAAAGATAAAAAAATATTTGGAAACTTAACTAATATGACCGTAAATTAAAAATTGGATAGTTAAAAATTTCATCTCTCAAATTACCAGTTTAACATCTCAGGGAATTAAAGGCCTTCAAATAAGCCACTGAATAATTTTCAACTGTTTAGGTTTATGTACCAAACATCATCATGTATTCGAAAGTTGCGAATTTCCATTTCTCAGATAATCAGGGACGTCCAACTTAAAGCAGTGTTTGAAATTATAAGCTTCAACTCAATTGATGGTATTTGTTGCTTTATAACTTGTGATTTTTTTCGATGACCACTTCATTTTTCACTGCACATAACACATACATTCGCAGAGTAACGTAACTGTCCAAGACAGTGTTGCCTAAAATAGGGAATGCTTGAACAAATCGATAAAAAGTATCTGAGATCAAAAAATCGATGAAGCGAGAAAAATAGAGAACTGAAAGTAAGGCCAGGCCATATCTGGCTTGCAATGTACCACTAAGCAGAAAACAATAATGCAGAAAAATATGAGAAAACGTTAATAAAACAAATTGATCCATTTTGCTGAAAAGACTATTTCAAATTCTAAAAAAAAACTGCAAAAGAAAAGAAATTAGATTTCTTACTGCAGAGTTAAGACAAACCTCAAGTCACAAATATTCCAAAATAAGGAAGACTGCATTTTTCTGAAGTTGACGAGTAAAATTGAAGTTAACAGCAAAACCAGTTGATTCTCTAGATTGCAATATCTCCTTAGCTTTGTAGTTTGTACCATTTGTTTTCGGTTTTCAATTGGTTCTGTTTAATGAAATGTCACTGTATTCTGGGGTTGCAAGATAGACTAGAGAGATATAGGAAAAGGGAGGGGGTGGTTATCTCACAAGACTGATACGGAAGGGGTCGCGGAGACAGAGAGAACAGATTAAAAATAAGCGAAGGGATCGAATGGAAAGAAGAACGGAACTCTACACATCTTAAAATCATCTATTCGACCATTCAGAGCTACTAGCTGCTATCTACTGACTGATCTAGCGTAGTCGAGGTTGCGGGGAGGGGCGAGGGGTTTCTTGTCTTCCTGAGCCAGTAGACTGAAATCTCTAGAGGCAGTTAGCAGCAGAACATAGCGGCACAGATTAAAATTGGTAAATTCATGATAGCTAACATAACACTACGCTGCAATTTTTTGCGCAATAACTCATACGTGGAAGAAGGATACAAAGAATTCATTTTCAGAAGGCGGTCAACAATCAATATTTCATGCTCGGGTAGACTTGTATCAAAATCACGGATGCAAACAAAACAACAAGCTGGTCTATACCTCCTTCTCACTGTCTGAGTTCTCGTAACAGGTACCAATCAAATTGATCAAGCTGAAGAGAAAACTTCAAATTATACACTAAAACCCAGTTTTTTTGCAACTTCGATCGATCATACACAAGCTTTAATAGCCTTCTCAGTCAAAGTTCAATTTACAATCAAGTTTAAAATTTGGCTGTAAATGGTCATTTTCGATCAAAACTGACCTTTTGGTACCTTACCATCTCGATGAAGAAAGAATTCTGGATACATATCATCACTTTTTAGGTCGACCAACAAGAGTCAAAGATCTGCTTGAGAATTAAGCGTTGCCACCCATCAATCTCTCCAAAAAGTAGAGATACAAGCTTTTTGCTCGAGTTTTGGGTCAATGACTAACACCAGCTAATTGCTCCTACCTTGTCTTTAGGTGTGTTCAGTTTTGTTGCTTTCCACTCGAAATCAGGTATCAAAAAACTCATCTGCACCCTGCACGGGTCGGATGATATATTATATTGAAGCACTATCAGTTGTGATTCGGAAGACATGAAAAAAAAAACAGGTTTAAAATGTTCGAGTTGTAGTCTCATTTCGAGCGAGTACAGCGAGCGATTAGGTCTTAACAAAACTTTTCATTTAATTATTTTAAAAAATTTTGTTTACTCCACGAACTAGTTTTGGAATTTTATTGAGATTTTCCTAGGTAACAAAAAATTTCCAGAAAATCAAAAAAGATTCGGCAAAAAATTCGAAATTGTATACATTTTTCTGAATTTTTTTTGCCATTTTTTGTTGTTCATTTTTTGAAGACAACTGTAGTCAATTTCGTCAACGTTAGAGGCGTTGATATAGCTCTCTCATCACACCACGCTCAAAAAACGACACGAATTAAAAATATATATATATATATATATCCTTTTTAGTAGTTTTTTTATGAATGAGATTGGAACACACCGGCTGTCTTTGTTCACCTTCTCAATTCAAATTTATCGTGCTGCCAGACAAAAACTTTTGTGTAAGAACACCTTTAGCCTATTCAGAGCAATATTGCTTTAATCAAGCAGGAAAAAAAATAATGAAAATTGAAGAACAACTGACGGAAATAAAACAAAGATATAGAGCATTTCTGAAAATCTTTACTTCAATTTTATACAAGTTAAATTTAGTCAAATTTTTTTGAGCAGCAAAATATTTCGAGTGGTCAAGATTTTAAGTTTTTCATGCGTCCAATTTTGTTTTTAAATGCAAACGACGGCTGAAATTGTCATTGCAGTGTTATCAATTTTTTGTTGCGTCACAACCTGAAAAATGAAGAGAAAACTGTCGTTTGTACATCTTCCTATTTTTTCTTCATCGAGAATTGCATCATTTAACTTCATTTTAATCAACAACATCACACTTGAGGCGAATCAAGTGATGGAGGAGAGCGGTTCAGCTAATAGGTGTGTTGATGAAAGTTGTAATTGAAAGTTACTCAGAGAGAATCTAATCTGTCAAACAGCTCTCAAAAATAATACGAAGACTAATAAGCTCCTACCTCAAACACATTTACACAATTATTTCCGATTTACACACTAAAATGTTGGAAGAACAGGTACTCAAAAACAAAAGAGCCCGTTCCGCTCAGTGGGAAACAACAAGATTAAAAACAACAACAAAACATGCTTAAAAATAAACAAGGGCAGGAAAACAAGGCCTTGCTTTATGTATGAACACTTGAGAACAAAGACTCGGGCAAAGGTATAAAAGGGAATGTTGCTTATCCACTCAAAGCAATCAGATCAAAAATCAGAAGAAAAAAAAGAGAAAATCAATTCACCGATTAATGTTCTACATGTTCAATGCAATTGCTTTTAGTTCAACCCAATTTTGATTTACAAATAAAATCTTTCAAAGAAGCCATATATGTAAATAATTTGTTACTTGATTTTGCAGATGGAGGATTTAAATGTTTGAAAATTCCATGCGATTATATCACGGATAAAAAAGATCCTACGAAAAATCTACGTTCTTTTTAAAATGTATTTTGAGAAAAGATAAATGAAAAATTGTATTTGAGTATATCTCAACTATGAAATATAATTACTTTAAACAATATCAATCGCTAGTGTGAATTTCTTGGTTATAGACAGGTAAAATTAGTCCTCATTCAAAAGCTATTGTGATTTATTTGAGTGAGGCGATAGCAATTTGCGAATTAACTCGTCAGCTTTTGTCATAATTTGATCGTTGTCCAATATAGCTAGCGACTCTTAACAATGGCTTTGACGCAACTAAAAATATGATTGACAGAAATTGTTTCCCATAGTGAGAATTTTGAGGAAAAGCATCACAAGAAACAGTATGAATGAAGATATGAACTATTATGAGAACTATTCACAAGACAGGAAGAAACTTTTCCTATCAATTCACTTAATGTATCAACAATATGTTAAATGTTCCTGTTGAAAATCCACGAAAAATTGGGGGCGTTCAACAGAGCCGAAACCGAAAAAATGTTCAACAGTGCCGAAAATTGATGATTTTTTTTTCGGCTCTGTTGTACTTCGGCATTGTTGAACGCCCCTCTGGGTAGTAAAACGGTGCCTAAGTACAACAGTGCCGAAATACAAGAGAGCCGCAGAACAACAGTGCCGAAGTACAACAGAGCCGAAGTACAACAGTGCCGAAGTACAACAGTGTCGAAATCTTGTGAACTATTGGCACCCTTTGCAAAAGGGGGCAATTAGATACAGGTACAAAATTCGTATAAGCTTACAACTATTTTCAGGGGCAACTATTTTTAAGTACAGGGGCCAATTCATCACAAGGTACCATAGGGAAGGAAATCATTGATCCTATAAACCTTTTCAAAAACAATCCAACACGCAGCCTGCTGATTTTCCCAGGAAACTAAAATGACACTTCTTGAAAAAATAAAACCAAAATTTCCTCGAAATGCTCAAATTATTTTCTGTTCAGATCAAGTGCGGTCAAAACATTACACACAATGGCTGTAATTTTAATGGAAAGATGGTTTATCACACAAACATAGCCAACAAACAAAGCCAAAATGCAAATTAACGAAAAATACTGTATGTTTTTCAAAAAATCTGAACTTACGAATTTCGAGAAAAAAAATAGATTGATTGAAACTGTTCGGATTACTAGAAAAACTTATCAAAGACAATTTTGTGATGAAAGCTACCCAGTTTGAGAGAACTAGATCAGAAGCTTAATATTTCCTTATGGCTGCGAAATTTGATAAATGAAATTCTTTTTCGAAATTAGAAGTCGATCACGCTTTTCGTGAACTATAAATTTTCACTGTTCGATAGTGAAGTTGCATAGCTTTTAAAAAAGAAAAAGGAATGAAATTAAAACACAGAGGCAAAGCGGAACTTCGCTTCACTTGCAATACAATGAACATAAAAACATAACTAGAAAAAAAATACGTTGACAAAATACGTCTACCAAAATTCAAATTTTCTAAAGTTTTGATAGAAGTTCATTTCGGGCAAAGATGCGGAAAATTTGATTTTTAAATAAGCAACAGAACAAAACTTACCAAAAGGAAACAAACTAGCGAGAACACTACAAAAAAGCAGCTTTAAAAAGTGAAATAAAAAACATAGAAATAAGTCTCGAATTAGTAAAATTCTGCTACGCATTGGCTTTGAACCTGCGACTTGAAGGATTGGAGCCTAACGCAGCCACAAACGCTTAGGAAGTGACAAACACTAGTCACAAATTAAGCAGCTTTCCATGCTAAACAAGGCCAAGTAAAGCAGCAAAAGTCGCACCAAAGACAAATAGACACAATTTAGCAAGCAATAATTTGCAAAATAACAAACTGAAGGCATCCACACTAACTTTGCATGTAACAAACGGGAAAGCATAAAACCACTATATGTACACAGAGGCGAAGCTTAGCTTCGCATCAATTGCGATACAAATATGAATGTTATGATAATCAACCAAAAAATCAGAAAATCGTTTTTGTCAATAAAAATTGCAAAAAACCCCCAAAATATCCAGAACAAAATTGCCTGCACCAATAGAAACTCTACAAAGAGCTGAGGGAACGCTATATAAAAACCAATTTTTCAAAAACAGTTCTTTCTGCGGAACTAAGAAGACAAAAATAAGCAGTCAGACAATAAAAAAAATTAGCCAAAATTTTGTCTTTTGCAAGAAAAACGGGTCTGCACTGGAATCGAACTCTCGGGCCTTGTTGTCTCAAGCATGGGGTTACAGCAACTTGGAATAAAGCAGAATCATCGAGCAACGGGATCTAAGCCGACTAAAATCAACAGGACGATAATCCGAAAAAGCACAAAAACACTTAGTTTGCAAAAAGGGGAATGCTATACAGAAGCAGTTGTTTGACCTCTACAACAGATGCGCCGGAGCGTTGCTTGGAATTAAATTAATAGTTACCAAGCGGTAACAAAGCCAAAAAAATCTGAGACTTAGTCACAAATGAAGCAGCTTTTCATGCTAAACAAGGCCAAGCAAAGCAGCAAAGGTCGCACCAAAGACAAATAGACACAATTTAGCAAGCAATATTTTGCAATATAACAAGGTGAAGGCAGCCACACTAACTTTGCAGGTAATAAACTGGAAAGCATACAACCAAATTATGAACCCAGAGGCGAAACTTAGCTTCGCATCACTTGTGATACAAATATGAATGTTATGATAATCAAACAAAAAAAATCAGAAAATCGTTTTTGTCACAAAAAATTGCAAAAAAATCCCAAAATATCCAGAACAAAATTGCCTGCACCATTAGAAACTCTAAAAAAACTATGGGAATGCTATGGGAATGCTTCAAAAACAGTTTTTTCTGCGGAACTAAGAAGACAAATTAAACAGACAGACAATAAAATAAATTAGCCAAAAATTTGTCAAGAAAAACGGGTCTTCACTGCAATCGAACTCTCGGGCTTTATTGTCTCAAGCATGGGTTTACAACAACTTGGAATAGAGCAGAATCATCGAGCTACGGAATCTAAGCCGACTAAAATCAACAGACAGACGATAATCCGAAAAAGCACAAAAACTCTTAGTTTGCAAAAAGGGGCCGGCCGGATTCGAACCGCAAATCTCTGCCATCTCAAGCATTTGTTTTACCTCTACAACAGATGCGCCGGATCATTGCATGGAATTAAATTAATAGTTACCAAGCGGTAACAAAGCCGAAAAAAATCTGAGACTTAAACACAGGCGAAGCGGAGCTTCGCACCACTTGCGATACAACAAACATAAAAAAAAACCGACGAAAAAAAAAAGAAAATAAAAAAAACTAGGTGATATAAACTATCACATGTCTCGATAGAAGTGCATTGCAGGCAACCATGCCAGACACCTGCATTTTAAAACAGAAACAACAGAACAAAATTTACGAAAAGAAACAAAGCCGACAATCTTTGAGCAGCCAAC
>NC_087070.1:48407235-48438192 GCF_963678635.1 Symsagittifera roscoffensis | reverse complement strand
GCCGACACTTCCGCCCTATCTCAAAATTTTAGTTATACCATAATTTCAAAAACAAAAAAAACCAAACTTGCAATCTCGTTTCGAAAATTAGATAAAAATTATAAAAATTCTAAATTTAAAAAAATCTCCGTTGCACCCTAGTTCGATTTATTTAAGTAATGTTCATACTTCTATCCTAATTCGAAGTATCTAGTAAACGTTAAAATCATACTCTTTTTTGGAATATGTGGAATCAGGGGCGGACCTAGGATTTTTTCGAGGGGGGGGGGGGGGGGCGGATTTTCAAAAATTTTTCGAAATTTTGACGACTTTTTTTTTTTTAGGTTTTGACCAAATTGATTTTCCGAGCTCTTCTAAAGCACTAAAAGGTCCCTGTTTTAGCCAAATTTCAGCGCCGTAGGCAAATTTTTGAAAAACAGGTCAAAAAAGCGTTTTTAGGCACTTTTTGAAAAATGTTGACAAAAAATCGCGTTTTTTTGGCGCGCGCTCCCCCTCAAAGTTAGGTATATATTGGGCGACAAAGGCGCCTTAAGAAAAATTTTAGGGTCGGTCGGCAAAAAATGGATTTCTTAAAAAGTACCAAAGGGGGATCCCTTTGAGTCGGGCAGGGGTCGAATCCCTGAGGGGGGGGGGGTGTGCCGCCCCCGCTTCCCCTAAATCCGCCCTGATGTGGATAATGATTTGAGTTGCATCCTTATTCGAAAAATCTAAATATAATCATCTTGACAATCTAGCTTAAAGTCGCATTGCACCCTAATTTGAGATGCCTAGCTAAAGATCGCAGTTGCACTCTGATTCGAAAAAACTAGCAAAGATCAGCCTAATTGGAAGTGTCTAAGAAGTGTCAACACCGCACCTTTTTTCACCTTATTTTTGCAGTATGAAAAAAAGTCACAATGGTACCCTAGCCAAAGACAATCCTAATTCAAAGTAACTTGGAAATGTCACAACTGTATCCTTTTGAGATGTCTAGATAAGATCACAGTTACTCCCGATTCGGAATTATCTGAGAATGTCACTTAGTACTCTTTTTTACTCTAGCCCAAAGTTCACCCATCGCAGCATCTAGGAAAAATCACAATTGTGCTCTAAACAAATATCATTCCAATTCGAGTACCTGGGTAACGTTACAGTATGCCCCTTATTCAAAATATCTGGATAAAAATCGAGTTGTGCACTTTAATTTGTAAAATGTACAATACGACTACAGTTGCGGACATTTTTCTTCCACCCTTTTGGAACTATTTAGGCCGAATAAAAAATTTTCCAAAAGGCGCCAATACTGATTTCAAAGTGCGGCGCACGCTCCAAAAAACAAAACTGTTTTGGCAAAAAGCTCCCAGAAAGGCCAAAAATTGCGCGTGTGACTTTTCTACAAATTGTGCCTGGAGCAGCAGAAAAATATTGGGTCTTTTTCAGGGGCGGATCTAGGATTTTCTCGAGGGGGCGGGTTTTCAAAAATTTTCGATGATTTTGTCGACCTTTTTTTAGGTCAACCAACGTGGTTTTTTCGGTTTTTCGAGCTCCCCCAAAGCACTAAAAAGCCTCAATTTTGGCCAAATTTTCTGCGCCGCAGGCATAATTTTGAAAAAATAGGCTAAAAAGACGTTTTTAGGCACCTTTTGGAAAATTTTGACCAAAAAATCGCGTTTTTTCCGCACGCGTTCTACCCTCAAAAATAGTGTATATTGGCGTAAAATTAGTGTAATTTTTGATTGTCCGTCACCAAAAATGGATATTTCAAAATAGTACAAAGAGGGACCCTTGGAGTCGGCAGGGGATCGAATCCCTAAAGGAGAGGAGCGCCCCCCGCCCCCCTAAACCCGCCCCTGGTCTTATTGGTGTTTTTTGACAAGCTCGGAAAATCAATTGGATCCCATTTAAAAAACATTGGAAAAATGTTCCCCTCCATCATCCCCCTCGAAAAAATCCTAGATCCGCACCTGGTTAAGATCATAAGGGACCCTTTTTTGTAATACGTAGATAAAAATTACAATTGCAAATAAATTCGAATCATTTAGGTAAAGATTATAAATGCAGGATATCGATGAAACGCCCTCTAACCTTGTAACGAAGCGGCTCGAATGTCGGCAAACTTCGGGTTTGCAGGGCAGGTTTTCAAATGTGAACTAGATGAGTTTACCTGGAGCTGAAAGAAAGATGCACCAATACGCAAACCTTGGTATTCGTGAACAACATTATGATGTCAGTAATATTTATTACCTTATTATTTGTACTAATAAAATTTCGACAGGTCACTGGCTTATTGACATGCAAATATGGCACATTTCAAACTATCCACAGCCCACTTTATATCAATTTATGGAAAACCATTTGCAAATCGCGCGTTAATCAATCAAACTTGACCTATAAGCAATTAAGAAGGTGACATAGTCAATGTTTGTTTTAGAATTTCCCTAATAATACTATCAACTAAAATCATAACTTCTGATTACAAGCCAGATTTCAGTTTGAACTGCATCAAACTCATATTCACTCAGGCTTTTCATAACTTTTGTGAAGTCAAATCTGCACTTTTGCTTTAGTTTTGTCCAAATTTTATTTGATCTGTTTATCTGTTTTGACAAAACTCAATTTATCGACCCATTTACTCGATATCTTTCTTTAGATTCACTCGCCGTCTAGTAAGTTTAACCCGGTCAACTCATAAGTGATATAATTTATTTTAACCCATTTAGAACTCGGCAAGCTCAGTTTGTTGTGTTTCACCAAAAACTATCTGCAATAAGGTAAGGGCAAAACTTTTTCATCCATAAAGAAAATGAGTTTTACTGAAAAATATAGTCATTGTCCTAACTTTTTTTATTCAACTCAAGAGCAATATTTAGGAAATCCATTTTATGGTTTCTACTTATTATAAATTAAGTAAATTTTTTCGTCTAAAAGGAGAAATTTTGGTGGTATTTTTCGAAATCAAAGAATCCAATTGACGTAATATTGTTGAAGTTTGTGTGAATTGCCGCTTACGAAAACTGTTCAATTTTTAGGACTGCTCTGCAAAAATGGACTCGCAAGGATCTTCTGAAGCTACTGTTTCGACCATGATCGGAGTTTTTCACTACACCTGAGAATATTTGTGAACGCCCCCCCGACCAATAAATGCTCCCAGACGATGGGGGGAGGAGGAGGAGGGGGAGGAGTTATATACCCCCGACTACAAACTTTGATAGAAAAAGTGCAAAAAAGAATGGCAATCTGAATGAAATTGGAATTTCAAACAAATCAGGAACAGGAGAATTGTAATCAAATCGATGCAGTTAAAATCAAATTTTTCCATTTGGGAAAAAACGTTGATTGTTGTAATTAATTATTTTCGAGGATAATAATAAAAGGTTTTCATGATGCTAAGCAGGGATTAATTATTTTGTACATTACTATTCATATCGTATGAATAATCTCAATTGCTGTAACTTTACTCTTATGTAATTAATTGTATTTTGAAAAACATTTCTTGGTGGCCATTAGCTGATATTCAGCTATGAACAAGTATAAACTGTTTGGATTGTCGAGTTTTCCTTACAGACAAGCCAAAATGCTCTTGTTCTAAATTAACTCTCTCGTATTTTGCTACATTTCCCCAAAAACAAAGGCTGATGGCCTGCTTAAACACAAAACTAAAACTTGGTAAGAAAGTTAATTCGTTCATGAACCGTGTTTCATAGCTATAACGGAAAATAAATATTTAAAGAATAAAAAAAATCATTCCTCCATAGAAAATTAAAATTGAAGGCGTGCGCACTAGTCGCGTTCCGCGACATTTTACCCACCCAGGCAAAAAACTTTTAAAAAAGTTTTTTTTTTCTATTAAATTCCCTTAGAAACAAGCAAGCGAAGAAAGAAGTGAGAGCATTAAATAGCGACAAAATCAAACACACAAAAGAAAAAATCAGTGGCAACAGAAACAAGCATAATGCTTCACGTTTACAAGGATCCTAGGAAGCACTCTATTATAACCAACTAAATTAAATTCTAAAAACTGTATTGCTATAATCTTCATCTGGGAACTTTTTCTTGATTTCAAATATCGTTAAATTTGACTTCAGAAACAAAATTTTAATCGTCGAAAGATGTAGCTCATCTTCGAAATTCATTAACTCCTCATTAACTTTTTTGAGCTATAAAGTCTTGTTACCAAATTGTCTTTTTACCAAATCAAATCCGCATGCAAAGTTTAGATTATCTAGTTTGTAAGCAATTTTAAGCAAAATATTAAAATCTTAACAATCATAATAAACATAAACAACTTAATCATTACTAAAAAGCCAATATTTGGTTTCTAAAGTAAACAAAAATATACAGAGCGCGGGAGCCTGCTAAAAAGTATACGTTACAAGGCGTGGATATCAATGTTTTTTTTTAATGTTTTTTCTAAAGAACTCCCAAAAATACTGGCATTCAAAAACACTGCTAATTTTTGTAACCCTGACCTAAAATGGTATACTTTAGAAAATTGGCCCTTTTTTCTATTACTTTCCGACGCTCGGTACGCTTAAACCGCTATATTTCGATCCCATATACGAACGATGCAACGCGTTTCATAATCAAATGTTCGTTACACACAAGTTGAGAAAAAATGTTAACCCTAAAATCAAGAACAGGAGAATTTTTATCAAATCGATGCAATTAAAGTCAAACTTTTCCATCAAAAAATATTGAATGTTGTAATTAATTATTTTCGAGGATAATAATGAAAGGTAATCATGATGCTATGCAGGGATTGATTATTTTCAAAACTTAAAATTATTAAACAATATAAACAATTTTAAATTTTTTTTTCCCAATGTCGAGAAAACAGGTTTGAAGATTTTGATTTTTTGTCTTCTTTTGAGCAAAAAAAGTGAGCGAGCAGCAGTCTTTTATATGTTTAAAGCTTACAATAGCTTAATTTAAAACTTAAGAATTTAGTTTTACTTGAGAAACGTTAGTTTTGGAACTTGATCTAAACTACATTTTATAATTGGATAAATTAGATATTTTACCACTGTAAAATATTTAATATTAACCAATCATAATCCATCCAACTAACAACCCACTTATTTGTAAGTGTTGAAATTACTTGTAATTTCAGCACCAGAGAGATTTGAATTTAACTTAGAAATTAGTTGCCTCTCCTAGAGAACTTCAGCGGACGCAATAAGCCAGTATACTCTAGATCTATTGAGCCTAGCAGAGACTAGTTAAACACCCTGAGACTAGTAGATATAAGAGTAAGATTAGGAACGGTATTAGACTAAGAAGTTGCACGAATCTATCCGGCCGAAAATAAGATAGCGTGACGAGCAGACGGTGTACCCTATCCGAAATTACTCTATGAGTTAACCTCAAGGACCTAACTCATCTGGTGCGACCATAAGTCTCGAATAAGCCCTTAATAGCTTAGAATTAACCAAAAGTAGATTAGAAATTAGACAAAACATTTCCAAAATGTTACACGATAATAACTTAATTGAAATGTCTCCACGACTCAATAGATCAGAGCCGATATTTCGCACAACACTAGAACTACCCGGTACTGGAAGAAGACGTCGGACAAGAGACGACATACGACTACATAGAAACTTACCAATTAGTTTCATGGTTGTACGGCAAAAGCCAACACAAACTTTTATATTTAGAATCTTACTAGCAATGAATTTAGATTTTCATTTGCAAACATAAAATTTTGAAGGAAATCTTTATGATTATTTCAGGCGCTAAACAAAATTACTAGTGTACAATAACGATTGATAAAAAGATCTCAGATCGTTTTCTCAACTTCTGCAGTATTATACAAAACATATTTATTTGGAAAAAATTTATTAAAAAATAAAAATAAAAATTAGTAGCATGACAATAAATTGTTAGTATATATAAATCATTATGTTGTTCCAGCTTCATCACCCAAACATAACAGCAATCATAAGCTAACTAACATCATAAAACACTAAAACTTTACATTAAATAAATTTAAACCACTTTAAGCTTAAATTTACTTAATTTTAAATCAGATCATCAAGGCTTATCCTTGGATCTTAATAAAAAATTTTAAATCATTAATTTTAATTCTGATCATCAAGGCTTATCCTTGGATCAAAAAGAACACTTTTGTTCTCCCCCACCCACTTATTAAGTGTCTAACGACCTCAAACGTCGATTCACTACCCAACCTTTTCAAAAGACCCAGGACTAATGGAATTTTTTAATAACACTAACCATTCAAGTTAGGCTAAACAGTGAAGAACTTCGGTTATTCATCCTTCACTTGAACCCTCCTCTTACCAGACCCAGGATAGATCTTAGACTTAGTAAGTTGAAAATAGTATCTAGCGAGCTACTCGTGTTCTAATTATACCTGAACCTTATGGATAAATTTACTATTCTCCAACCCTTGAACACAATCACTACCCCTAAGTAAGATTAAGTAAGTTAACACCTTAACTTAGACTAGCCACGAGAAAGTAAAAAATCATTCTCCGGAATTGATATTCTTTTCTCTCCAACCCTGAACAAAAAATCCAGGTTAAGCTAACCAAAAAATCGTAAGGACTAACAGTCTAGGAAAATAAAAATCACTAATAACTTCTAGCATCCCTCATCCTAAACCTTCATTCAAAAATTTAGGAAATAAATAAACAATCGTATTACACAATTGTGAAACAGACAACCAAAAATATGATCTTGTAATAACCCCACATACACAAACAGTTGGATACATTCGAACAAAACGACAGACAATAAAAAGGAAAATTATAAGCAAACAAAGACAAATCACACAAAAAAGATTTTCAAAAAATAAAAACACATTTTCCGAATCAGAAACCAACAGTTTAGACGAACTATACAAATTAAAGGAATCAATAAATAAAAATTGCCCCAACCATGATCAATTATATTTTTCCGATTCAGAAACAACTTCAAACTCACCAAAAAGAAGAAAAAGAAGAATAAAAAAGCAATTTAAACACAAACCAGTACACCTATATAATTGGAATCAACCAATTAGACATTTTGATAGTTATATATTAACAGTCATCAAACGAAAAAATGAGCCACACTCAAAGTGACGAAAGTCCAGATGAAGAAGCAGTTTTTCCCTTTCTTATAGATTCACTCTATGATAGAGGACAAACACGATTTTGTAAAATATTACTCGTAAACTTATTTGAACCAGGAATCAGTCCATGCAAAGCAGAATTCCCGATATAAAAATTAAAAGACAAATTATAGAACATTATCTAAAAGACATATGTAACCTAACACAACAATACGGAATCTACACTATAGAATTCAGCACACCACGAACAGCTCATAACAAATATGTAATTCAAACAGACGATATAGATTTAGAATACATTAAAAACATACAATATCATAATTCACAAAGAGCAAACTTAATATTTACTAAAGAAGTTTTTGCAATAGTATATAGTTATATATCTATATTAGAAAAAACAGAAGTTCAAAGCACGTCACCAACCGAAACATCCAAACATACAAAAGTAAGAAACAAAATCACAGTATTTTTTCATTATTTTTACATATAATCCGTGAAAATTTCAGCAATAATGATGTCTCACAAAACACTAAACATGATTTGCAAAAAATTTTAGCATGGTTTAAAATTGATTATTTTACCCACAACCTAGATTTAATTTCACAAGCAAGAAAAAATTTCAGACCCCAAAGTACCAATGACGACACTGTCATTGCCGAACAATCAATTTACGTTTGGGATCCTGAATGGTCTCATCCAGCAAGTATAAATATTCCACAAGATATATCGAGTCAAGCGATAAGTACAATACCTTTTCACAGAGATTATGTAAGAGTAATACCATTAACGATTGACGCAACACCATTAAATTATAATACATTTTTACCTGATACACGAAATAACAGTTTAAATTCAACAGTCATACATAATGAAAATCTCATTGGAACCATAAATCTTACACAGCAAGATATTCAAACACCATCACACTTCATAAATGAAGAAGTAGTCCAAACAACAGTAACAACTACACAACAAAGTATTTCACCAATGCATCCAAATCTCACAACACCAAAAAATACAAATATATTACTACCACAGGTAACCTTACAATCAACCGTTAAACCTTCGGTTGCTCCAAAATACTCACATATGGACTATCAGACACTTAGACCAATGACAAAACCGTCAAAAACACGAAAAACGTTCACAAAAAAAAACACTTTTGCAGAACACAATTATAATTATGCACACCAACAAAAAACAATTCAAACCCCCGAAAAAATACAAATAAAATTTAAATCACGTATGTTCCCATTATTGGAATCTCCTAAATACATCGACCAATTCAGTAAATTTTCCAGATAATCCACACCCTCCACAGGATTATAGTGAAAATTATCCATTTTTTCAACAAAATAAGAAAAAACAACAAACACCTTATAACACAAATAACTTATCATCTGATGACGATGATTACTATCAACCAGATATTTTTGCACCATATACTAAAGAATATTGCACACAGAGACCGCGACAGTCTCAACCATCTCAAAATATTAAAATTTACCCACAAAATCCAGCAGATATACAAAATCCACAACAAATGCAGATACAAAACCCATTTAACACACAATCTTTTCAACCAATACAGCCACAAAACCCAATGACTATGCATTCCTATCAACCACCAACTCAAATGCAAATTGAAATACCGCTTCCATATTACCTCCAGCAACACGAAATAACAAAAAATCAACTTTCAAATTTTTCACAAATGCCAAATGCCGCAGAATCACTACAAATGACTATTAATCCATACCTCATGGGTGGATCATCAATAACATCGAATAAACCACTAATGGTATTCACAGGAAAAGACCCTGAATATTCTGTAGAAGACTATTTAAACGCAGTCACAGCAAATTTAATTTTAAATATAGGACCTGAACCAATTAATACGCCACTCCATCGAAATTGGATACATAGACGCACAGCGTTAATCCAAACAACACTGAATGGCGCAGCTCAAAAATGGTTTTCAGTACTACCTATAGAAATAAAATCAGATTGGAAAAGATCCACACAAGAGTTTTCAAAAATGTTTGATTCTGAAAGAAACAAACAACACCAAAGAGTTTTATGCAACGAAATACAAAGATTACCAAATGAAACAATTAAACAATTAGCAGTACGTATCGAAAAACTGGTTCGAAAAGCATATTCACTTAATACACATGATTACAAAAACACAAAAATGACAGAAATTTTAATGATGACCCTAACACCTCAATTAAGGAAAATAGCTATAAAAAAGAGAGCATCTCATCCTTCCTCAATTCGAGAACCAGATTGAGATTTTAGAAAATTAGTAGATAAATTAAAACAAGCAGAAATCACAATGAAACTCGAAGAAAGAGAAAATCTAAAACTACAATATGTTAATCGAATTGAAACAAATACTACACATATAAATAATGTACAAGAATCAGACACAGACCTGATTGAAAAATCACTGCAATACTAAACATCTATGAAAGGAATTCAAATTTTAAAGGCAAACCATCTTTCAAAAAATGGTGTAATTACTGCCGACGATACGGACATAGTATTGCCGAATGTAGACAAAAACAACAAGATAATCAGAAAAAACCTCAAAAGCACAAAGAACCAAGTAAATCATTCTATCAATACATGAAAAAAGATCAAAATCTACCAAACAAAAATATATATATAATAAAAGTTCAGGAAAACCACTTCCAAGCAACTCAAATTATTCAAGAAATCAATCACCATATAACTCAAATTATAGAGGTAGATCGCCCTAACAAATAAGTTCACGAAATTTCTCACAAAATAGACATAGCCGATCGAATAGCCAAAATAATCAAAATAACTATTCACGATCGAATTCAAACTCAACAGAATTTGTTTCTGCATCCAGTTCCCATTCAAACCCAAGGAATAGACACTATTCCAATAATAGATCACGAAGCTCATCATACAACAGAAATAGAAACTATTCGCACAATAGAAATAGAAGTTATTCAAACAATAGAAATCAGAACTATTCAACCAATAGATCAAAAAATAACTCATACAATAGATCGAATTATCACAGATCAAATGATAACTATCAAAACAGATCACAAAATAATTCACAAAATCGAAACTCAAGTTACAATAATCGATACAGAAAGTATTTCCAGTCACCACACAGGAATAATAACCGTTATCCCGATTCTAAAAATCGATACAGAAGTAACACACCAAAACATCAAAGACACATAAATCAAGTGCAAACAAATGAAGAAACAACTTCAGACCCCCCAGGTATTGATGACACATTAAGTAATGAACTACAACTAAATCACATTAATTGTGAATCATCAGATACTGAGAGTGATACAGGCAATACCATCTCTGTAAATATGATAACAATCAAAAACGACTATGAACCTATCATATACAAACAACCTTTTACTTCACATATATATGAAAACCAATTGGAACTCCTTCATAATTACTATATTGGACTTATTAATAATAATACACAAACTACACAGGAAGTGAACGAAATTAACACGGTAATTAAACAACCTAATAAAAAAGATGAAACACAATGCTCAAACACAAAACATATTTATCAAAATATAAAAAAGAACAACCAAGAGAAAAAATTTGGACAATACCATTTCTCTTAGAGAGTCCAAGAAGTAAAAAATTTCAACCACCAGATCTTGAAACTGATTTTTTAATCGACTCAGAAGCAGAATCAAATATAATTAATATTCCCACATGGAATGAAATTAAAACACTACACCCAAATTTAACATCTCTTGAAACATCTAGTAAATTGGCAACAGCACAAGGATCAACCTTAGTAAACTATGGAAAAATCCAATTATTCCTCCTCCCCACAAGAACAATGGAACAAAACAAGATTTTGAACAAGCCGTTTAAACAAACATTTCATACTACTGATATTAAGCACAATATCATTGGCATACCATTTATTACTAAATACATACCAACAATAAATATCTTAAATTGTAAAACCCATATCAAAGACAAATATACAAAAACAAAAAACACAGCCTTAACTTTCTTCCAAAGATTAAACAAACAACCACCATTTTTCTCAAAATTTTACCCCATTTATAATCATAAACGGAAACACCTGAAACCACTATCAGGATATATATATAATTTTTTAATAAAACAAGTCCATCAGTATGACAAAAGTCAAAACAAACAACAACTTTTTATGTCAGACTTCGAATTTGAACCTATTCACAAATTTTTCGAAATTACAATATCATCCATAAAATACTCAAATAATACGAATTCCGATATCATTTCATTACACGTGTATAACAATACACCATATCAAATAACATTACCCTTAGGACTTTTAGGATATTGCGAAACAAATGCTACAATTTCACATATAATTGAAGTAGCCTATCGAGTAAATAATATATTACAACTATTATATATTTGTCAATCAACAATTCTTAACGAAGAATTATCCATAAATAATATAATAAGTAATGAAAAAAGAAATACAGATTATTTCACAAAAACACCATGTTTTAAACCGACATTCAATATAACAAATTACACAAAAGAACAACAAAATTTTTTAACAATGTTTAATTTTCAACACTCACAAATTACACAAGATGAATTTGACAAATTAGCAAAACAACTGTTGAGATATTCAACAGTCTACGCTACATTAAAATTTGACGTTGGAAATATCAGTTCATCACTACATCTCCCATTAAAACCTGATGCAGTTTTCAAAAAACAAAGAGCAAGTAAAGTACCGATTCATTTACACGACAAGGTAAATAGATTACTTGATATTTTAGAACAATACGAAATTATCTCACCAGTAAATAAAGAAGAACAACCAAAAGGAAACACCTTCATTAACCCTGTTATCATTCTAGCAAAAGGTGAATCACTAAAAATAGTTTTAGACGCTAGATACTTCAATTCAATAATTGACGAATCAAAATGCAATTGGCCTTTTGAACCAATACAAGTTATCTTAACAAAGATAAATGGTTAATACTTCATAACCGGAGATATGAATATTGCATATAACCAAATGCCACTAGATGAACAATCACGACGTTTAACGCAATTTGTTATTGGAAATCAAAAAAATGAATATCCATAGGACCAGCAGCTTTTTCAGCTTTCATGAGTAAAATTTTTAGACCATCTATACTCAAGAAAAATGCAATCAGATAATTAGACGATGTTTTCATGCAATCACAAACCAAAGATGAAATGTTTATAGTTTTAGAACAGTATCATCAAATACTTCAGAACGAAAATCTGAAAGCAGCTCCCGATAAATCATACTTCTTTTTAACACGCGTTAAATTTTTAGGACATAATATTGAACGAAACACTATCCCTCCATTAAAATCACGCATTGATGCAATTCAAAAACTTCAACCACCTACAAATAAAAATAAAATCCAAGAATTCCTTGGAATGTTGAATTTCTTAAGTAAATATGTTTACAAAATGCAATTATACTTAAGACCTTTCTATAGCATCCTAAGACAACAAAATAATTTTGAATGGACCACTGAACATCAAACACGATTTGAATTAATTAAAAAGCTTTTAACAGAACAAATTTCAAACACAATTCCAGATCCATATCAACCATTCTATGCAATGTGCGATGCTTCAAACTTTGTCATCGGCGCAGCGTTGCTACAAACACATAGTGGAACAAATAAAATGAAGCTTATATCAGCAAATTCACGATTATTTACACAAGCAGAGCTACGACTCTCAACTCTAATGAGAGAATGTACAGCTATAATTTATACACTTACAGAATATGAAATTCTGATTCTTGGATCAAAAAACCCAACAGTTCTATTTACAGATCACAAACCAATTATATTTCTCTTTACACAAAAATCAAATCCAAATCATAGAGTTTATAGACTTCAACTAATTTTATTGAAATTCCCAAACTTACATATAGTTTGGACAGCAGGAAAAAACCTTGCATTACCAGATACATTAAGTAGAAATACGCCACCTGAATTACTTACACGAAAAACTACAGTTGAAATACCACAAAATATTAAATTCTATCTCGCAAAAGATGAAACATCACCCGATTAGAATGCAAATACGCAGTAAAAACTGACATTGATCAATCACAAATAAATAATCTACAACATTTTCCACTCTACTTAGATTGCCAAAATAATCACTATGAAGTTGATTTACTAGGATCATCAACTTTTAAACCAATTCCATACTCACAATGGATAAAAAATAATACTCAACAAAAGAGAATAAAACAGCACTCGCATAAAAAAGATCTTTTTCCAATAATTGAAAAAGAAAATTTAACCGATAAAGTAAACTTATCAGGACCACAAACAAATGATTCAAAATACACAATAAATCAAGTTTTTGACCTCCATGACCCACTTGACGCAATTCCCCTATCAAAACTTGAAATTGACAATATTTTTCTCCCTCCAACAGATAAAATTACACTTGAACGTTTAAAACAATATCAAAATCTCGACTCAGTAATTAGACAACTAAAATCATGGCACAGATATAAAACTAAACCCGTAAAAGCAGATACCACAGTTTTAGGAAACAAAACACTCCTCCGATATTTCAGAAAATTTAACAACACAACAAAAGGACCAATCTCACCATCCTCAGAAGGAAACTCCTACATTATGGTCATTGTTGATGCAATCACACATTATGTAGCACTCAACCCAGTACCACATTGTAATGCTTATTATGCTTACACAACACTTTATGAACATTGGATTGTAAAATTCGGATTACCCGAAATCCTAGTTACAAACAATGGTATAGAATTTATTAATAATGAAATTATCACACTATGCCACTTATACAACATTAAACATAAACCACGTACATCTCATGCACCTTGGACAAACGGTTTAGTCGAAGGTATGAACCGTTCACTACAAGAATATCCCAGATGTATCATTAATGGAAATGATACACGATACACAGAATGGTCAGCAGATGTAAAATTATTTCCCTTATCATATAATTCATAAATTACGACAACCTTGGGAATGTCACCATATGAAATGGTTTTTAATCAAAAGCCACGAAAACCAATTATGTTTACAGCAAATGCACATAAAAATGCACAAGGTTATTGAAACCAGATAAAGATTCAATTTGTTATAACCTACCTTTACACACACATGATGAAGATTATTTTCATCATCCACAAACTCTTAAATTAGCCTCCGGCACACATGCCGAATGGATATTACATAGAGATAAAAAACACAATGAAATTTACCAAAAAGTAACAAAGAAATTGTTACAAAGGCAAAACATTAACAACCAAATTAATTCACGCTTTACATCAGCCACAAATTTAAAAATTGGAAGATTTGTTTTAATACCTAACTTTAATACACAAAAAGGAATCTCTAAAAAATTACAACCACTTCAAAAAGGACCATACCAAATAATTACCAAACCCACTGACGTAACGTATAAACTCACAGATTCAACCAAAAAAGAAATTGTTCATCATCGTAACAATTTATTACCTTACTACCCAAAAGAATACGCATTACGCGAATTTACTCAATTATATGCTTTTACAGGTTTAAAAGTTATTCAAATTGCTGAATTACTTACACGAAAAACTACAGTTGAAATACCACAAAATAATAAATTCTATCTCGCAAAAGATGAAACATTACCCGATTAGAATGCAAATACGCAGTAAAAACTGACATTGATCAATCACAAATAAATAATCTACAACATTTTCCACGCTACTTAGATTGCCAAAATAATCACTATGAAGTTGATTTACTAGAATCATCAACTTTTAAACCAATTCCATACTCACAATGGATAAAAAATAATACTCAACAAAAGAGAATAGAACAACACTCGCATAGAAAAGACCTTTTTCCAATAATTGAAAAAGAAAATTTAACCGATAAATTAAACTTATCAGGACCACAAACAAATGATTCAAAATACACAATAAATCAAGTTTTTGACCTCCATGACCCACTTGACGCAATTCCCCTATCAAAACTTGAAATTGACAACATTTTTCTCCCCCCAACAGATAAAATTACACTTGATCTTTTAAAACAATATCAAAATCTCGACCCAATAATTAGAGAACTAAAATCATGGCACAAAGACAAAATTAAACCCGTAAAAGCAGATACCACAATTTTAGGAAACAAAACACTCCTCCGATATTTCAGAAAATTTAACAACACAACAGTTAATGAAAATACAGATCTTTTAGAATATCAATTAAATGATTCTAAAGTTCCCTGTCTGCCTTTATGTATGATACTAATAGCTTTTAACATCTCCCAAACACAAAATACAAAAGGATACTCCGGATCAGAAAAAACATACTCGAATTCTACACAAAATTTTTATTTCCCAAATGCACCAATTTGGATAAAAGTATTATGCAATGATTGTATAATATGTCAATTGAACAAACCGTATCCAAATCAAAAACAAATAGCACAAAAACAAAATTTTAAAGGAAAAATTTTATATTTCAACCATAGAATTTCATTCAACAAGAAAGGACCAATCTCACCCTCCTCAGAAGGAAACTCCTACATTATGGTCATTGTTGATGCATTCACACTTTATGTAGCACTCAACCCAGAACCACATTGTAATGCTTATTATGCTTACACAACACTTTATGAACATTGGATAGCAAAATTCGGATTACCCGAAATCATAGTTACAGACAATGGTACAGAATTTATTAATAATGAAATTATCACACTATGCCACTTATACAACATTAAACATAAACTACGTACATCTCATGCACCTTGGACAAACGGTTTAGTCGAAGGTATGAACCGTTCACTACAAGAATATCTCAGATGTATCATTAATGGAAATGATACACGATACACAGAATGGTCAGCAGATGTAAAATTATTTCCCTTATCATATAATTCACAAATTACGACAACCTTGGGAATGTCACCATATGAAATATAAAGCCACGAAAACCAATTATGTTTACAGCAAATGCACATAAAAATGCACAAGGTTATTGAAACCAGATAAAGATTCAATTTGTTATAACCTACCTTTACACACACATGACGAAGATCATTTTCATCATCCACAAACTCTTAAATTAGCCTCCGGCACACATGCCGAATGGATATTACATAGAGATAAAAAACACAATGAAATTTACCAAAAAGTAACAAAGAAATTGTTACAAAGGCAAAACATTAACAACCAAATTAATTCACGCTTTACATCAGCCACAAATTTAAAAATTGGAACATTTGTTTTAATACCTAACTTTAATACACAAAAAGGAATCTCTAAAAAATTACAACCACTTCAAAAAGGACCATACCAAATAATTACCAAACCCACTGACGTAACGTATAAACTCACAGATTCAACCAAAAAAGAAATTGTTCAACATCGTAACAATTTATTACCTTACTACCCAAAAGAATACGCATTACGCGAATTAACTCAATTATATTCTTTTACAGGTTTAAAAGTTATTCAAAAAGCATACAGAAAAAGAAACAAATGAACAGGATAACGTTCATCATGAAAAACAAAATCAAAAACAAACCACAACTCAAAACAATGCAAAAATGCAAGACCCAAAAATATCTAAAAAAAAAAGAAAAAACAAGAAAATGATAAAAAAAAATTTACCACAAGAACAAGTAAAAAAATCAGAACACAGAAAATAATCACGACTTAGAAATTAACCACGTAAAAATTACAAAACATTCATCCCACAATCTAAAATATTAAAGAAAGTAGAATTTCAAAAACAACTTTGACTTTAAATTTAAAATTTTTACACTTCTAAATTGTTTTGAACTTTCATATTTTCAAGATAACATGCTGAAACATACGCAACATTTTTGTTCAGATTCAGCCAATAGGAATCACTCAAATCCGTCAGCTTTTATATCTCTAACACCAACCTATTAGCCGATAGATATTAAAACTCCAGGCATATCTATAACGATAACTTTACAACCTCCAGGTCAAAAATAAGCAACCTGCTAAAATTTGACAACTAAAATAAATACCACCATAATATTACAACCCTGCCCTATCTAATAACGCAAAGATCAACAATATTTTCCCAACTCAGACCTCAAAAACCTTCCAACCAAAAATGGCAAATTAGCCTAAAGTCAAAAAGGACCATAATCATTTGGCCTAAAGTACAAATATTTCAAAAACACCCCAGATTATCTACCAAATGAAAGCAAAGCTAAGAAGACCTCCCGAACACCATAAAATTAGCCCCCAACATTTTTTAACAAAACTCAACCCACTTGTCAAAAAACCAATAAATAATCCGACCACACTTGAATATCGCCCCAAACAACAAAAAATATTCGACGAACGAATCATTTCTTAAATTCTTTTCTCTCAAACAGTCAATATCTTAAAAAATTCAATCTGAAATCTTTTCATAAAATTTTTCATTCTATTTAAACTTTCGCTAATATTTTTTATTGATACTTTTGAAGCTTTAATAATCCTTTTAATAATTTTTTGCAATATTTTTTTAATTTTCTACTACATATTTGAAATATATCTCCAATTTTCCCAAATCATTGACCACATTCACAGGTACGATAATTCAAAGTCTATTTAATAGATACGATCAATTTTTAGTAGAACAGATATTTTTTTACTCTTCGTAATTTTTATCATCCCTAATCATGACAATGTGCAAATTATCATGACTATCGCATTTTTATCATTACAACAAACATAAATCTTCCCACTAGAAAAAAATTTAATTGGACACATTTCCAAAATTGCTAACCAACCACCACAAAATCAGTCTTCACCGACATCCTCCCAAGAAAACCCTGTCATACCCACAACTATTCAAAACCCCCAAACATCCACACGAATTTCTTTCCAAGATAACCCATACACTTTCGAAGAACGACACGCTCGCTTATCTGAACCATTAGAACCAGTTCAGCGACAAGCACTCTTAAGTGAACCAACATATAATTTATACCCCCCATTACCACAAGATTTAAATAAATTAAGACATACCAGTCAAAATCAAAATACAGTTGAAGTAAATAGACAAATTATACATCCACGGAGAAATAGAAATTTTCAAACCCCCAGAGTTCATTTTGATATACCCCAATCACCAACACCAAGTACTTCAGAAATTTTAAGTAGTACATTACCAGAAGCTCCCCCACTCCTTTCACAACGCAGTACCTCAAGTATAACCTCAGATTACTTAGGTTCAACACCAACATCTGAGCAAATACGTGAAAATCCCTTTAAACCCCCCAATCCCACCGCACGACTACCATATTGGGCAACACACTCATATACACAAGGTGAAATAAACTTGGTAAATGATCCAATAGATATTTCTTCTGATACAACACTATCATCATTACCAGAAACATTATCACTCCGGTCAACACCATCATTAAGTCAAATCTCAGCGACACTTTTCCCTTTAAATTTTCCAAATAACCTCGACGCTAGATATCGAGAACAATCATCATCAAATATCCCTTCACGATTAGGTTGGAACACATTCGTAGCACCTCCCCCATTATTCGGACAACATCAAGAAAGTAACCGACTCCACAGTTGGGCACTCAATAGATTACAATATGGACAAGATATCCACGAAGATATTCGAGAACACAATATTCAAATACCTCAACAAAATAGTCTCCAGTTAAAACTTGAAATCACGATCAAACTTAAAAATATTGTTCAACACCCCTACCCATTAAATCCACGAAATATAACAGCTCAATCGCTACCACCACCATTTATAACCACTGAAGTAATATACAAATACGAAAAACACGATTGGTTACATAACATTCTATAACTCATACTCAGGATTATCAGACACATGTATATTCTAAAAATATTAACATTTCAACACATCTTTTTTCTAATATTTTCCGACCAAAACACAAATCCTTCTCCTCGCACAGGACCCCAGGTTTTTTTAGTAACACACTATGATTGTGAAGAAAACGAACAAAAAACACTACACAAATATGCAATAAATCAAATATCACAATGCGAAACGGAACCACAAGCTATAGAAACTACAAATGTAATAGCAACATTGTACTCAAAAGCCCGAGCAACAACAGTCACAGGATAAAAAATTTACAGCAACATTTTCCGAAAAGAAAGTACATTGTTCACAAGTTTCCAACGGAAATAAGAACCGACTTGATCACGAATCATTTTACCAAAGTAATATAGAATGTCCTTTACACCTAAATCCCGACAATTGTAACAACGAATTACTCAGACTAAATCTAACAAGAAATAAAAACACTGACAGAAAAATAGTAAATTTTCAAGTCTTTGCCGATACTGTACATCAAGCAGAACTTAAACGATATCAAGGACATATTCAATTAGACGAAAAATATCCATATAACGGCGCACACGGAAGATTAACTTATGACATACACGATAAACACTGGATACCACACATTGCAATCAATGACCCTTCAAATTGTAAAGCAGACACAAAAAATAAAGGATATCAAGAAATAATGTTTTTTGATTGGAAAATACAACTTGAAAAAATACAACTCACACGAGATTTAACTTCAAATTCCCACCCAGCCAACCTCCAAACTCCAATCACAATTATCCCACTTTTTGCTTTCCCACCACCCGATTTTCCAATTTTTAATATATCATCAAGCACGAATTCTGATACTAACTCAGATATTTCAGTTTTTCATACTATCTCACAATTTAATAACGCAAATGTAGAAACCCCCGACGAATTCGCAGCATCCGAACCATCTCCTTCTACCCATACCCAGACCAACTCCTCAGTTTTTTCGCAACCCCCTTTTCAACCATCCAATCCACTCATCCACTCCCATCCTTTTCCACTCCTTCTTATGCTTCCCAAGTAACCCCAGCCTATTCTCCATTTCATTCCGACAGATGACAAAATAACTCCCCAGATAACATCCAAATTTCCGCAGAACTCGACAGTTTTATAACTTTACAACAACAATTAATACACCCCAACACCCTTACAATACAGCAACTATCATCTACAAAAGAATCCTCAAACCCACCTACTCCTGCACCCTCCTCAGCTTACACTGCATCATTCACACAATCATCCACATCCACTGAAACACCTACCAGTACTAACCGAGCTTATCGCACTTTTAAACGAAAATTCCCAAATCATCCATTCCCAACCAAACCCGGAACAGCCCGAGAATACATCAACCACCCAGAACACACAAATTCAAAAAACTTTCTAGAAATCAACTTACCATCATTTCCGCAATATACATTAAATACACCTACCATTGCTAACAATACACGCAATTCTGTTGATGAGCACGTTCTAATGCCAACACTCCATTGGACACCTTATTATCATTATACTAACCCCCTCTGTCTACCATTAGCTAATACTACTGAAAGTATAGAGAAAAATAAAAACATATTATATAGACTAACAACAACACTAACACCTCGACAATTTACTTAGGTAGGATATAAAAAATTATTAAAAACAATCACCGCACCCCGAGCTAACGATTTTGCAATAGAATACTACGATCATAATATCATCCGCCCTAATCACGATCAATTTTTAGACAAAGACCGCTTCGCAAACCCGCAACTAACAGAAAATTTTTTCATCAAAACATCATATGTATTCACGATTAATATTTTTGATAGAACACATGATCATATTATTTCAGAATCACTAGTTGATATTCAAGCATACGAGAGCTTCTATGATAAATTTCAGTTATTTTCACTAACCTTTCACTTTCTTTCACCACAGGAACGCGATTTGCACTGTTCCCACAATCTTATGTTACGCAATAAGCAAACGCACACATATACATATTATCGTTTTATACAAAATTATTTTGATTTGCCCACCCCATCAAGACAATCTCACCATCGTTTTCAGTTTCTTAACTCAAAATACATGTCACCATTTTTTCTAAATTTTACATATTGCATTAAAGATACTAACCTACACGGCATCCTCCGCAACTATGACCCAGTTACCCAAATGTATATATTCTGTCCCATCACAAAGACCTTTAACGCCGAAGAATCAAGACCCTTCCTTATACCGCATGAATTTATCACTCCTTTGAAATACCCATATTAGAATTCATTCACAATAATAAATATAATCATAAAATGTATAACCTCATCCAAAACACACCTTACGAGTTTGGCTAAACACCATTAAGGCACTTCAATTGCTTTGGCCACTGCTACAAACTAAAAACATCATACGCATACTAGCCAAATTACTAACAACATCAGACATGATTCACGACATCTTCCACCACGGCTTTTTCCCAGAAGACTAAGTTAACTATAAATTAAAAAACTTTTAACTAATAAATTCAAATGTATACTAATCATTTTTATTAATGTTTGATTTATTTTTTTTAGTCTTCACATCACAATCATCTACAAAACAGAAAAAGACAAATAAAAATACAAACTTGTTAAATTATATTCATACTCCTTAATCTTTAGCACTAAATAATGTTGTAAAATTCATAATCGTTGTAGTAATTTCATTTATAAATTATTTCCCTCGAAGCAGTAAAATTAAATACGATGAAAACTTATAATTTTAAACTTCCCCAAAACGCAGTAAAATTCAAATTCAATGCAATAAATTCATGAAAAGAAAAAGCAGTACTAACCTTTTCAATATTTTCATTCATTCGCACAAAAATTTTATCCAAACTCGCACAGCTCGCCCACAAAGAATTGTTTAAATAATGATTTTAAGTTTCAAGCTTTCACTATAAACAACTCTAACACACAATAACAAGTTTCAAACTTTCCTTTAACCCGGTTGGAAAGGAATTATATACTAAACCAAACTAACCAACGCAGCTTACTAAACACCTCAAATCATAAAATAACAGCATGACTAAGAAAAGAAAACCAACGGTACCCAAACCGGATTAACCCAGCTTAAAACTGGATAATTTATTCTTTTGAAGACTATTATAAAGTCTAAGAAAGAAGTAATATAACAAAAAAGTCGCAAGACAAACCCATACTAAAAACAATTTGATTTTTGAAAAAGGACACAACCAAAGTAACATAAGAAAGACCAACATAAAACTAACATAAAACGTTATCACAAAACAGGACCTCTCAAAGAAACAGCATGCAATCATACTCCCACCTCTGGCCTAACCCACCAGAGAAGGACGTTCTGAGCATAAGCTACATCCACGCCTAACCCACCGCGCTACATCCACGCTTTGTGACCATACTTCTAATTTTAAAAAGAGGTACTCAAGGGTGAGTAACTCTTTCAAATAATTGAACTAAAACAAAACGCTTTTGTGAAAACGACTAAAAAAATGATTAAAAAACCAAATTAACACAAATTTATAAAATGTAAATCACACATTGCAGTATATAGATCATACACAACAACAAAGACGAAAATCCAAAGACTAGATGATTCCCATCACACTCGCACAAAGAATGGCTAAACACAACCGACATGCCGTCCACAATCACGACTCAAAGGACTACATTACGACTTGACTTCGCAGAAAAGGACTTCATTGAACTAGACCAATGACCACCTCGATGCTCAAGTATACGTACAGGTCTGAGTTGCAAGGCATCCCTTCCAAACACGATCTTCACGCCATTCCCAGACAAGACTGCACACAAAACAGTTCTCTTTTAATACAAATAGAACTTGACATAGCAAACCATTTTGAAATCGGATTGATTTCATTGGGGATCACAGTCGTTGTCGAATGACGCAATAATAACTTCCTATCCCTGATTCCAGCGTCCTGAAACGTTCTTCCTCAAGAGGAACCGGATAAGAAAATGATGTTCGCCAAATACCAACGTTCATCATCCATCCTTCAAATTGCAGAGAAGAAAGATAGTTCTAAAAAACTCTGTAAAGTCCGGATGGGTGGAACTTGATCTAAACTACATTTTATCATTGGATAAATTAGACATTTTACTACTTTAAAATATTTAATATTAACCAATCATAATCCATCCAACTAACAACCCACTTATTTGTAAGTGCTGAAAGTACTTGTAATTTCAGCACCAGAGAGATTTGAATTTAACTTAGAAATTAGTTGCCTCTCCAAGAGAACTTCAGCGGACGCAACAAGCCAGTATACTCTAGATCTATTGAGCCTAGCAGAGACTAGTCAAACACCCTGAGACTAGTAGATATAAGAGTAAGATTAGGATCGGTATTAGACTAAGAAGTTGCACGAATCTATCCGGCCGAAAATAAGATAGCGTGACGAGCAGACGGTGTACCCTATCCGAAATTACTCTATGAGTTAACCTCAAGGACCTAACTCACCTGGTGCGACCATAAGTCTCGAATAAGACCTTAATAGCTTAGAAGTACCCAAAAGTAGATTAGAAATTAGACAAAACATTTCCAAAATGTTACACGATAATAACTTAATTGAAATGTCTCTACGACTCAATAGATCAGAGCCGATATTTCGCACAATACTAGAACTACCCGGTATTGGAAGAAGACCTCGGACGAGAGACGACATACGACTACATAGAAACTTACCATTTAGTTTCATGGTTGTACGGCAAAAGCCAACACAAACTTTTGTATTTAGAATCTTACTAGCAATGAATTTAGATTTTCATTTGCAAACATAAAATTTTGAAGGAAATCTTCATGATTCTTTCAGACGCTAAACAAAATTACTAGTGTACAATAAAGATTGATAAAAAGATCTCAGATCGTTTTCTCAACTTCTGCAGTTTTATACAAAACATATTTATTTGAAAAAAATTTATTAAAAAATAAAAATAAAAATTAGTAGCATGACAATAAATTGTTAGTATATATAAATCATTCTGTTGTTCCAGCATCATCACCTAAACATAACAGCAATCATAAGGTAACTAACATCATAAAACAATAAAACTTTACATTAAATAAATTTAAACCACTTTAAACTTAAATTTACTTAATTTTAAATCAGATCATCAGGGCTTATCCTTGGATCTTAATAAATTTTTCTAAATTATTAATTTTAATTCTGATCATCAAGGCTTATCGTTGGATCAAAAAGAACACTTTTGTTCTCCCCCACCCACTTATTAAGTGTCTAACGACCTCAAACGTCGATTCACTACCCAACCTTTTCAAAAGACCCAGGACTAATGGAAATTTTTTAATAACACTAACCATCAAGGACCTAACTCAGTTTACTTTCAGTTTTCAGCGCAATTTCGGAAACCAAAATTTCAAAAAATTTACAAAATTTTAAAACTTAACGCAGTTCACAGCAAACACAATCCTGGATAGTTATTTCCTAATTTCGTTGCAAGGGACCGTCTCGCAACTATTTCATTCATCAAGGTCTCTTTTTTATCTGCGATGGAACTGCCCGAGTTGTTCTACTAGCTAGCTGAACTCATCTTCTAAAAACTCAATCTAACAAACAATTAATGCAAAAAGTATTGCTTGTTTGGCTCAGTAATCAGTGCCCATTGAACTAGAATAGGGGACAGTGTCTCACACCCATTACAATCACCGAGTAATTCTTCTATCTATCCCCGATCGCCCAAGTATCCTACTAAACTCACCAAGGCAACCTTTGAACGAAAAGTTTTTTTTTTTCGTGTCACTGCCTAAATTTCGCTTTGTAAACTTTATTTAAATTCAATAGTTATCAAAATTTTTAAGACCACTTTGTTTTCTTACTCTCTAATATTTAGGTTTCTATGCCATGTGAATGTTACTTGCTATCAGCAGTAGCAGGTTATGATTATTTTCAATCAAATTTCAAAAAAAAAACATTCTCTACATACAAAAACCATTAATAAACAAGGATAGCCGGTTACTGTGCAAGTAGCACAGAATTTTCCGACCATGGTCTTCAGGAAACTACGGTTTAAAACGTTTTTTTTTTTTTCAAATTAGATTAATTTTTTCTAATTGAAAAGATGAAAAGATCTGACGTAACATACAACTTAAGCATATTAGACAGTCATAGTGATAAAGGCAAATTGGACAAAAAATTTGTTGAAAAATGACTAGGAAGTCAAAAAAAAGTTGGGAAATAAATTTTCCAATTTTTTTGCCGAAAACTAATTTTAGTTGCTTAAAACTAAGTTTTCAGAGCTTAAATCAAGAATAATAAAGCTGTTGTAAGCCTGCGCGCTCGCTGAAAGGACTCCTTCACCTTTTTCTTTTTTTTTTGAAGTTTTCAATTCCCAAAATGAAGGTCTTAAACTAGGCATAGTTCAGCTGTTGCAGGCCTGTTCAGTTTTTCTTGACACTGTGAATTTTTTTTGGAAATTTTTTAGTGTGGTTCGAATCACGACTGAAAGGGCTTCAATATGATATATCATTCAACCCAGTCCGATGATTTTTCGTGGTACCTAATTGTGCGCGGAAAAAAAAAGAAAAAAACAAGGATAGAAGGTTACTGTGTAATTAGCACAGATTGTTGCGACTAGTCTTAACAAATACAAACTTTTTTTTTGAAATTAGTGCCATTCTTTTCTGCATATTGTGATAAACGAAAAAACTAAATTTAGACATGTTTCAGAGTCATAGTAAAATAGGTCAACTGGAAAACAATTTTTGAAGAAAATTGACTAGAAAAATTTTTAAAAAGTTTAAAAATTTTTGAATTTTCTAGTTTTTATTCTCAGAGTTGCGCTAAAAACTCTTAAAACTACCCTTACTTGAGTAAAACTAAGTTTGCATTGCTTAAGTGAAGCTTAAATAAGCAATTGTAAGCATACACGGTCAGCTTTTTAGCTCGAAATTAGACCAAAAATCAAAAACATCAAACCGCTTTTTTCTCGACACTAGAAAAAATTCAAAATTTCAAAATGTCGTTCGAGTTACGACTGAAAGGGCTTTAATATGATATATATCTCACTTGACCCATTTCGGTGATTATTCCTTGTTGCTGATTTTGCGTATGGTCGGAACAACTACTAATAAAGCGATGTTCTCAGTGGGTCACTCCTATTATTGATGATCCCAAGTCTCTTATTTATGTTCTTTTTGTATGGAGGTTTCATAACCCTCCGAGCCTATTTTTAGGTGGTTTCAGTTGGATCCGTAGTAAGATCTGCTCTCCGGTTTGGAATTACGGACTGAACTGAACTATTTTATCGCAACTTGAGAGTGTCGCAATTTTGAGTGTGCTCAACGCTACGGATGGAAATTGAGGTGCTTGTTTTATATCAGACTATGGTTCAAATGGTACCTCAAAACGTGCAAAGTTTTGAATTACCTTCACGAGGAAAACTCCGCTCAGCGTTTCAACCATCTAAAACAAAATTTGTATACACATTCAACCTTTTTTGATCAATAAAAAAATATCAGAAAAATTCTATCGACACAAAACTTGAACTTTTGAAACAAAAATTTCTGTTTATTTCTTGGTTTTTGCTACGATTAACCTAAAAAGTAAGTAAAAAATATAGAATAAATGCGGGCTCCTCTCGGTATCAAAAGTATCCCAATCTTCAAAGTGGTATCTAATTCAACGAAACTTCAATGGCTGACTAGAACGCAAACAAATAATTTTAATCAATTTCACTGAAGGTTTTAGTTTGATGTGGAGAGAAATGTAGAAGAACCTTTTCGGGGCGAGGGTGGATTTTCAAAAAATTTTTAAAAATTTTGTTGACCTTTTTTATGTCGACTAAATTGATTTTTTTTCTGAGCTCTCCCAAATCACTTATTTTGACCCCATTTTGACCAAACCTTCTGCGCCGCAGGTTAATTAAAAAAAACACGACAAAAGGCAAAATCAGGGCAAACACCCCCACCCCTCCACCCCCCTAATCCGCTGGTTGCTGAAATGACTACTTTCCGCTGTCAATGACAATTTTTGGCTCAATTTTCGAAAGTTTTGTTTGTAAATGGAGCTAGCCTCGGCGCTACAGTAATTGTTGAAAACATTTTCCTCGAAAAATTTTGTTTAACCCTAAAAATGTCAAATTAGTTACGAGGCTGCCGCGAGGTTTTTTCTAACTAGTTTAATAATCATATTGGTTCAGTTTTCAGTTATAATAATGATACTCACTAAGGCAAGAAGAAACACCCAACAAAAATGTCATTTATCAGTAGCGTAATTTGGATTAGAAAAGTAAAAATTTCACTCAAAGCTCTAATTTTTAGAACTAATGTTGGTCTTTTTGGTCTTTTAGGTCTTTATGGTCAATGGTGGTCAATAGTTGACTCAAAAAACATTGTTTTTGATCTCAAAAAGCGAGTAATTTTCAGGAAAGATATTCGAGCAAAGATTGCTTATTTTTTTTGAATTATCATATCATCCCATTTTCCCTCAACTTAATTTCCGACATGTGCTACCTAAAGTACCATTAATTTGGTGGCTATGTGTTAACACCGGGTGCTGTCAATGCATGTCATGCTAATCCGTCGCGCAAGGATTCTTGTAAGAACGTTCCAATTATTTTGAATTTTGTCTACTTTCGGACAAAGATGCAATTTTTGGAAAGAGGCGTATGTTATCTGGGCAGAATGGTTATCAGGGAAAAGTTTATTGTCGAAATCAGATATTGAAATTAAAAGGAAATGCAATGACGTGAATCTTTTTACAAGGACTCATAACTGCCAAGAGAACTTTTTTTGGTAGAGACCATACGGCTCTTTTTATTCCCAAAGTGTAAATAATCGTGCTGGAGTGAAACAACTAGCTAATATTGCAGCCAAAAAACAGATCAGTCACAATCGACCAGGATCTCACAACTATCCTCAAGCAGTTTATAAAAACTACAATACTGGTAGCCATATGGGTGCTCAACTAATAACCAACTCAACTCCTGGTTTTTCGAGGAGATAGTCAGAGAGGAGTTTATAGCAAGAAATATTGAGTTTCGATGATCAGGCCTCAAAAAATTGAGTTTTGAAAAAAATCGGAAGCGCTAAATGAAGAAGAATCAGTAACAGAAAACGCAAACAAATAATTTTAATCAATTTCACCGAAGGTTTTAGTTTGATGTGGCGAGAAATGTAAAAGAACCTCATATGGGCAACTTAAAAGGCACTTTTTTCTATATATTTTAAATATAAGGTCGATTAGATGCCATCATGACCAAATCATTATAGAATATAATTTAGTTAGATCAAAACCTGGCAGTGTAATAATGATTATCTGAGTCTCTATCATCTTGATGGCTATCATCCCTCAATTTCTAAGCTTCGAAAATATCATCGAGGTGGTGGAGCGTTTTATGTGCGCGATGATGTGACTTTTCAGTTAAAAAATGTAGAGGTTAATTTCGAATGCATTAACATATCTATTGTGTTTAAGGTAGTCAAGACCGACAACTCTTTCGTCTATGAACCACCACAGAACAAAAAAGAGGATCTTTTGAATCAATTTGAGAGTTACTTCTGTACTTGAAATTTCTGAAAATTAATTTTTTTGTTTGTGGCTAATTTAATATTGACATTCTAGACTGCAAGCCAATTTTTAGATCTCTTAATAATCAAATTAAGAGCTGTGGTGCGCATATTTCGAATAGCGATCCAACTGGCATTGCTCCTAAATCGAGTAAATGTATTGATCATTTAATTGCTATTTTTGATGCCAACGTAAAAACCTTGGGTTTTCATTTTTCCGATTTTTTTCCCTCATTCATATCTGGTTACTTGAATATTGATCCGCAAGAAAATCAATAACACTTCTATAGAAATCTGAAAAATCTTTCGCGTGACATTAAGACTTATAAGTTTTTATTGCTCTTAGTAAACAAATTGTCAGAATTTTTATAAGCTTAGTGATCCCAATGAGAAATTGTGTCTGTTAAATGATACCATAGTTTCAACAATTGATCGTTTCGCGGCCTTAAAAAAGTCGAAATGACAAAAACAGTCACGGGTTGTCAATTCAACCAAAAAAATCATCAAAAAAACCGATCGGCTTTTCAAAAAATTGGTACAAAGTTCTACTGAATCGAAAAAACTGATATTTGCTCAAGCTAGAATTTCAACAACCAAGGTAAAAAGAAATGAAAAAAAAATGTATCTCAACAAAAAGTTGGAAACGGTGAAATTCAGAAACGCCGTTTTAGGTCTTTTTTGAGTTTTGCAAAGGAAACTTCACATGCTGATGTTTTTTATGAACTTTTTGCCTCAATTGGCTAGAAACTGAAGAATACTGGATTCGATTATAAACAAGCGGGGTTATGTAGATCGGATGGAAAAACAATGGTTTTCAATGATATTACCCTCAGAGCAATTGGAAAGACCATATATATGTTGAAAACAAAGATTCTAAAGGTAATGATGGCATAATTAACAAAACTATAAAATTATCGCTGCCTGTAATTTCTGTAAGAATTGCAGCCTTTTCAACAAATGCATCAACAGTGGTTTGTTTTTGCAAGGCTTCAAAATTGCAAGAATCAAGCCTCTTTTTAAGGGTGTTTTAAAAGAACCTCCGAAAAACTATAGATCTATTAGTTTACTCAGTTCACTCTGCACAATTACGAACGGAAAGTTCTCAATAGAATGTTTACCTTTGCTAAAAAACAGAAGATTTTTTCTGGAAACAGGTTAGATTTAAAAAAAAATTTCATGCGTGGACGCAATGATCGAGTTTACAGAATCTATCATAGATGGATGTGACAAAAAGTTGGTTAGGCAATCAAGCTTTGTTGATCTCAAAAAGCATTTGATACCATAAATCATGATGTTTTTTTTTGGCAAAATTGGAAAAATACGGCTATAGAGGTCGGGTTCATTGTCTTCTGAATTGTTACTTTACAAACCGATTTCAATATGTTCAAACTGTCAAACAAATGTCTTCCAGGCGCACTATGCCATGTGGAGTACCGGAAGGGTCAGTCTTAGGTCCGTTTTTGTTTTAAATATATCTAAATGATCTTCCAAAAATTGCTCGTTAAATAAATTGGATAGATAGCTCAAAACAAATAGTCCTAATGTCAACCCTAAAAAAACTCAAATAAAAAATTTTGCTAATTTGGTAGTAATTTTTCAGAAGAAAACTTTGCTTATCGTACATCAGTTCAAAAAGCAAATGTATGTAAATATTTAGGCATATTTGTTGTAAACAAACTTAATTTCTAACTTCACATTGAACATGTGTGCAAAAATTAACTAAATTTTGTGGCATTGTCTGGAAAACTAAGTACATTATTTCCAAGCAGCAGATGCTTCGTTTTTACGAAGCATATGTAATTCCTACAATAACTTTTTTTAGAACTTAAGCAATTTTCTACAATTTAGATTATAGGGCAAAACATTCCAATCTCACCTTACCGAGGTAATTAAATTACAAAAAAGAATCTCGAGAGCAAATTATTTCAAACGTAGATATGAATCAACCAAGGAAATTTGTGGACGAAAACACATAGCTGACTGTTTTTGATTTTTACTTTTTGAGACGTTTAAATACTTGTTTATGGAATCGCAATTGGACAAAAAAATGGTTTCATGTCTCAGATTTACTCCAAAAAAAATGAATTATGTACCAGAAGCAAAGCAAAAGGCGTAATTAAAGTGACCATTTTTTCTTCTCCCGCTAAACAGAGATCACTTACAGTTAGAATTGCGAAGGCTTTTAACTATTTAAAACAAAATGACTTGATACCTGCTAACATACATGAGATGCCTTAAGTTAGCTGTTTGATATTTTATGTAAAGTGTTTTCAAATTTTACCTAAAAGACAATCAGGACCTCTTTAAATTAATGATTCAACGTCAGCCCTTAAATTAATTTTTTTGTTGAGCTGATGCTGGCTGTCTTTTCTTTACTATCCAGGATATCCTTCTCGATGAGCAGTACTGCTATTTAGGAATATGCCTCCAGGCA